>NC_056476.1:31430899-31745932 GCF_008729295.1 Plectropomus leopardus | reverse complement strand
TACTGTGCCCCCTGCTCGCCCTGATCGTGGTCTGGTCCTGGTTGCGCTAATGCTTTGATCTTGCCTTTGGACACCTCCCTATCAACATGTGCATGAGACTCTTATCATCACCCCCAACATCATCATAGAGTGCATTTAATAATTTCACCCCTATCATTATTGTAATATGACATGCATCTGTTTCTACTATTGCTGTGCCTCTCTCCCCCTCTCCTCCCCTCTCTCTTTCTCTTTCCTTTTTGCCATGATTGTATTTCATTTATTATTTACGACATCTATTGCACGGTAGAGGATGATGAGGGATCCCTCTTCCAGGAAGAGGGATCCCTCATCATCCTCTACCGCTCTTCCTGAGGTTTCTTCCTTTTTTTTTTTCCCCCCCATTACAATGGTTCTTTTTCGGGAGTTTTTCCTTGGGTGATGTGAGGGTCTAAGGGCAGAGGGATGTCGTAAAGCGTACAGCCCACTGAGGCAAACCATGTTTTGTGATAATGGGCTCTATAAATAAAATTGACATGACTTGACTTGACTCATAAAATAAACTATGGTGCTGCATCTTCAACAGGCATTTATTAATGTACAAAACATGCGCAAATAAAGAAAACACCTTCATCACTCTGACAAGATGGAAGAGACTGATGGGCTGTCTTGACTGACACGCCTCTTCAGTGTTGCATTGAGGTCAGAGACAGTACTTGCAGACTGGCAGACCAGGGTGGTGGTTGCCATATTTAAAAAGGGGGGGCAGAGGGTGTGTTCCAGTTATTGGGGAATCACACTGCTCAGCCTCCCCAAAAAAGCTTCTGCCAGGGTGCTGGAGAGTTTGCCCTTCCAATCTGCATGGCTTTGTGGACTTGGCAGAAGACCTCTAACCTGGGGCATGATTCATGAGTATGGAGTGCCGATTCTGACACTACAAGCCTTTGGGTGAGAGCTGTATCCACATTCTCGATAAGAAATGAAACACACTTCCATGGTACTCATAAAATGGTTCATTGCGTTCTCCAGATTGGGAGTGAGTTGCTGCCCTATAAGGAGGTCACCTATTTTGGGATCGTGTTCACAGTGAGGATGAATTGGAGTATGAAGTCAACAACCAAACTCTTAATTTACCAGCCAATCTATGTTGAAACCCGATTTACTTTCCTATTCACTTATGGTCATGAGCTTTATTGACTGAAAGAATGCGAACATCGATACAATTGGCTAAACTGAGTTTTATTTGTGGGAGGCGGGACCTTTGAGAAAGGATCAGGACCTCAGACATCCAGAGGGAGCTCAGAGCAGAGCCACATCGCTCTCACACAAATAAAACACAAGCAGATTAATGTATTATGAACTAAAATATTATAAATTATCTTTTTACAGAGATATGTCAGAGAGATTGTCCAATACCAATATAGGTAGAAAATTGAAAATAGAAAATGGTAGACAGACACAGAGGTTGGAGAAATATTCTCCAAACACTTAATAACAGAGAGATAATGAAATGCTACAGATTGGATGTTGCAGGGATAATGTTTGTGGTCGATCTCATTAGAGATGTGCTCATATATCACAACCAATGCAATAAGGGTATAACACCAGAAATAGAATACAACAAAATACTACTAAACTAAAATATTTGTGACTGAATAAATGCAACAGATGACTGGGGTTAGTCACAAATTTCCATCAGAAGAGCAATCAAACAAACAGTGATAACACTTTCCGTCTCATAATGTGATGCAGTTAATTAAAAGGACAACCAATCACATCTGTTTAAAGAATGTGTCATACCTTGCAATGGGATTAACCACACCTCCTCATTAAGGTTGAAGTTTCTGTCCCTTTCTTGCTCAGAGTTTCTCTGAGAATTTTCTTAATCACTTCTAAGTTCGGACTTTCTTGTTGGATGTGTTTGGGGTAAGTTCTCCAGGAGTATTTTCAAAATGTTGTAAACACGGCCCCTCCTCTGCACAATGGCCATGTATCGTTCTATAAATTATTTCAAAACGACCAAACATAAATTTACTAACCAGCCATTTTCACTCCAACAACATTTCCACTTTTCCAACATTACATCAGCAACCAACATCCCAATCACCTTGGTTTTTCTAGCAGCATTATGTTCACTATGGCCAATGTTAAGTTCACTAAAATCTTGGTGGAAGTGTGTCTCTTTAACTGAACATTTTTCCAAACAGTATGGAGTCTCTATGTAGCTGATTTTTAAAAAGCACCAAAATCACCCAAAAAACACAAATGACTGTAGTTATCAACAGTTTCTGTTTTGGAACTCACATTTTCTAATGTGCCTGTCTATTAATGCTATTAAAGGGACACTTTGCCAATTTTCAACCAGCTTTGTATCAAAACATTGCAGGCAATGTGTGTAAATGAACCAATGACCCATGGTAAAGCTCCCTTCATCTAACCAGTGACTCGATATCAAATATATAACAAATATGTCATTTGGCAGCGTTGCTTGAACTACAGACTGCACTTCCACATTTTCTGAGGCTGAAAAAATGGAGATGAAATTGTAAACCTAAGCAGCGCTAATCAAATATAAACCAGATGCTTTAAACCATTATATTCCTAGATTTCCTGTTCCTTGCAATACTCCACAATATGTCACCTACCAGCAGGAGTGCATAGCATTCTGGTAGGTTTCTTTAAACCCTCAAATTGTGCAAATCAGAATCAGGCACGGTGGTGTCGTGGTTAGCACTGTTGCCTCACAGCAAGAGGGTCCCTGGTTCAAATCCGGGGTGAGCAGGGTTTGATCCGTTCGGTTCTGTGCGGAGTTTGCATGTTCTCCTCGTGTCTGCGTGGGTTCTCTCTGGGGTCTCCGGCTTCCTCCCACAGTCCAAATACATGCATGTCAGATTGATTGGTGACTCTAAATTGCCCTTAGGTGTGACTGTGAGCGTGAAAGATTGTCTGTCTATATGTGTTGGCCCTGCGATAGGCGACCTGTCCAGGGTGTACCCGCCTTCCGCCCAATGACAGCTGGGATTGGCTCCAGCCCCCCTGCGACCCTTACGAGGACAAGCGGGTACGGAAAATGAATGAATGAAAACCCGAAAAATCGGGCATATGAAATAGGCCAAATGGAAACATCAATTTGAGAAAACTCCTATTTATTGAAAAAAAAAGTTTTTTATACTTGCATAAGGTGGTACTTTAGGAGATTTCAAAAGCCAAATTTTACAAAGCAATGAAAACACTTTAATGGCTTTTCTAGGTCACATGATGCTATGGCTATGTTCTTGTCCACGTATAAGGGGCTCGCCTTTCCATTAAGGCTCCATAACATGCCTAAGTGGCCTTGGATTGGAAGTAATGATGGCTAGTGTGATGGCTGCGAATAGTAATAAAGCTGCTAATGTTTTGAACACCATTACCATGCTTCTTGGAATGTCATCACCAGAGGACCTAGTGGAAACACAGTCATCTTACATTGACATTACAAAAGTATCACTCAGGTTTTGTGCAAATTTGTAATGGAAACCCACCTACTGATATGGAGATGTAACTCATAACTTAGCAGCACATCAGCATCTTATCAGCTGGCTAGCCAGCTAACTTATCGTCTAACCTGTCCTGTGTTGTTCACTTGGAAGAATTTTTTGTGTCTGTCACTGAGGTGCTTGGCGAGGGTTCAGAAGTTTCCTCCATGGTACATAACTGTTTTAAAACACCGTTTGTATTGTCTTTTTTTATGGCTGCACTGGCTCTGTAATGTTAGGTAAAACAGTCCCACAGCAGACTGCTGCCACCTGTTTTGTTGGTACAGGGTGCGGAGGTATCGTTCTTCAGAAATGTTGAGGCAGAAGCATTTCTTCTTTCTCAGTTGAACACGAGGCCCATGCTGTATCGGAGGGGGGAGGGGGTGTTTGCCACATGTCAGCCACATGTCCCCTGACAATAAACTGAACAAGTACCTAACTTGACAACCCTGCCAGTCCTGCCACTGAATAGAAATTCAGTCAAAATTCTAAATTTTCGGCCTCCTGACTAAAGCCAAAGCCCCCTAGTATAAACCAGTGGAGAGACAGCGTGGAGACTGTATTTAATATGGGGAAAGAAACACAGCAAGGTTAAGTTGAAAATGTACAAGTTTAATAAACAATGGTCCCTGTTAATACGGGCGATGCCAGAAATTTAGAAAAAAAAATTGTTTTGTTTTGGTTTTTCTTGTTTGTTTTTAATTGTTGGTTTCTATTTCTGTTTCTTTTTTTTAACTTTGGTTTATATTTTATTGTTATAATTACTGTTTTGTCATAGTTGTATATTTTTTGTCCTTTTTTTCCTTAAACTGTGAACAGCAAGGTGAAAGGTATATGCCGAGTTAGTGAGTGTTTTATGGGAAGTAGAATTACCATTGAATGTACTTTGCATTAAAACTTAAAGTTGCAGTCTTTGGTAGCTCGAGGCAAATTCAAAGCTCTGCTTCAGGACTTTTGTATGTCATTTTCAACATGCCAATATCAGGATGTATCTTAGCTGGTGTTTTAATTGTCATGCTTTTACTGTTTACTTTAAAAAAAATCTACATTTCATTCTCTCAGTAACTTACAACCTAGACACATTGTGCCTAAGCTACAACAAATAGGCCTACCGGATGTAAATTTTAATATCAAAACGTTTTTCAAATCTAAATCACTGACATTTCAGTTTGCTTTGAACACACCTGAAAGTAGTCCAGGACTTTCTGGTAACAATCCAGGATCATGAGGGCAGCTTTACTGAGTGGCTAATTGCTGTAGTCTTCACTACAACCATCTGCATATTCATCAACACAACCTATGTTTTCTTGGACTGACACTCATCAGTACTGTAGATGTAGAGGAAAAATGTGTATGGCTGGAGGATGGTGCAGCCTACAATGGCAATTACAGTGACAGCCTTGGGCTGAAGGTCACTGAAGAGACCGCAACACAACAAAACACATCCTTTTCTTTTCTCTGCTATTACAATGAGAAGCAATACGGTGACAATAGACTCTGGGAAATCATTTGCAATACAATACTGTGAAAACACTTGGACGTTTTAGTCTGTCTAAGAGATGCACCTGGGATGCTCAGAGCATTACAGGCCATTATCAGCTTGTATTTCTCCGTGTACCGCCTATTTCTCTTTCAGTTTTACATGTGGTCATGAAAATATATACAATACTGTATAAAATCATTCCATATTTGCTGCCTCGTACCTTGAAAACAAGTGTGAAAACATTCATATATATATAGAAGTAAATCTGTATTATCTTATTGTGAAATTAAAAAGCCATTGAATTTTCAGCACTTCATATTTATGCATTGAAAATATGTATCTGAACATTTTGCCTCTAAATTCACTTCTTCAAATTTTTTAAAAACTCATTTTATCTTTTATTTTTCAATGCACATAAATTGAGAATCAAAAATTCACATTTAAAATCAACAAACATAATCAAGTTGCTCAAATTTGAAAGGCCAAATTCACATGCCAAAATCCAAAATATAAAATTCAACTAAAATATTTTAATTTGCTCAAATTTGATAGGCCAAATCCAGAGGCCTATACGAAGTAGCTCAGAATGAGCCATTTATCTTCATATGGAACTAGTCCTCTTCCACAGACTTTGCCATGTTGTTTCTACTGTAGCCCAGAAGGGACAAATCTGAACACTGCCCACTAAATCCGACACACTGGACCTTCAAGTGGAAAATGTCACTTAACTTTTCTGTGATGAGCTATTTCTGCTGTAAATTGTTGTATTTCTTAGACATGTTCATATAGTACAGAAACATGTTGTTATTGCAAATGTGGTCTAGGCATCACTGATTGTAGTGAGAACTACCACAGAGGCTGTTTTTAGTATTCTTCCAGGTGTTCAGATGTCTGTGTGTCTGTTTTGAGATTTTTCAAAATAATAACGTCCCAATTGTGCACAAAGCAGTGAGGAAACTTTACTTTAAGTGTGTAATGTAGAAAAAGTAGTAAAAGTCGGGGGACAAGAAGTAGCCCCCCGCACACACACACACACACACACACACACACACACACACACACTTTACACCCCTGGTCAGCATTACCTTTAACTTGCATATCACTAAAATGATTCCATCACAAAACTGGATCAAGTTTCCTTAATTTAACTCTCGTGTCTTGCTTTACTTCCTTTATTTCCCTTTATTTATTTCCTCCTTTCCAGTGCTTTACTATTGTTGTTTCATTTTTCTTCTATCTGCTCAACTAATTTCTATTCCTTTATTTATCTCTTCCTTTTCTTTATTCCTATTTGGTTTGATTTCTTTTTTCCCTTCCTTTCTTCCCTGGGCTGTCATCTCTACTCCTGCTCTTCTCCTTCTTTAATATCTTCATCTGCCCTCCTATCCGTTTCTTTCTTATGAATTTATCTCCCTTCGTCTTCTGTCTACATTCATTTTTCCATGCTCCTCTTTTCTTTCTGCTGTACTTATTTCATGTTTTCCCATCTTTTTGCTTTCTTTCCTCTTCCTTCTCTTCCTGTCCTGTAGATCTTTGGTACAGATGAATGGGAAATCAATAGTGTCTGTGTCTACATCCAGAAGCAGTCTGAGTCAAAAACACACCCAGGTTGGATGGATGACGACGGATGTGTGTGTGTGTGTGTGTGTGTTTGACGTGAAGCAGACACTGAGTCCTTGACCCTCCTGCCTCTCTGTCTTCTGTCCCAGGGTCCTGGGTGGAGGGGTCAGAGGTCAACGCAGAGCTTCTTCCCCTCAGAGTCTGGGGCTCAGGGGAGCGTCCTATGGTGAGCGTAACCTTTGATCCCTGGAGGGGTGGAGAAATGTAGGGATTAACGGAGAGGCGTGGAGCGAAGAGGAGGTGAAGACAGGACCAATCCACCTGTTCACCTGTGTTACACCTCAGCTCCTCCCTGCACGTGGACACTGACTAAAATCTGCCACAGAACACACTGTAGCTCCTCTCTGAGTGCCAGGAGAGATTTCATGGTGAAATGTTGGCAAGTATTTGTTACACCGACCTGACCCATCTATTCTGCCATCAATCCTATGATAAGATTGCATTCTGATAACAACTCCTGCACTTTTAAGAAACTGCACTGCAGACATCTTCATATGGATCATGGAGTCCTCCTATTCTGGGTCAGTGACCTGCAACCTGCACATTCATTCGCTGCCGCTGGATGGCGTCGGTTAACAACACGGCCAGACAGAAGCTGTTGCACTGCGCATGAAATGTAGAAGTATGAAATCAAGTTGAAACACTGCGGGTAACAACGTAATAAAAGGAGCGCAAGGGCACCTGCAGGTGGGAGGGGAGGTGGAGGAATCAAGCAAACCCCAGACTTTCATGAAGGAGTCTAGTGTTCACTTCCTTGTGAATGTGATGTTTTGTTTTTTTTTTCTACACCTTACTATGTGCCTACTTCACCTAATCGTAACCATCTGTGCCAGCATGTGTGTTTGTTGACATCACAGTAGTGGCATCCCTGAATGTCAACAGCAGAAGGATATATAGAGTGTAATATATAGACGCAGAACGGCACTGCAAAGTGGCAACATGTGACTACTTGGGATGAGAATGACACCCAGAGAACGGGATCAACGCAGAAACAGAGGGAAACCTGGAGCGTAATATGTAGACATGAAAGTCCACTGGCAAGCGATGATATTTTAACAGTTGTGATGAGAACATGTTGGCTTACCAGTGTATGGAACCAAAAAAGGTCAATAAATGAGCTGTGCTTAAATAACATGAAGTCCATACACACAATGCAGCTGCAGATACAACACACATACCCAATGCTGTGATGGTTACACCTCTTTACAAACAGTTGTTTGTACACATGCTTTGAGGATGATCAGACTACCACTGTCTCTAACATAATGAAGTTACCTGTATGAAAGGGTGCAGTGGACTACTGAATTATTAGAAAATTCATTCACTTATTTCCCTAACCCTAGAATATACAGACTGTACTGTATTACATTTAACCCCACTGTTTCCTCTAACAGACATGTCATATAGGCCTTTTAGACTGTCATGTCAGAACAGAGTAAGAGACGGTCAAACAGACGAGCCACGTGCTCAGCTCTTTGCCAGTGGCCTCTGATAGTTTTCAGATGTGTTAATGTCAAGAGGTCTACTGCAGGTTGCAGAAATAATTCATTTCATCATCAGAACAATGTGTTTCATATGTCTCAAAAATTAATCCAAGCGCCAGAGAGGAAAGTGCAGCGAGTCTTTTGAAGTTTTCACGTTAGGTTGGATCACTGTCACTCACTGACGCTCTAATGTCCAGATTAAAGAAAAGTAGCAAAACTATACTGAGCACATTGTAAAATAACCTTATGTCTCATATTAGAATCTCAAATGTACTTTTGAAATACCATTATTATTTAATTAATTACAAAGACAATCTTGTCTGTAGTTTAATGTTCAACAGTGCTAACTGTCCCACCAACAGTGCCTCTCAGTGTAAAACTGTTTGTCAAGTAGGACAATGACTGTGTGAATTTACATGTGTTGAATGCATTGTCTTTTCAAAATACATTTCCCTTTTTGACAAGAAAAGTACAGTTTCTGCTTGTTAGGTGCATTAAGTTTTTCTTTCAAAATAAACTTACAACAGTAAAACTCCCCGCCAGAAAGTTAACTTCTTATCCAGTTTTAAAAGTTTTCTAGCCACTTTATATTGTGCTATGTTTTAGTCATTGTCTGTTTTATAACGTGTTTTTTATCTGCATGGAAGATTTTATACATCGGACTTGTGGATGAGAAGATTTTGAATGAAGAGCTGAGCTGCAGCTGAGCTGCAGCTGAGCTCGCAGCCGCACTCCAAACTGCACTCGTAAAACAAACTTTTACCAAGAATCTCTTTTTGTGTGTTTTTGCTGGTTTTATACAACGGCATTGCCTGCCTCGGAGTTTAAGAGACCTCTGGGAACATTTCGGCTCATGGTTGAAGCCATTTTAACTCATCTCGGTCGTGTATTGTACACTTGAGTGACTGTATCTGTGAGTTAACGACAAACATGATGGCTGTGCGTGAGTCTTGCCTTCCTACCTTCTCAAAGCTGAGGGAAAGCTCTGGTCTGTGGGCAGATCTCAAAGAGAAGGACAAGGTGCTCCTTGATTTTTACTCTGTCGCCTCATCCCAGGTTAAAGACATTGCAATCCTCTGGCTCTGGTAACTGGAACATGTCCACAAACAATGACACAACTCTGCCATGGACCGGCTCCATCAACACCGAAACTCCAGCTTCTGGGACTGCCTCCAAAAAACCTGAGGCCCGGTGGGTTCTCCAGGGTGCAAAACCCAAAACATCGGCGACCTCCACCCTCTTTCTGGGCACAGCAGAATCACAGCGCCTCATCGACGGGGTTGGGGTGAAGGTACCGGTAAGCTCGACTCCCCTCAAACCTGTTCAGAAGTCCTGGTCAGTGGTTCACAGGGGCAAACATGATGCTTGTCTTTGCCTTTGGACCTGCTGCTGGCCAACAGGTTTGACATCTTGAGTCTGGAGGAATTCCCTCCAGGATGCCCAACCTGGCCCTTCTCGACCACCTGTATCAGGCAGCAGCCGTTGCCAAGCAACATCAACAACAGGCTTCATCTCGCCACCGCCACAACCACAGACCGTCAGGTGTGCACACCCAGGTGTGGCACCCTCCCGCAGTGCTGGTTGTCGGGTCGTCTATGGTCAGACATGTATCGGTACATGCTGGCCGTACTTTCTGCCACCCTAGTGCCAGCGGAAGGGACATTACATCCTCCGCCCTGCAGCTTATTGCCCAGCACAGCTCCGCATCTGCTGTGGTCCTAGAGGCTGGCATAAATGACCTTGAAATTGAAAAGTCAGAGCTTCTCAAAGAGGATTTTGTCGACCTCACTAACAGTCTGCTAACCACAGGAAAGCAGGTAATCATTCCCTGCTCATTCCCTAATCATTACCTGCTCCCCTCACTGCATTTTGGTGACGTCATTACCAGTCACCTTTGCCAACACCACAGTTGGTTGGTACTGTATGACTAAGAGTATCCGATTTGTTGACAACTTTGTTGCCTTTCTAAACAAGCCTCACCTGTTCAAGCAGGATGGCCTCCATCCTAACCAGAAAGGGTCACACCTTTTATCAATTCATATTAATCTGACTGTGCAGTCCTGCCAGGCATTCAGTGCATGTCTTGGTTTAAATATATCAACTAGTACTTTGAGGGGTCATACAGTGCCACCTATTTAAGACCCTCTGGCTCCCACTGCCTGTCTGCTAGTCCTCCTCTTCCCATAGCTACGAATATTCCTGTTAGAATCACAAACAGATCCACCAATCCATCTTCTTCAAGGAACAGTTGTATTAACACCGAAAATCTACTTCCAGTCAGTATTTCATCCAAGATGGAGTGTATTCAAGTCCCGCTACAACACCCATGAAACTCACCACTCAACCCATCCACCTTTAAAAACAGAGACGGTTTGGAGATTATCAATCTAAATATCAGAAGCCTAATACAAAAAAAAAAAAAAAAATGACCACTTAAATATTTTGATTCAGCAGAGTGACCCAGATTTAGTTGTACTGACTGAGTCATGATTAGATTAAAGTATTAATGATTCTTATGTAGCCTTACCTGGCTACATTTTATTCAGAGTGGATAGAGTTGGGAGGGGAGGGGGGGTAGCTGTTTAGGTGAAAGCAGGATTGTCTGTAACTGTGGTAGATTTCATCACTAAACCAAAAGGCTTTGAATTGCTTGCCCTCAAGATAGTTTAGGCCCCACATCAGCGATTTTAATAGGTATCTATACACCCCCATCTGCTAACTATAAGTCTACTGACAGTTTAGTACAAGTTCTCTCGTTTTGTGAACTAGGGGCTGGTTGTAGTTGGTGATTTTTAACTTGAACTGGCAGAGCTCTGCCTCAGATAATTTAAAAGAGGCCTGTGTAAACTTGAATTTAGTCCAACTGATACCTCAACCAACATGAATGAATTTAGATGTGTCAAAATCCACCCTAGTTGACCTTATATTTTCAAATCGTACTGATAAAATTGTATCTAGGAGAGTGTTCCTGCTGGATTTTAGTGACCACTGTCCCACAGTATGTATAAGAAGCACAAAGTTAGCAAAAACAAAACCTCATACAACCTTGAGGAGAAATTTTAAACATCTTAATGATCAAGCCTTTATAAATGACATAATTAATAGCAACATCCATTGTAAGTCACATATATCTGATACTCACATGGCTCTGGATTTTTTCATTAAATCATTACATTTTTTTTGTTGACAAGCATGCCCCTCTCAAGACACTTAGAATTAAGGACAGAGTAGTGCCATGGTTCTCACAGGACCTATTAATTTTGTTAAATGATAGAAATATTGCCTGGTCTTGGGCCAGACTCACAGATGACCATGCACAGTGGCTTTCTTTCAGACACATTTGCAATAAATGTACTTCTGCTGTGAGAAAAGCTAAATCTAGTTACTACTTAGACTTAACCACAAACTCATACACTAACCCAGCAAAATTTGGAAAATGGTAAACTCCAACAAAAATAAAGCCACTGATTCCTTGCCTACACATATTGACTATGATGGATGTGTGTTCTCTGTTCAAAATGATATATACGTTGCACTAAACAAACACTTTGCTGCTGTCGGCTGTTTCTTTGAAAAAGAGTACACAGGTCTCCCTGTAAATGATTATACTGAATGTGTGTATCATTGGAATCATGTTTCCCAGTTTGATTTCCATCCCGTCTCTCCTGAAAATGTTACTGAGACATTGCGGTCCATGGATTCCAGGTGCACTGCTGGTGAGGATGGTTTAGATGCTTTCCTCTTAAAACTAGCTGCCCCAGTTATTGCTGAGCCATGGGCACATATATTCAATCTCTCCATTTCTTCTGGTAAATTTCCTTGTGTTTGGAAATCAGCCCATCATCATGTGACTGTGATTTACAAGGAAGGTGACAGACATGATTTAAGTAACTACCGCCCAATTTCCAAGCTACCATGTTTAGCAAAAATTCTGGAATCCTTGGTAAACAATCAATCCAAGTCTTTTCTGTCAACTCACTCAATTTGAAGTCTGCACCAGTCTGGTTTCAGAACAAATCACAGTACCACATCCGCTGTTGCATTAATTACAAATGACATTATAACTGCACTGGATGAAAAGAAGCACTGTGCTGCCCCTTTTGTGGATTTTTTAAAGGCATTTGATACAGTTGATCATTCCTTGCTCCTGTTAAAATTGTGTGATATTGGTATGGGTAGAAAGGCTTGTGACTGGTTCCGAGATTATTTATATGAAAGATGTCAGTGTGTAAAGTCGGGAATCACTAAATCAGAGTTTTTATGGATAGAAAAAGGGTGTCCCACAGGGTTCCCTTTTTGGTCCTGTCCTTTTCACCATTTACATGAATGATTTAGTTTCCTCACTGAAAGGTTGTCATGCCCATTTATATGCGGATGACACAATTATATACTGTGTAGCGGACTCTATTCACCTGGCGATGGAGAACCTGCAGCTTTTATGTAATTCCCTCCAAAAAGCTCTCATTGATCTTTAAACTGGTTCTAAATGCAAATAAAACATAATTCATGGTTTTCTCAAAATCCCAAAACATTGACGATGGCAGTTTGCATATCTATACTTCAAACAGCTCACATATTGAAATGATCACAGAATATAAATATCTTGGAATCTTGCTTGATGACATATTCACATTTAAATACCATGTTGGATATCTTGTGGGCAAATTGCGTCAAAAGATTGGCTTTTGGTATAGAAACAAAGCCTGTGTTCCATTGCTATGTAGAAAAATGATTGTTGAATCAACCTTCATGACAATTCTGGACGATGGGGATGTAATATACAGGCATGCACTAAGGCCTTTAGACTCCATTACCAAAATACTCACCATTCTGTTCTGTATGATAAGGTTGGCTGGTTCTCTCAATCTGATAGACACAATAATCATTGGTATCTGTTTATTTACAAAGTCCTACTTGCCACCTTATCTCTCATCTGCTTCTCTGGAATAATGGTCCACAAGTAACACGCTCTAGTGATTGCTTAGTTCTTCCCCGTGCTCGAACAAATCTTGAACAAAACTCTAGGGTTTGTTGGATCCACCTCCCCTTCTGCCTCTCCTATAGGCCCTTTCCAGCTCTCTATAATACGGGCAGTTTTTATAACTCAGGCTGCCTGTTGGGGTTATCATATTTCCGTGACTGATGTTGTCTGGTGGCATTATAAACTGACCCCATCTGGCAGATTACCATATGGCAAAGGTGGTTTTTGTGTTGGTGTCTGACACCAAAATCCCTGACCAAGCAGTGGTATTGGACGATGTGGGAATGAGGACACGCTGGTGGGAGGGACAGTGTATGGGTCTGTAACACCATTATGCAAGTACAGTTAACAAGACATTTCACCATCTTATACTGAGAGAACAATGGGACTGAGGTCAAACTGTGGCCTGCTTCACTCTGAATGCTCACCTTTATTTACACATGTTCAGAATTTGTGCAAACAAATCTTTTAACACCACAGCTGATTTGGGACTAAAAGTACCATTCTTGGCTCTGTTCTACAGTGTTTCACTTCCTGGTTAAAAACTTACTAAAAAAACTGCAAAAGCCACACAAACAGTCAAGATATGGTTGCAGATATGAACAAACAAAGTATAGAAGTACAACTCTTTGAACTGACCTGACTATTCAAATCAGCAGTGTCCTGTAATGCTCACCTTAAGTGTCAATGCAGAGACTAATGTGTCTCTTCGGTATGGAGGGATGTGAACCACATCCAAATTTCATGAGGTAGAACAGAGTTCAATTTTAACAACCTTACAATCTTTCGCAGGCCATATCATACCACAAGTGCCAAGCACAGACATTGTAAATGTAATCATTTAAAACTGTTGGCACTGAATGTTAAAACATTGAAACTAATCTGGGGTTTGGCAGAATCATCTAATATCAACTCTCTTGTCTGCCAGTAGCGTTGGATTCTTGTGTTGTTTTTTTCTGCATTCAAGAAGCTTACTACAAGTCAGCCTAAATATTTTTGTAACAGCTGATTTTTGATCAAGGTTGAGACAAAAAGTGGACACATTATCAACAGGTTTATGATGTAATGCACTCCAAAACCAATCGCACATCAGTAAAACATTTAACGTTCAGGTTTTGGCAATACACTGTAATAAATTTTCCTGTAAAAAACAGTAAAGAACTGGCAGCTCAGTTGCCATTATGTTACTGTAAAATTAACATCTATTTACTGTCACTAATATTTACAGTTTTGTACCGTAAATAAAGAAAAACAGTGTGAACTGTAAAAAAAAACAGTAAAGAACTGGCAGCTGAGTTGCCATTATGTTGCTGTAAAATTTACATGTTTATACTGTTACTCAATTTACAGTTTTGTCCTGTCAATTAAAAATACAGTGTAAACTGATATTTACTGTAAAATTACTTTCACTGTATTTTACAATTAAATGACTAATTAGTTTGTATTATTTATACATTTCAATAATCTATTAAAAATATGATTTCACACAGTTAAAAAGGCAATTTTGTTAAGAAAAACATGTTACAAGACTGTCACTGACTTTAGGTATCACAAAATCTCTGTTTGAACCTGGCCACAAGCATGGAAGGCAAACCGTAATAAAATTAACCTTTTGATTTTTCAATCCTGTGAATAAAATGTAAGAGAAAAAGCAGCTTCTTATTGCACTTTACTTTTATTTGAATGTTAACATGACATGTAAAAAACCTCACATGCAGAACAGTTGCATGTTAAATGAATAATTAATAAATTGCACTTTACTTTTATTTTAATGTAGATGACATGTAAAAACTTCACATGCTGAACAAATTGCATGTTAAAAACAGTATTACATGTAAAAATTACATATTAAAAACAGTACTACAGCATATAAAAGTAACAGTATTACGAACATACAGTACTGTTTGTGTGGAAGTCCAAGAACATCAGTACAGTAAGTTGTCGGGATAACGGGCCGTCAGGCATTTGTATTGAGCCTGTTGAAAGAGAAAAATGTTCATGGGTAGCGCGAAATGGAGGCTATTATACTGGAATTGTGGAAATCATATGTGGGTCATATTGTAACTTAAAGCTGTCGCTGCACCTGCCCGTTCGTCACTATATTGACAAGTGAGAAGAGAACGAGTGGTTGCTTTTCCGCTGTTTTGTTTATTGTTTACAATGGGGCTGGCGAAAAATTAATCCATAAAGCGGTGGATAACGTTATACGATGTAAACAGTGTTACAACCTGTATTGTGTAGCCTTAACTGTCATAAAGATTGCGGAGAGCGTTTCTGTCATACAGTGTTTCACCTGGGTGTTGAATTAGCTTAATGTTAGACGGTAAAATGTTTACACAAACTATCATAAAGTTTCATTAATTCACTGACAAAATGCAGGTGTCAACAAACGTTAACTTTGTAGAAATTAAAATATGTTCTTTATGTTGTTTGACTATCATTTCTTAAAAATTTAGCTACTGTAGCTGCTAACCAAAATCATTCTAGCATGTGCATATGCTGTAAGTTAGGCTAATCATCATCAATGCTAACAAAACTAATCTAATCAAATCCAACAATAATATAATATGTAATATAAAACAATCAAATACAGTTTCTACTCACCAAATAATTAGTAAGATGGAGATGGATCAGGAATGGCAGGTAACAAGCTTCACATGTGCAGCTCAGGCATTTTTTTCCCAGAATGCCAAAAATATTGCATGATACTGTTATCTAAGACACTTTAACGGTAAAGTGCTGTATAATAGGAATACATTAGAGTTCAGTTAAAAAAACAGTAAATGAGCTGTAATTTCACCGATTTTCTGTAATATTAACAGTAAAGCACTGTTTATTGAAAAAACACCTTAATACTGTTGAAATTCTGCCGTAAATTTACAGAAATTATTTACAGTGTAGTATTTCATTCTTTGTGGTTATTTTTTACTAGTGCTGGGCATAGATTAATTTTTTTAATCTAGATTAATCTCACTGCAATCCTGTAGTTAATCTAGATTAATCTAGATTAAAATTATAGATTTGAATTTTGCCAAAGACATTCAAAATAATATCTATCTATCTAAATGATGAAAATGCATCACAAACTGCTTGAGAAAGCTGTTCTACTATAATATTTGGTAAAGAAAAATAATGTTCCATGAGATTTACTTTGGTGTTTAACTTTTTTTTATTTTGTTAAACACAGACATTTAGGAACACAGGTTCTGTCTCCATGTGGAAAAAGCTTTTTCCTGCTAACTGGAATGAACAGCAGAGGGCGCAGCCTCTGATAACATGACCCTAACTGAACTGTGGGCCTACATTAGAGGTCATGAAGAAGACCATTAACAGTCAGCAGCTTTGTGACACGGCTTGAGCCAATCACTCCAGTCACTCAGGCAGACCAGCTTCCGCCTTGTTCACGCCCCCTCTGTGTAATTCGACCAGGTATACATCCACGCTACAGTGAAATTGGTGCCTTGCTCACTGTATAGACCCAACTTAGTGAATAGTTTATCGCGCGATAATTTCCTTATTGCGCGATAAGAATCCCGCGTTAACGCAGCGGACGCAAAAACAAACAAACAAAAGAAAAACATCTAGAGGTGTTAGAGGTGTTAGAGGAACAATCAAAGTCTGGCTCTAATAATTGCGAGGGGTCTGCAGAAAAGGTTTACAAGAGACCAGATCCACATGAAATCCATGCAGCCAAACAGGCTGAATTCAGTACAGCCTTCAATACTGTAGTGTCATTTTCTGAAATTAGATGACTAGGTCAATAAGGTAGGTCAGGTCTACAGGCTTTCAAATATACCCAGGACTATACCCTTTAATCCCAATACCGTCTATCCAGCCCCTTCAGAAGGAGTGAATGAAGTTGTGGCAGCACAGACAGCTGTGAGTTGTCATGCCTAATTGGCAATGGCACAGCCAACCACCGGAGGCGCCCTCACCCATAAGAGGGGTGATCCCTCCCTGCCAGCTCTCTCTTTCGCTGTTCCTGACGGGTGACGTAATTTCCGCACCGGATGTTTTGCTTCGGACAGGTAACGCGGCTTGTCTGCTCACCTGCTGCTTTTCACGTAGCATGGAGCTAATGATTGTGTGTTGTGCTGCAGAGTGGCCGACTTGGTGCTTCCCAGGCTCGTGTGTGTGTCATCTGAATGGCCTGCTGTGGTGAGTGTCTCCCTCTCTGCCTGTTACACGGTTACTGGTCATTACCGCGGCTAACTTTAGCCTGATTGTAGGTGGACGCTGGTAGCTGCGCGGTACCCTCTCTCTCTTCTGTTGGTGTGCGTGTGTCATAGTGGTCGATCTGCTAACTGGTAGGTAGCTTCCTGCATTCCTTGCCTTTCTTATGCACATGTAAACTTAGTGATGATAAATTTATCGGGTCCTCAGATCCCTATCCCTCAGCTAATGGTGCGTGAGTGACGTCTGCCGATGGTGCGTGAGTGACGTCTGCCGCTAGTGCGTGAGTGACGTCAGCACCGGCGGACCGGGTTTGCGGCTTGAACTAAAGCAACGTATAGCCGCCAGCTACGGGGGACCGCTGCTGCTTTGTCTCTGTTTTATTTTGTTTTCTGTGTTGCTTTGTTTCCGTTTTCTTTTGTTTTGTTTTCTCTGTTTGCGCCAAGGTTTTAATCTCCATTGTTTTAACCATTTTAATGCAGTGATTGAATAGTGGGGTTAGCTCCCTCCCCACATTTGTTTATTTCTTTGTTTTGTTCTCATTACTTACTTAGTTTCTCTGCCTGCTGGCCTAATTTGTTAATTTCTTGGGTTTTGACATTTTGGTTGGGCAGAGGGTTATTCTTTCAGTATTTGTCTTTATTTCTTTTGTTTGTGGTTGGTAGTTTGTGTTGTTTAGTTTCTGATTTGTATAATTTTTTTTGGATATTTGTTTGTTGAATTTTGTTGCGACCCCACTAATTTCCTTTTGTTTTCCCTTTAGTTGCTGAGGTCCGGTGGTGGTGGTGGTGACCTGGTGGTGGGGTCCCCCCCCCCCCTTTCTCTCGTGTGCCGTGCTCCCTTGGATTTGGGTATCCTCACAGAGTGTGTGCTGTGTGTGACCGTCACGTGTGTGTTTGGGTGTTTATATGTTTGACTGGGGATCCTCCACATCAGTCGGTAACCCACGCACCCCGGTAAGCCTCAGCTTTAAATTAGTCCCCCCTGATTTGTCCCTGTGTGAGTGGTGTTTTAGCGTTTTAAATTGACTGTTAAAATAAAGAGCATGCTTGTTTGTACAGAAACGTGTCTCTTGCCTTGAGTGAAACGAACTGCGTGCCTTAACGGTGAATTTGGATGAAACCTATTTCCTGGGGTGAAACTCCCCAGGTGGCGTTTTCGGTTTAGTGTATTATCTGACCAAAAACTCTTATACCTCATCACCCCCCCTCTCGCCACAAAGTCATTTTGCACCAAAGCAGAATAAGGCTGATAGTTACACAATGTTGATTGTTAGTACAGTGTCTAGATATTGTAAGCTTTAAATACATAGATCTGAGCCATGCTCTGATGGCAACCAATCAATCTTCACGACACTGGCTACTGAAAAGGTCGCCACCATGGAAACGCTGGAGGCGGGGCTTCTGTCTCATGTGGGTTCATCACATATGCAAACACACAAAGGGAAGCACAGCCTTAATGTTTTGAAATATTTTTATTTCTTTTCCCAAACACAATCTCTCACATACACATTCACACACAAGTGCATTTCCACACACTCATATTTGTAATCACAGATATGCTTAAATCCTCACCATCCTTCTTAGTGTTTCTTTTCATCTTCTTCTTCCTCAGTCTCTGGCGTCCTGCCATGGACCGGCACACACACACACACACACACACACACACTCCACCGTCTGCAGCAGGTCATTAGTAGGTCAAATCCAGGTCTGGCATTTTGTCCCAGCATATGATGCCTGCCTGCAGTTGTCAACCTTGTTATCTGTCTCTCTTCTGTCTCCCTCTCTCTAATTCACCATGCCGCTCTCTCTCTCAGTATGTCTGACGATCTGTCATACCAAACCGTTGTAGCTATAAATAAGTCATGAAATAAAATGTTTCTCAAACTATCAACTGGTGGATGGATCCACCAAAATCCCAGGCGCTAATGCAGGAGTCTGGTGTTCACTTCCTGTCTGAATGTGATATTGTTTTTTTCTACACCCTACCTCTCTGCACCTTCTTCACCTAATCCTAACCATCAGCGCCAGTATGCACGTATTTTAATGTCCCAGCATTGGTTGGCAGCAGCATCCTGTCAAGTCAATAGCAGATGCAGAGAGGCAGACACAGAGGCAGACGCAGCGATGACTTGGAATCAGAATGTGTTGGCTTGGCCCAGCAGCGCCAGTATGCACGTTTGTCAATGTCCCAGTATTGGTTGCCTTGTGCATTTGTTGCCTAAACATAACCACATGCGGTGTCATCCGACCATGCCCTTGTGTTGACATCATGGCCGCAGCATCCTGTGAAGTTAACAGCAGACGCAGAAATGACTTGGAATGAGAATGTGTTGGCTTGGCCCAGCAGTGGCAGTATGAAACGCTGCAGGATGGCTTCAGGTTGAAACACTGCCTGTAAAAACATAATACAAGCGCCACAAAAGTCCCTATAGGGCAAGCAGGATTGGTGGTGGATAAATCCAAGACTTTTACCCTAGACCCTGAGTAAAGTCAAACGATTTATTTATTCATTTTCCAAAACTGACCATGTGCTTTGTTGCACAAGGAAATAAACATAAATATGGGGTGTTTTTTCGACATTGTAAGTTTGAAATGATACAATGGGCCTCTTGCAGCAACATTTTCTTAAATTTCTCTTAATTTTCTGGTGAAAGAAAATAGAAGACAAGTCAACTCTAGATGCAGTAAAAGTTGTGAAAAATCCAAATCTGCTCTGACCAGGTGTGCTCAATGATGAATCCCACTTGATCATAAGGAGACATGACACCAAAAAGGTTGTGAGAAGAAGAACTTCTGAAGTAGTCAAAAAGACACAGACCTACTGCTAAATAAACCTAAACAAAGTAAATGTGATTGAAGTATTAAAAGTAAAATACACATGAAATAAAACATCATCTAAATTTGATTATATGATAAGAATGCATTTTTTAAATGTTCCTCAAATTCAATATTTATTTTTTCTTGCACTGGGCAACAATTTGTGGCCTGCAAAAATGAGATGTTTTTCTCTATCTTGGTACAAGTGCTCTCAACCCTATATAAAAAAGAGCAATGATAACAAAACATTGGTTAATCCCAAAAATCAATGGGTAGGCCTACTGACAAAATAAGAACAAATTATAAATATGAAAGAAATATAAGAAAATCTGTTCATATATAATTTCTTGCATGAGGCCCAATGTTTATAACAGGCATAAATTGACACGCCATCCCAGAACATTAACAACAGACACAGGAGGATGCCTAGAACATCATATGCAGAGGTCATCGGCTCTCACTAAGCAGCGATATTTGATGACCTGAGTTGAGAATGTGTTGGTTGTGAAATAAAGCTGCGCACTAAAATGCTTAACATCAACCTAAAATCCACAGACCACAGTGGGCACACACTATATGACTGCCAGGTGATCTCCTAGACTGTCCACAATGAGCTTCGTTGATGGCAACAAGTATTCAAAATGAAGAAGTCATGATTTTTAACTTTAAAGCAGGATTGATTTATTGTGTTCTTAGTGTTCTAATGTGATCTAAAGGACAGAGAAAACAGATCCTCCAGTGTCTCTGGAAGCATGAGACTTCCTCGAAACAACAGAGTCACCAACAGAGAATTATAGAGATATCAGCACGCCTGGCATAAAAGATGACAACTCTCCCTTTCCATACTTTATCAATGGAGCTGACCTTTGCAGACAGCCCCTCACTGAGTGATTAAAGCCAAGTCTCAACACAGATTGGTGGGATCGTGGAAATAAAGGCATCCGGATGGGAGGGAGAGCAGACAACCTCCCGCAGCTCAGATTTCATCTTCTTTTCCATCGGTCGCTTTCCAGCATGCCAACAACACATACGAGCATCGAGGTAACCATTTGTCTTCTGAAGTAATGAAGAACAACCTTTAATCTTAGCTGGTGTTTACTGCAGCAATGTTACACTTTACCTAAAGATGTTACACTGAAAACTGTAGGTTGTATTGAGGTTTCTTTTATTCTACTATCTCTAATATACACCATGCTAACACGCCGGTGCTAAGAGAATCATCATGAGCATTATTCACTTTTGCAGTTGATGAGTGATGCTCATTTTACAGCACCTGGTAGAGCGACACAACACCAGTGTTCTGTTCCCCCATCGAAATGTCTTTCCTTCCAAGGGGACTTCAGACAATGCAGGTACTGGTACTGCTAGAACTACTTCATATTAATGTATGGGTCTCAAAAACAAGTCTGAACATCAGCAGCAAATCTGAAAGTTAAAGCATCCGACAGTCTTGAGAAATATCTGTGAGTGAATGATGGTTAAACTCATTCTCATCCCAAGTTGTTACATGTTGCCACTTTGTAGTTGACATCCGTGTCTGCATTTTACATTTTAGATATCCTTCTGCGTCTGCTATTTACGATCCAGGATGCTGCTACCGTGATGTCAACAGAAGCGCATGGTGGGATGACAGTGCACGTGGTTATGTTTAGACAACTAAAGCACATGGGAACCAACACAGGGACATCAACAAAAGCACAAATGGTTAGGCTAAGGGAAAGGAGGAGCATGGTGAGATGTAGAAGAAAATCACTTTCAGGCAGGAAGCAAACACTGGACTCCCAAATCAAAGTCTGGAGTTTGTTCAGTCCATCCAATGCCCCGCCTACCTGCCCTTGGCTCCTTATGTCAACCTGATGCTGTCCTGCAGCTTATCATGCGGACATGACAGGTTCTGCCTGTCCACTTTTCATGCATCACAATGCACCATCCAGCTGTCCGGTGGCATATCATAACACCACAAATGGTTCTGTCTGGCTGCATTCTCAACAGTACACACAGACACACACACACACACACATCTATATATATATATATACCTTTTTCTATATATAGTTAATCTAATTTCAAAATAGAAGGCAGAAGGTAGGTTTATTGGTAATTTTTTAAACAAAGTTTAAAAAAGGGAAATTACAATTATTCTTGATCCTGCTACATCTTTGGAGTTGAAGGTTGAGTTGATTAAATCAATCTGGTTGCTGGATGATGTTGCTGCTGATGGCATAGTTCAATTCCTGCAGTGCATTTTTTAAACTTGCATCAGAGTCTTGTGTCCAAATAGCCCCCACAAGGTCAGTCCATTCAGTGCAACAGCTTGATCCAGGATGTTAGGGGTTAACCATGTCTCTGTGAAGATTTGTGCAGAGCAGTCCCAGACCTCCCATTGCTGAGTGAGCCAAAATCACATGTCATTCAGTTCACTCTCCTGCGATCAGACACCAGACAGAAGAAGGCTTGTTAGAGGAACAGCTCCCGCTCTAAGTCAGGTCAGTGTCACTGTGATACCAACTCTTCTCCCTCTTTTCATCCAGCGCTTTCAGTTTTCGGCTTGTTGGTGTATGCCGTCAGTGGGGACCCTTTAGCAGTCCGCTGCATGCAGTCCAAACCCCACACAACTTTTCCCAATGCTGTTAAGTGCCACTCTATCGTTGAAAAGTTGTGCTTCAGCAGAAGGGGCCATGGTATAAAAAAAATAGACTTACGCTGCAATCTATGTGGAATATATTATTAAATGGTAAATGGACTATACTTGTATGGTACTTTTCTAGTCTTATTGACCACTCAAATCGCTTTAACACTACATGTCTCATTCACCTATTCACACACACATTCACACACTGTTGGCCCAGGCTACCGTACAAGGTGCCACCTGCAACTCAATAATTATTCACACACACTCACACTCTGATGACGCAGCATCGGGAGCAATTAGGGGTTCAGTATCTTGCCCCAAGGATACTGCAACGTGTTGCCCAAAGGAACTGGGGATCGAACCACTGACCTTCCGATAAGAGGACGACCTGCTCTACCTCTGAGCCATAGCTGCCCCGACTGATATATTTCTTCATAATACAAATATTTGTCATAATTACATGTAGATGAACCTTTGACTTTAAAGTATTGACGAACTGCAACTGATACGACAATGACAGATGTTCAACTCAGTTTCATAATTTTCAAAAAAATATTTTCCCTGAAATGCATAGTCTGAAAGGTAATTCATTAATGATTACACAGAGTGGTAAGCCCTTGTAAATAGATGTAGGTAGTGATGATCACTTTGAGTACACTGACACAGAGGCCAAGTGTAAAACACCATTAAAAGTTTGTTTTACTTGTAACCAGCCATTTAAAGAAGCCAAAAAGCTCAGGTGCTCAAAACATGTTCAGTTTTTCTCTCTATCTTATCTTTTTGTTAGAGCCTTGAAGCTTATACTGACTGGCTTTGAAGCCTTTCTGATGGTGCGCTGAATGTTTTCTCATTTGCTTTTTCAATATGAGGTAAGAAACTATCTGAGAGGTCGAAAAACACAACAAAAGGACATGGGCGAAGGTTTGCTGAGGTCGGCAGCGTTGCCGAAGCCGTCCAGTTGTTATTCACACTTCATTCCTGTTAAACCTCTCCATAATCCCAGAGTGCCTTTCCTTGGCTCCCGTCCAAAGCCCTCTGTAACAAAACAGACAAAATAAAAAATGGTGGATGAATACCAGCAGCGGAGTGTCACAGGCGTGAGAGATTTATAATGTGAATGCTACAAACTCCCTCGTAAATCAGCTCAAAAGGCTTTCAGGTAGGGGAGCTGGCATTTATGCAAGATGAGAGAAAGAGAGAGAGAGAGAGACAGAGAGAGAGAGAGACAGAGAGACGGAGAGAGAGAGGTGGAAAAGACAGAAAAAGAGACAGAGAGAAAGACAGATTTGAATAAGGAGGGGTGTGGAGGTGCAACTGTATGGTCCCAGTGATGGAACAGCCAAAAAAAGATCTGGGTAAAGGTGATACTCATCTTTTTTTTCACTCCAGTTCAGAATTATGCAGGGACTTACATATTAAAAAAAACCTCAGTGATTGATGAAATGTGTTGGGACTTGTAAATGAAAAGGCTGCTACACCACAGTTAAAATGTCAGCTGCCAAGACTGAAAAAAAAAAAAAATCAGATGGCTGTCATAATGGAAAACACTTAGTGGATTTCTGTATTTTATAACTGCAATTGCAACATTGCACCCATGTGGTGGCGCTATCATAATCAGCACAGTGCACCAGGAAAGGCACTGCCAAAAACTGCCAAAGAGAAGGAAAAAAGCAGCAGCAAGGCAAAGAAAGTTACCATTCCAGCATTGGCAACAACAGCCTACACTGCAAAGCAACCCCCAAAACAGACAGACTTATCAAAAAGAGTGAAAGAGTAAAGCTCATCTTCCTCCTCCACATGACATTCCCATACAGTGCCATACTATTGAAGAACTTACTACTGAAGTTGAAGTCACCTTGTAAAAGCTAGATGGATGAACCTGCCTTTTAGCACTTTTTTAGTCATTTTGAATACTCAAAGCACTTACACACCACAAGTCACATTCACACACACATTTGGGGTTCAGTATCTTCCTCGGGGTACTTCGACTAAAGGAGCCAGGAATCAAACCACCAACTTTCCAATTAGTGGACGACCCGCTCTTCCTCCTGAGCCACAATTGCCCAAACTGCTGAGTACTGAGTGTTCAGCAAGTTGTTTCGAAGTTGTCAAATACAGCCAATTTAAAGTGATTTTGGCATAAGGTTCAGGACGCCAGAGGCAACCTTTTGTGGCTGCATGAAATGCCTGTGGATGGTGTCAGCTGAGAATGCTGCTGGACTGAAACCATTTGTGGTGTTATGATTCACCAGCTGTTCAGCACGTGGACAGGCAGCATCAGTTGAGAACGAGGCCAAACAAAACCTGTTGTGTCTAAATAATATGCTACTAGACAGTGTCAGGTTGAAGCACTTTCGGCAACAACATAGTATAAGGAGCATGAAGGTCCCTGTGATTGGGTGGGGGAGGCACTGGATGGATCCAACAAACCCTTTCATGCAGGAGTGCAGTGTTCACTTCCAGTCTGAATTTGATGTTGAACCATGTGCCTCTCTTCCCTAATCCTAACCATCCGTCCCTTTGTTGCCCCTTTTTTTGTCCCTTTGCTAACCATGTGCTTTTGTTGAGTTCCTGGCATAGGTTGCCATGTGCTTTTGTTGCCTTAACTTAATAACATGCATTTGTAGTCTCATCTCATGTGCTTTTGTTGACATCCCAGTATCTGAGGTGGCAACAGCAGATGCAGAAGGAACCTGGAGTGTAATATGTAGACACGGAAGACTGTTAGGAGTATTTTACAAGTAGGAGTGTGGAGGGTTGAAATGAAAGCTGGAGGAAAATATGGTGTCCACTGATTCTACCTTGGTAGCTGCTGGCACAGACACCTTGTTAAAGGACTGAAAAGTAAATTTTAAGCTAAAGATTATCCAGCTCTCATCAAGCAAATCAAGGCACAAAAACAAACACAAGAATGTAGAACTATGAAAGTGGATTCTGTCTGGTCATCATGTGCAAGTGGTGCTGATAACCTAGGCCCTCATTGGTATGGGGAAGCTTGAAAAGCTTGGAACTAAATGTTTTTATTCATTATTTCCCAAGTAGTTTTTGTCATAAATAATTAAAAACTGGCTAAACAATAGTTGAAAGATTGAAGTAAGGCACAGAATGGTTTAGTCTGTCCCTGCAGTAATGCAGCCAGAGTCAAAGTGAATGAGAGCTTGTGCTGCAAGGCATCAACATAAAGATTCATAGGAAAATTATGTTATGTATTTGTTTATTTATTTATTTATTTTTATTTTAGACAGCCTTTGTACAGGGCCCAAAAGTTGGTGCTGTGCTCCTAATTATGTGTTCAGCTAGTTATCAGACCTTCAGCCTGCTGTCTGACCTGCAGGACTGTTACTCTGCTCCTCCTGATTGGGACAGATTCAACCCTTTGCCTTAACTATCCCCAGCGTTATTTATATATATTATATCCCTCCAAATTAACAGTGTGCTGCTTTATTTTACCTAAGATCAACTGGATAGATGATTACACATCTATTTACTCATTAGATGACATTGGTAAAACAGATGATAATTTCTTCTGATGTTTGTGGGAAAGGTTTTCATGTCAGGTGAGACATCTGCTGTAAGGAGAACTTTAACAGTTGGGTAATCATGAATCTTCCCAAGTCCTTTAACTTCCTGCTCAACTGTTTGGTAGGGTACATTTTGACTCACCATATTGTAAACTAAAAGATGTGTTGAATTTAACTCAACCTGATTGAGGTTTCTCTACCAGTTGTCTTAGGTTTGTTGTTATTTTTGTCATTCTGTTTTACTATGCATGAACAGCCATCTCAGCCATTTGGTAGAGGCCTATATTTAAAACAACTATTGGAGCTGTTAAAGACATAAACATTTTTTTTCTTTTTTTTTTTTTTTAAATGTAACATTTCAATGATGTGAGCACCACAACAATAATTCTGTTCATTTCCATTGTGTTGATGTGGAGGTGAGAAAAAAGTGTTTTTCATTTTGGATGGATTGACCCTTTAACTAAGGAGTTCTTGTGAAACCTGCCAGACTGGATCATAAAAAGCTCTCCTTATTCATTCAGTCCAGACACACTAATTAGATCACTAAAAGCTGTCAGCCAGCAGAGCCGTTGGCTGTCTGCAGTCTGGAGCTGTCCTGATATGTTGTCCTGAGAGGTGAACGCCAGCTGCATGGCTCTCAACAAACCTTGCATTTCAGCATTCAACACTAATTATTTGGCAGTTTTTGCTTGGAATGTTTTGGCCATAGATGTTCACGCATTTAGACTTGGATGAGGCATTTCTTCATGAGCCTTCATGGCTCTTCACTGGCCTTAAAAGATACCGTTGGAAACCTGAAGCATTGACCTGATAATCCAGAATACTGGCAAGAAATTAAAATTACAAAAAAAAAATTACCCAAGATTTTGCAAAAGCAAAAATTATTAAAAGCAAAAAAATAAAACTGGCCTGAAAAAAGTGCTAAAAAAAAATTTTTTTTAAAAAGTTTGAAAAAAAAGTAAAAAAGAATTTCAAACCAATATAAATACGATAAATACAGTTTTAGAAATTTTTCTTATACTTTACGTTAATTTCTTGCAATTTGAGGGACATTTTTTGGAAAAAAAATCAAACCAATTTGTTCAGAGTTTCAGGTTTAAATGCTTGTGAAAGGAGTCAGAATGCAACAAAAGAAAACTGCTGTTGTTTTTCCGACTTGTAAAGGATTAACGGGTACATATGAGGTGTAAATGACAAACATCAGTTGTGAGCCAGCAACACTTAGGAGGCCGCTGCTGTCCTGTTTCCACATCTCTAAGAAGAAAGAACTCTCTGGCCTTTAAAACACACTCTGATGTTGTGGGACCTGTGGTTTTGTGGCATTCTTTGTCCACTGCTGTGTCAGCAAAGATTGTATCAGAGGGCCGGAGTTACAAAGACTCCATTTTCAAAATGCTTTTAATTGCTGTTCTCCTCAAAGTGTGAAACAATCATGACCAACTGTGATGAAAATCATCCCTTCATAAATATCAAGAATGTAAAAATGTGCAGGCAGAGTGATCCCTCCCCCCTCACTCATTCCTTCCATGTTCCATCCATTTGATCCTCTGCCATAAGATCACATATAAAAAGCTTTCTCTGCTTTTGCAGGCCAGCTGTAAATACTTGAATAAACAGACAGACTTTGTTGTGGTCTGCTCTGATGCTGGCTGGGAGTGCCTTTCTCAAACCAGCTCTCATTAAACTGGAGTGTGCTCCCTGAAAGCTGCTCCCTGGACCTGCTAAGTGATGCAGGTGGCCTGCTTTAATACACTGGAAAATGTATTTTTTTTTCTCCTATAAACCTTTTAAACGCTTGCTAAATATTACAAGTGTTTTTCTTACAGAACATTTGCTTGCCTCTGTCTTTAAAGGGTCTAAAGGAGCCCTGTCGTGTGCTGTTGAAAATGTTATCTCGGGTGTTTTATGATACTTTGCTGCATTAAAACTGTCCTCAAGGTCATTGTTACTGAAGTGATGCATTTTTTTCCTTCCTTTTTGCTTTGCAGTAAAACACCTGTGCAACTTTTATGTGTGTTTGCTACTGGCCATGAGATTTCTGGACAGTCATGTCAAAGACGTGAATCTGAACTTATTCAGAAAGTATCAAATGTACTGGCTCTGTAAAATGGCATTCAGGTATCAGAGCTTTGGAAAACCCAGATCTAAAAATAGGCCTTGCTGTCAAACAATATAGTAGTACTTAATGTGTTAGGCTGAATCACATACATTGTTGGCTTAGAGTGAACACTGAATACAAAGGATTCCTGTTTTAGATGTACATTATAGGCCACTAGCTTATGTCTTACATGCTTTTTGTCTGTAACATAGATGCTCAGTATTTAATGTGATTCTGATTTTGTGTCAGTCAGAGAAATTGTTAAAAAAAAAAAAGGTGAAATAAAAAACACCTTGAAGAGTGTAACTCTTTGAAGTTCTCATAAGAGCAATGCTAATTATCAGCAGCATTCTCAATTTTAGAATGGGACATCTTATTTGAAGGGATGCTTCGCCAATTTTCAAATAGCTTTATATTAAAACTATAGTATGCGAAGTATAATTAATAATTCTTGTGGTATGAGTAGGTTAAATGTGGTAAACTCCTTCCTTCTAACCAGTGCCTAGATATCCCTCCTTCCCCCATGGCAAAACTCCGCTGAATTACATTTTTTTATGTCATCTGGCGGAGTTTCTGTAGCTCTCGGACTGGAACTACAGGCTGTACTTTCACATTTTTATATTGCCCATCACGGTGGACAAAAAGAGTAGCCTATAGAGCTGGATCTAGAGACTTACCAGCCTCTCTCTCTCAAACTCAGACTAAAATCCTACCAAACAATAATGTGCTGATAATCATGGTTATGTTACTACACTGCCTATTTCTCTCCTAACATGTTTACATAAACATATTTTATTGCACTATTTAGCTGTAATAGCCAGGGGTTGTGAACAGGAAGTGGGTGCCATATCGCTTCCTGCACAATGAAAATGGTGACTGAAAAAGCTAAAATCAAACTGTGAAACTAAGCACCGTAGATCAAATATAAACTCAGATTCTGTCACTGAGCTGCATATTTCTCAAATGTTTTCAGAATCATGTTTTAGCTTATTGTTGATTGGTCTTACAAACTGTTCAATTTCCTACAAAAAGTAATGCACCCAAATTCATACTAATCCCAGGTATTTTGAAAGACCGCGATCATGTGACCAATGTGCTGATGGGGGTAAACAACGAAGCAGTCCTGAGTGGTCTGCAAGGAGGCAGGTTAGGATGGTGGATCACAACAATCTAGACATTCCCCTGGAACTTTCCCCTGAGGAGAAACTATGTGAATTTTGAGTCATATTAAGGTACATTCTCCTCAGTTGTCTTTTCCTAAACCTTATTTAAGTATTGTTATTGCCCAAACCAGACCTCAGTAAATTTAGGTTATTTACATAACATAATGTATGAAAAGGAAGTAACATCAAATGTGGGACTCTAATTCATAGGAATCTGGCCAGCCGCCATTGTTTAATACAGACCATAATACGTCACCCATCAGCTAGAGTGTTTATTGGCCTGGTAGTTGTAGGTTTTCAATCTCTTGAACAAAAATGTCCCTTGCTTTTGTTTTCTCTGGTCATGTAGCACCAATTTCAAAAGTACTTGTGCCCTAGACGGCCTAGTTTTATGTGAAACCTTCATTATATATTATGAAATACTTTAAGAAAAAGTACTACAGCTATGCATCTCTTTTCCACTTAATAGGCCAACCTTTTATTTTCTATTTCTTATTTTTCAATACACTTTTCTCCTTTGCTTCTTCCTGTTAGCAGCTGCATCACAACAAAGAGGAGGAGGTTAGGTAGCCTGTGCTGCTAGAAGGAGGAAAAGGGCACCTTAAGCCACAACCATTCTGTTAGGTTTTGGTATCTACATTATAGTTCTATTGTCATTAGACGCCCAACAGGCGTTTGACAGAATGGAATGACACTATCTTTTTAAATTGCTATCACGATTCGGATTTGGAGTGGGGTTCCTTAGATGGATTCATGTTCTCTATACAAACCCAGTAGCAGAGATTCTGACCAATAGTGTTGTCTCAAAACCATTTGACTTGCAGTGTTCAACCCGACAAGGCTGTCCACTATCACCAATGTATTCAAAATCAAATCGCATTAATTCAAAAATTTGGAGAGTTCTCCGGATATAAAATAAATTCCTCTAAGTCATCACTATTATTTCTAAATAAAAGTGAATGACTGACTCCAACTATAAAGACACCGTTTACAAATGCAAAGAAATGGTCTTACTTAATCGGGTGTTAAAATTACACCTGAAATCAAAATTATGACTGGCTTACAGAAAACATAACAAATACATTAAACTGCTTGACAGTAAAGTTAGGCTGCGATTGAAGTTGCTTTACTTGCTGTATGAGAGAGGTGGCCTTCATCTTCTAAATGTGCAGTGGTATTACTGGTCTGCTCAATTACACTCTGCTTCGTTTTATTTTAGCTCAGATATTCTTCCAGCTTGGGTAAATATTGAGCAAACAACTACATCAGAACTAACCCTCAAGCTGTATCTATATTTGGCAGATATTAAAACACTGAAAAAAATACAAAGAATCCTTTTCTTAAAAATGTCATTGCCATTTGGTATCGTGTACACCAGCATATTGGAGATATCCCTGCTTTATCCCGTTTTTCTCCTATATGGGGAAACAATGATTTTACACCAGGTAGATGTGAAGGTGGTCTCAAGCTTTGGGCAACCAAGGGTGTGCAATGTGTAGGGAATCTATACAGAAATGGCAAACTACTTACCTTTGAGCAAATATGTAAGGAGCATACCAAAAAACTTTTTTTTTTTCAAATTTTTACAACTGAAACATTTTATATCATCAAAAAATCAAGACCTAATGTCAAAGCCACCTTTGACAAATCTCGAAAACCTAATCATTATAAATCTGGCTAAGAGATGTCTAGTATCTTTGTTTTACGGGACATCTCATGAAAAGAAATCATCCAAGGACAGATTAGAAGCATGGGAAATCGATATTAGAGAGGGTATACTTGAAGAAGACTGAGAAGTGGCATGCTTAAAGGCACAACAAAATACAATTAATACAAAACTGAAATTGCTCCAATATAAATGGCTTATGCGAAGTTATATCACCCAAGTAAAACTGAATAAATTTTGTCCTAATATTCCAGATATTTGTATGTAACTGTTAAGAGGAAAAATGAACACTGTTCCATTGTGTTTGGGAATGCTCAAAAGTACAATCATTTTGGCAGAATGTGATGTGGACCATCTCCCAGATGGTGGGTAAGAATATTGCAATACTGCAAGCCAAACTCTGTATCCTGGGTATATACCCTGAAAATTTGGTTGTCAATTCAGTATTAATTGATTTTGGGCTTCCAAAGGCCAGAAGATTTTCCGTAAAAATATACAATTGTCCTCTGTAAAGTTATGGTTGAAGGAGATTGCAACATATCTTGCTTTGGAAAGACTTACATATATTATTAGAGGGAAAAGAAAACAGTTTGTTAAAGTATGGAAACCTTTTTTGGATTTTTTGGAGGATGAGAATATTGTTATAACTTGAGGTCTTCAAGTTACCATTGCTGCTGCTTTTTCAGTTGTTTGTTTTTATTTACTTCTGTTATTACAGTTTTATTTGTATTATTATTATTTTCTATTATTTTTCTCTTTAGATCTTTTGATGGTTTTGTTGTATAGTATATTTATACTTTATTGCTACTGCTGTGGTCATTGTTTCTTTGTATGTTTTTTTTATATGTAAAAACTTAATAAAATATAAAATATTATTTTTCCAACTCTAGTCAATACATTTTCGATGCTACATTATAGTTCAGGTCTCAGTGGTGTGAAAAGGGCATATGGTAAGGCATTGCATGAGATTCTGCCTGCATGAAAGTGTAACACTGAGCCCATCCACTCTGACCAAAAGAACAAACTTGTTAGCAGGAAAATTGGAGTGGGGATGTGAGGATAGATATCTCTTAGCTAGAGAGAGAGAGACAGAGAGAGATAGAGAGAGAGGCTAACGCTAATCCACTTATTAAGGCAACAACTGCAAGCCTGGAACCTGCGCCAGATATTAATACCTAATCATGAGTTAATTAAAGGAGGGTTAGTTAACGCCTAATCCGCTGTGATAGGGGAGTGATAGTGACGAGGAGCAACGATGTCCTGAGGGGGTGACAAAGGGGTGGGGGGCCGTCTATAGTGCTAACGCTAAGTGCTAACACCAGAGCTGTGGACTGGAGATATAATTAAGTTCAGTTTTGGCTATTTCAGTCTATTTGAGAAAAGAGAATAAGTTATCACATTAGGAATTTTCCAGGTGTGAGAGATGATTAATGTAGCATAAGGCCAAGATGTAACTGTTTAAGTGGAACTACAGGAGCTTGGATGTGACATACAAAAAGATGACCACACAGGCTCCTCATCACAGTATGCAGCCCATGAGTGCACTTCTTTTGGAGACTTCTTTGTAAAATTATCGATCTTTGAAGAGTGGAGAGATTGTCCAATAACATTGTAAAATAATGGACGTAGCTACCGTGATATCACCTACTGGTTTGTGGATTTTTGTTCTGAAACATCGAATTCGGCATTTCCAGCCTATTTTTATTCTGTAGTCAAATGCCAACACTTTTGCAGTGCTTTTGGTGTGAGATTCCAATACCAAAAGCCAAGTATGGTCATTTCTGGCTCCAAAAAAACAAGATGGCAACAGCTGAAATGCCAACACATACTTACACCATGTTGTCACATATTGCTGCTTTGCAGTGGACTTCCACATCTACACATTACACTCTAGGTATCCTTCTGCATCTGCTGCTGGCGTTCTGGGATGCCACTACATTAAACAACAAATGTACATGGTGGGACGGCGCAGCATGAGGTTATGCTTAGACAACACAAGCACATGGCAGCCAACGCGGAACGTCAACCAAAGCAGATATGCTGCCACATATGGTCATGTGCGCCGTTCTGCGCACAGGTTCTGCCAAGCTGACACAGCAGGTGGTCCAGCAGTGTGCCTGACGCTATCTAGAGGTGTTTCATGCAGATGCAAAAGGTGGCTTTTGGCGTCGGGATCTTACCCCAACTGTTTGGTTCTAAAAACATTCTGAGAATGCTACAATGCAATGTTTTAGTAATGTTTTCAGTGGCAAGGTTTCTTTTGGTTCCTACAATGTTCCTCTTAAAGTGTGGGCAACATTCTCTATAAACATCATAAAAATGTTAAAAAAATGTTTTATTTATTTACTTTTTTGTTAACACATCACATTACATTACAGGACCGTTTCATAAAAAAAAAAAAAGTGGAATCTCAGGCCTTAATAACAATCCTAAAACATTTTCTATTCTATGTTCATCCTTTGTTTTCATGTAACATTGTGGGAATGTTAAATGAAAGAAAGTTCTACAGTCTGTCCGCTCTCAACACCACCAAAACATCCTAGAATGCTGCAGTTAAAACATTTCGTCTTAGTCAGCATTTAACCTTATAGCGACATTCTTTGAAAAGATAAACATCTTTCAAGTTTCTTTGTACATTAGGTTAAAATATTTTCTTTAAAACATCTTTACAGCTTGGTAAAGTTAGCCAGTTTTGAGGGAACATTTCTTGCTAGCTGAGTACATCAAAAGCACTATCAAAGTGGCAGTATTTTACGAGTTGGGATTGAGATTGTGCTTGTCTGCTGACTTTCTGTCCCCCTTTATTCATGTAGTTCTTAGTCTCCCAATACTCTTCACTTCATTCGTCCTTTCCATGTATTCTCTTTTTTATCTTCTTTCCCAACTCTTACTGGTTCACATTTTATCCTCTTTCTCTGTCTTTCCTCCTCTGTCTCACCTCCTCCTCCTCTTCCTCGCGGCAGGGAGAAGTTTGCAGAACGGCCTTTTATGCAGAAAGCAAACTTCTCCCATGTGCTACAACTTCCTCTAATTCCTTCCTTACTTCCTGTCCCACTTCCATTTCCTCTTCCCTCTTCTCCTTTTCCTGTCCCCTTTGCTGTCTGACTTTTGAATATGTGTTCTGGAGAAAGTGAAAAATTATCACCTCTCAACTCCCCCTTGTGGTGCTGCTCTTATTTATTAGCAAACAACCTCATGCACACACACACACACACACACACACACACACACACACACAGAAAAAAAAAAAGACTTGCATACACATAGGCATGCACATAAAGCTGGAGAGAGTTACACACACTCTGCTGTGTATTGTAATGAGGTTGTAATAAAAGAGGAGTTTCCAGCGCAATAGCGACAGTATGGACATTAGCATTTAAAAGGAGCAGAATTAGCCATCGTGCCACAATCTGCAGTAAATGAGCCTGGATGTCGCACTAACGTGGCTTTTATCGAAGGACAGACTCACAGTGGAGGTAAAAAGGGAAGGTGTAGCGGCAGAAAGAGAGGCGAAGGTTTTACAGTCTAAACACTATTCAAATGCAGCTGTTGCTGGAAAAGACATGGCAGCTCTTTCCTCACAACAATCCCCAGCGGGCCCAACCGTGGCATTACGTTTAATTTAAAACATGTTTCCTGCAAAGGAAGTTCCCTGAACCCTGTCTGCTCACTCGTTAACTCCCACAAATAAGAAGAGAATCAAGGAGAGAGATGTTAGTCCTGTGGAAAGGAGAAGAAAAAAGAGAGATAGAGGCAGTTCGAGTGATAGAGAGTGAGCGAGAGAGGTCAGCGAACCTCAGCTACCCAGAATGGACAGAAAGGTCACAGAGGGAGAGAGTAAACAGATGTAAATGCTGCAATGGCAGCAGTCCAAAGGCCAACTTCCTCTCTCGTCTTCATTTTCCTTGCTCTCCCTTAAGGTTGAGATTAATTTGCCTGTTATCTCACACGTCTAAATTAGCCATATTAATTACATGCATACTCATGCCGAATGGTTTCTGCAATGTCAAATGCACAGTGTAAACATGTGAACATGCTCAGTGTGTAAATGAACAGAGGGGTCTTGACAAACAAACAATAAAGGCTATGATATTAATAATGTGTATGCTTTATGCGTAGAGCCTGTGCGTGTGGCTGCACGTGTTGCTTTACAGTCTCTATTTCACACCTCACATAGGGCACACACTGCTCCACCTCTGCATTCACAGTGGAGCTGCTCCACACACACACACGCACGCACGCACACACACACACACACACACACACACATATACACAGCTCTGTAAATATAGAGGTGAAGTAACACCACTTCAGCCCCTATGGGAACATTATGGAAATATTAAATTAACATAATTAAATATAGTACTTGAGGCTTATGATAAACTCACTTGCATATTAATGTATCCACTAAATAACTATTAGCATTTTATATTACTATCCTTCCTACAGAACAGCTATACTTGAGTGTTGTGTGTTAGTGTGCTCCATCCTCTGACTTATCACGAGTCAAAAGTCAGAGGATCAACTAACTTGTAGATCAACAGAAAGTAAATCAGCAACAATTCTGATACCAATAGCTAAATGTCATTATGAATTGAATATATAAATATATAATAAACCTTTATTATATATCTATTTTAAATATTACTTTTATCATTATTTGAATAGTTAATCTTTTTTATGCTGTCCATCCATATGTTCAATACTGTGTGATTATGATAATTAACATAATTGAATTGAATTGAATTGAATTGAATTGAATTGAATTGAATTGAAATGAAATGAAATGAAATGAAATGAAATGAAATGAATTGAATTGATTTTTAAAGCAAAACTATATAATACTGCTAGAATTTGGCTGTATTTTTACAGAAATATGTTACATTTTAGATTTTTGCTGAATTACATGTAGTTGCCAGCATCCTGCCATTAATTACATTGTCAACACTGTAAATTACTTCAACAGTGTGTTACTGCTATTTTATTTCTTTATTTATTTTTACAGTATCCAACAGTAGACTGTTAGGTTTACAGTCTAATATTGGCTCCAAAAGCATTAAGATTTACAGTGTTTAACTGTATTATGGAATAAAAAAAAAAAATAATGAAAAAAACTCTGTACATTACTGTTAGACAATATTCAATCAAAACAGGACCTATAAGTTTGATAATAGAACAGACAATTTTAAAAACTGATAAAATAGGTAACAGTGTGGCAAAAGAAAAAAAAAAGCATGTATAAGCTTAGTAGCTCAGAGGGCCCTAGCTGGCTTGTACTCAGCAAACATATCTGAGATATATTCTGGGCTCAGACCATTAAGTGACTTGTTGACAATAAGGCCTCAAGTCAATTTAATATTTAAGCAGAAGGCAGCGTGAGGATCTGAGAATTGGTGGAATGTGAGAGTACAGTAAAAATGTACAATAAACAAAACAAATTTTCCTACTGGGGCAATTAAAGTATAATAAAGAATACATTTTTAAAAAATGTAAAAAGAGTAAAGAGCCTAGACTACAATAACAGTAAAAGTATTTTTGGAGATTTTTTTTCAGTAATTCCAGAATAGGAGGAGACAGTTATAAATGTGTATCATAATGTTTCAAAAGCAGTAAATATGCTACAAACTGCAATACATCGACCCATAAAGTCAGTGTTCAAGAACAGATACACAGAGGACCTTTAGATACAAAGTGTACTGAGTTGTGGTCACTCTCTCATCTGTCCATGCTATGTCTGTCCATCCCCACATCACAGAAGCAGGACTGATGGAGGAGGAGGAGGAGGAGGAGGAGGAGGAGTGGATTGCAGGTCATTAGCTGTAGCCAAGGATTAGCCTGAGCGGAGCAGCTAGCCGCAGCTCGGATGAGGCTAATTAGATCTGTCTATGTGAACACATCCATCTTCTGCTCATCCCTCCTCCCTTGCTTCCCCCTCTCCAAATAAATTGCTCTTTATTACTCTATCATTCAGGTTATTGCCTATGAAATAATGAGACACTCCTGGTCAGGGCCAGCATAATTGATTTCTTTTTATTTATTTATTTTTTTCCTTTTAGTTTGCGTGTGTGTGTGTGTGTGCGCATGCGTGCGTGTTGAAGGTAATGTTATTATTAGCTGGCCAGGGATTATTGAGGAGATTAGCTGGTGGGAACAATAGATGAAGAAACAAAAGCACAAAAGCAAAACAAAGGTTGCAAATTTACGGACAGCTTGTTTAAAAAGGTGTATGGTAGAGATTTGTTATCAGTCCATCACAACATGTCAAGGTGTGGACATCATGTGTCACCTTCATAGAAATATGAACGTATCCCTCTATTGATCATCTTACTCTCTCTCTCTATCTCACACACACACACACACACACACACACACACACACACACACGCACAGTGAGATCACAGATGATACATGAGGGCTGAGGAGGAAGGAGGGGCCACAGTATAAATGTTTCATTCCTCCTGAATGGCAGGTTAAGTGAGGATACGATAATACTGCCGACAGTAATGGCAACTTTAATTTCCTTTTCTTATTGTGGAGATTTATGTGAAGAAATTAAATTCCAGCAGCTCGCAGGCCTCAATAATCATTATACAGAGCAGAGAGTGAGAAGAAAAGAGAAACTGTTTTCATGGTCACAATATATAAAAGAAGCAGGTTAAGCACCAGGGGAAAGAAAAGGTAATCTGTGAGGGCTTAATAAACACAAAAGACATTATACAGATGTTCAAAGAAAGGTCTCAGAGCAGTGAGTAACACTGGTTCATAAAAGAGCTGAGGGCTATCATGAGCTCCAACAAGAGCAGCCGAGTGTCTCTGAAAGCAGCTCTACAATGCTGTGTGTCTTTCTGCTGTCGCCTTCAAATTAAACAAATGTGTCTTGCCATTAAATACAGCAGCTTTAAAGTAAAACATTGCTGAGCGGCACCATCACACTAACACATCAAATAGAGATATTCTGGATGTCAGGTACATTTCCCTGTAGTACAGCCTCCACTGTGGGACTTGAAAGCAGCATCCTAAGTAAAATTTGAAATAGTATGATGTGTGTTTGAACTATTTTTGTCTATAGTATATACAACCCCAATTCTAAAAAAGTTGGGATGCTGTGTAAAGTGTAATTTAAAAGATAATGCAATGGTTCCCAAATCGATTTCAACCTTTATTTAATTCAATATAGTACAAAGACCAGATATCTACACTGATAAAAATGTTTTTGTTTGTTTGTTTGTTGTTTGTTTTTTGAAAATATACACTCATTGTGAATTATGCACCTGCACACTTTTTTTATGCCTGTAACACGCACAGTTGCAAAGGATTTAGGACCTCACCCTCTGCAGACCACAATATCACCAAGAGATTCAAAGAATCCAGAGGAATCTCTGCATGTAAGGGGCAAGGCTGAAAACTAACATTGTCAGACCACACTGCATTTAAAACCCACATGATTATATGAATGATATTACAGCCCGTTCTCATTCTGAACTATTAAAATACTGCCACTTTGACAGTGCTTTTTATAAGATCGCAATGCCAAAAGCAACCTTTGACATGCGTATGAAACAGAGAACTGTTCACAGTGTTATTATACACTGGTTGACGGCTGGACAGCACATGCTGCGTCTGAACAAAACACAACAGGACGGCAGAAAGCTGAAATGCAGCTGGTAATGATGTACAGAAAATTTATTGTATTTCATTACCGACAGTCGAAAGGGAAGGTGGAGTCCAACAAACCCCGAACTTTCATGTGGGAGTCTGGCATTCACTTCCCGTATGATTGTGATGTTATTTTTCTAACCATGTGCCTCCTTCCCCTAATCATAAGCATCCATGCCAGCATGTGCATTTGTTGACATCCCGGCATTGGTTGCCATGTGCTGACATTGTTTAAACATAACTACGTGCAGGGTCATCCCTTCATGTGCTGGCATTGACATCACGATATCGGCATTCTAGATAGTAAATAACAGATGCAGAAGGATGCATAAAGTAATATGTAGACGCTGAAGTCCACTGCAAAGCGACAACATGTGACAATTTGGGATAAGAACATGTTGGATATTACTACATGGGCTTGGGAAGACTTAGGAAAACCATTGTAGTCAGTTTGTTGCTGCATCTAGAAATGCAAGTAAGGAATCTTCTCTCTAAAGAGGCCATATATCAACAACATTCAGAAACATTGCCAACTTCTTTGGCTCCAAGCTCATCTGACATGGACTGGCACAAAGTGGAAAAGTGTGCTGTGATCTAACGACGCCAAGCTTATCTGAGATGGACTGGCACAAAGTAGAAAAGTGTGCTGTGGTCTAACGAGTCCACATTTAGAATTGTTTTTGGAAATCATGGATATTGTGTCCTTCGGGCTAAAATGGAAAAGACTTCAGAAAGAGTCTGGATTACAGACTCAATTAAGTTTATCAGTTTGAACATTAAATATCTTAACTTTTTTTCATTGTTTTTATATGCATTCTGTTTTTATTTAATTTTTCTACATCTTCCCATTGCTTGTTGAAATTGGAGTTGTATGAAGTGGGACCAGCTGTGATGGTACACATAGCCTTTGCATGTAACTCACAAATTATTTTGTCCTTGAGTAAAAATATAAGTCAACTTACAATAGCCAACAGCTTACACAGCTGCACCAGTCACGTCAATGTTTGTGGCCATTTCCTTCAGGTATTTTTCATGAGTGTAGTTAGTGAGCTAGCTATGAAGGAAGATGACATCCTGTCCTGAATCGTGCTTCACATGTCTGATTGACTGACTGACTGTAATTGGTGAGAAGTGCGATCAACTTCAGGCCGACTGAAATAACTGAACAAGTCAGAGGTGTAGGTGGAGATCTAGATGTCTGGAACTAGGTTTCGTTTGTCTGAACTAGGAAGTGAATGGTGTGCCTGGATTTCATGTTTCTTATTTGTGAGACTATTGCTAAAGGCAAGTAATAGCAAAATCAATAACAGAAAAATAAATAAATAAATAAATAAATAATGGAATCACCATAACCGGTGGATTTATCAGTCCTGAATCCCTGAGCTGCTTTAGCTAATGATAAATGGAAGGACAGTGCTGTTTCTGACTCTGACCACTGTGTGGGTGATGAAGGAGTTGTTAGTCCGACGACATGCTGTGCAGTGCTAACAGGGGGTTAAACTGCCGCATTCAGCTTGGCTGCTCATCCCTCATTTATTAAAACCAGACCTTATCAGATGACAAGCGTCATTGAAGTTTGACATTGATAGAATAATCTGCTCTCCCAGCAGCTGCCTCGCTAAGTGTGTGTGAGCATGTGTAGACTAGTTTCTAAAAAAATTCTGAGGCCAATCATATTTACATCTGACATGTTGCATTAAAATCACTTTCTTATTACTCGATCAACAGAAAATTGAAAAAAAAAAAAAAAGGCACAACCTTGGCAACATTGTTTGACTGACAGGTGATCTCAAATCCAGATTGAGGCAAATAAACAGGAAACTGTAGGCTACATTTCTGTTTCATTGAGACTGTGAGTCCGGAACCACGTTAGCATCTCATTGAATATGTATTCTACTGCATTCACACAATGCCAGCTAAGTAACAAAAGCAGGTAAATGTCCTATTATTTCAACCTGAAACTGTTTATATGTTCTGAGATACTGCCCTTGTAGTGACACTGGATAAATAGCAAAAATCAACCACATTTTGTGTCTTATATTTGCATGAAAAGGCAGATACAGTGTAGCCTATAGCTAATTAGCCAAATCCTATAGCAAAATTTATTTTATAGGAGTAACTTTCAGTGATGCAGGTTTTTGCAGCCATGTCAGCAGTGGCTTGTTGACACTGCTGTAGTTCTCTTCATCAACTGAAAATATATAGTTTCTGTTCCTAATGTTTCCAACTTAGAGTTACAGTGTGGACATGATTGTTTTTCCCACTCGACTGCTCAGAATTCTACATGATATGACATGAACATGTCAGAGGTAGAGCGGGTCATCAGTATCCTTGATCCTTGGTATCTTTGGGCAAGATACTGAGCCCCAAATTGCTTCCAATACTGCGCCATCGGAGTGTGAGTACATGTGAATGGTTACTGAGTAGCAGGTGACACCTTGTATGGTAGCCTCGGCCACCAGTGTGTAAATGTGTGTGTGAATGGGTGAATGAGACATGTTGTGTGAAAGTACCTTGAGTTGTCAAAAAGACTAGAAAAGCGCTATACAAGTGCAGTCCATTTTTAATTTACCATTTAGGTAATGACATAAAATGCAGGCTGCTGCTCTGGAACAGTATGCTCCTGGAAGCCCCTGAGGCAACAAATGCTGGCCCTAACCTTGCATTAGTAGAGTTAACACAGCAATAATTTAAGTTATTGCAGAAATAGAGTTAATATATTTAGTACAATTATATCACAGTTGACTTTTGACCTCTTGGATATAAAATGTCATCACTATTAGACATTTCTGAGAAATTTTAACATATGAACTCTTGAGTTATATGACCAGAAACAGATTTTGTGAGGTCACGGTGACTTTGATCTTTGACCACCAAATTCTCATACACAATCCAAGAGAACGTTTGTGCCAAATTTAAGGGAAACTCTGTAAAGACCTTCTTAAAATATTGTACTAATGAGAATGAGAGGGATGCAAGAGTCACAGTGACCTTGACCTTTGACCACCAAAGTCAATCAGTTCGTCCTTGAGTCCAAGTGGACTCAATGGATGTTTATCTCAAAGCTGAAGACATTTCCTGAGTGTGTTCTTGGGATATTAGTTCACAAGAATGAGACAGATGCAACTTTACAGTGACCTTGACCTTTGACCTATGACCACTAAGATCTAATCAGTTCATCAATGAGTGAAAGTCATTGCTTGTGCTAAATTTTAAGACATTCCCTCAAGGCATTCTTGAGATGTCTTGTTGGACAGACAACTCATGAACATGCCTGCGGCCACAGCTATCGCTGGCAGGGAGGCATAAAACACACCCAAAAAGTCAATTTTCCTCCTGTATCATTCATACAACTGCATACTGTCAATGCTTTGATTAGCAACCCTAACAGCTGGTTTGATCCTTTCATCCATCTTCTCCTGTTATTGTCTTGCATGGCACATTCGTCATTTCCTTTGCATTTATCTCAGCCAGGTCAACACGGTGTAATGATGCAAGCCCCACGCAAGCTGATGAACGCATAGTTAAATTAGAAGCAGAGAGCAGTGGAGAGAAAAGAGTTTAAAACAATAAAGGGAATAAATAAAAGGGGCCTCACCCTCAGGAAAATGTCCTTCTTAATATTCATTAACAGAGAGCGGTGTGGAGTCTGTGAGACTTGCCTTCCCGACATGAACACAGGGATTGAAATATTTAAGGGATGATGTGTGCCACTCTCCAGGGAAACACTTCACACAGATCTGTCTCTGGTACCCAAACTTTTTGTCACCATTTTATTACGTAACAGACACTGATGTTTTGTCACCCACTTGGTGTCTCTCTTTGTGTATGTGACACATGTACATGTGTGGTCTGGGGTTAACTGCTTGCTTTTTAGGCTCCTCATAAATCAAACCCAAATTGCAGTTAGAAGTTGAAGCTGTTCCTCTCTACAGCTAGCTCTAGTTAAAGCATTTGAGCGTGCTGGACGCCTCGTGCTGACTTTTCAGATTTGAGAGTCAGAAGACAAGAGTGCTGGAATAAAAGGATATTTCAGGCGTAATTCTTGCTAAAAAATGTTATACTCAGCTGATGTCGGCAGCTCAGATGGATTGGGGACTGGAGAGAGTGCTGAGGAGACTGCAGGCTACATCAAGTGAATGGCTGAAGGGAAACGTCTGCTTCTGTATGTGACAGATATATGAACCAAATGTCTAAAACCCTGCTGGCTGCTGATGGCCACAATCTTCACTACTTGTCAAAACACAAAGGAGGTGGATGGAATAACGTAATAATGATTTGGTTGAGGGAAATCTACACCACTAGAGTTTCTGCGAGTGTTTCCGAAGCATTTTAGATGTCCATCTCACTTAAAAGTTATGCTTCTGTTTCAGTTTCATTCTGTATCATTTGGGATGCTGCTGCCGTGATTTCAACACAAGCACTTGGTGAGATGATGCTGCACAAGCTTATGTTTAGGAAACAACAGCATGGCAACCAATACTGGAACGTGAACAAACACACATGCTGGCACGATTGGCGCACAAGCAGGCAGATAGCAAGGTGTAGAAAAAAAAAATCATCATATTCAGACAGGAACTAAACAGCAGACTCCAGCATGAAAGGTTTATTGAACCCATCTACCCCTCCCACCTGCCCTATTGGTGCCCTTGCGCTTCTTGAGTCTGACACTCATGAGACTGGAAAAGGGGCTCTATTTTATTAGCTTGGAATGAGAACGGGCTAGATCTCCTGATTAGTGGACAACCTGCTCTACTTCCTGCACCACAGTTATACACTTCCTGCTATGGTCTTATACTGTATAAATCTTATGTGTTCAAACTGCCTTACTGTAATATTCAATTTATTTAATGTCTTATTCTCTATATTTCTCTGAACTTTACTGTTTTTTGCTCCTCAGTTTAGATGTTAAACTGCACTTCATTGAAAATGTCTGTATTCTGTGAATCATATCTAATAAAATTATTGTAGAGCTTGTTTGCTCTCTATAAATCAAATCGGAGAACTGATGAGATGACTACAGGTATGTGCTAACACAGCTGCCAGCTCTTAGTTGTAGCTTTTTTACAAACACTCAGTAAGGTGGGTTCCATGTAGCATGGACAATGCCAAGCGTTCTCCTGATTAAGTATTGCCCGCCATCCTCACACCTCACCTGTTGTACCTGCTAATGAGACCTGCATGCTGCCCTCTGCTTGTGAAACAACACTCCCCTTTCAAACCATCCAGAAGGTGTAATCACTTCTGTTCCTTTCTTCCTGTCCTCCTCTCTCACCGCTCGCTCATCTGAGAAACCTTGGCTGAAAAGAATGGAGGGAAGAACGCTCTTTGATGAGTTCCTCTTTTCTCGCATTTCTCGTGGAGGTAATGAAATACAGCAAACATGACCGTGAGTCTGGATGCCTGCGCAGCACAAAGTTTCAAGTAAAAACAAAAGCTAAGTCCACTGAATGGATGACTTCTGGAGTAATCAAGCAAACAGCTCTTCACGCTCAAGGCTATGCAATCACGACATCATGACACTTTGAACAGGAAATAAAGGCAACACACAGAAAAGCATCTCCCACATTACAGGTGTGAATGGCTTTTGAGAGCAGCTCATGTGAGAGGCAGTTGATACCACAGGAATGGGTTTCTTTCAGTCGTTTACATAATCCTGTTGGCTACAGCTAAACTTTATGACACATTCTACATGGCTGCATCCTGATAAAGCTTATGCCAAAGCACATGGTGTAAATTTCATACAACTCCACATCCAGATATAAACGTTTGATTAGCACAAGTACAGTAAAATAAAACATGTAGTAATTTAGAGATCCAATTAAAAGGCACCATTACTTCCATAATGTGTATTTTCTGTTGAAACAGGATGTTGTCCACTTCACCATAATTTCAAAAATAATAGATGTTCATCTTGACCATGACCAACGTTCAAACATATGTAAAAGTAATCCCTGTGCGCAAAAAACCTCAGGCTTTGGATTGCTCTGAATACTCTCTTCCCAATATTTTTCTCTACTCTGGAGACAAGCTGATGTCAGCTTGTGATGGGTTTCTGTATCTGCTCCAGGAACGCTGCTGCAAGTCTCTACATTATGTAGCCCACACTGTCACATTTAGCCACATGCTAACCAGGCCTGGTTCTAGACAGGTTTGACTGGGGGAGCAATAAGAGAAGTTGGTGGGTAATATTAGATTTTCCTTAGGACTGTATGTCATGAGGTAGGTGTTTTGTGTTTTTTATCTGAAACTAATGGGCATTGTTTCTTAGGGTTTGCGGTTAGTTAAGGCTTAGACCTAACCTCAGTAGAGAGGTCTGGAGGGATCCTCCCTCAGGAAAACAAGCTCTAATTTGATGGGTTTTTTTAAATGTACTTTGGCCCCACTTTCTACATTCACAGTACACATCTTAATCTTAGGAAAGCTGAAATGTGTATCTTGAAAACTGTCCAAACTGGGGGTACCATTATGATTAGAGAGTATATATAGAGAGTTGTATTTATGTTAACAGTATTGGGATGTAACTAATCTACCTAAATACTGTACCTAGTACAGCTGCCTGTCTGTCCCTCTCTCTCTCTGCTGTCACTTTAAAATGAAAGTCCGTTCACACAGAGTTTTCACCGACAGTGAAATTAGTGTGTGTCCTGTTTATTTGGTTCAGTGTGTTTGGGTCACAATCTTAAGATTACAGTAATGGCAGTTTACTGTTCTGTCAGTGTGTCCTGCTGTGTTGCAGTATTGGGGGAAACAGGAGCCCTGTACCCTCTGAGCACCAGAGCATTTCTATTTTAACTGGCATCATGTTACCCAGCCAATCAAATCTGGACATTCCAATAAGCACTGCAACTGTCAGTAACATGTCACCTCTGTAACACCTCACAACTAATGCTGTCTTCTTTATTGGGCTCTGCAGGTTGCTTTTCACAAATGTACCTGTAAAGACAGATGTAAAACAGACTGTTTACAGGATTTTTGCATAAATACTAAACTAACACTATGTGGCTGCAGATAAAAAAAACAGTACTGCAACCAAACTTTAGGGAAACCTGTAGTCATGGTTGCCAGTTTTGTTCATTTCTCCCTGATTTTGGATCAGATTACCCCTGCAACTTGTGTGGTTGTGAAGTTTTTGGTTTAGCAGAGGTTATTGTTGTGATTTTTCACAGTAGAAGTGCCACTTTATTCTGTTATACTGTTATTACCTGGCTTCAGTCCCACTGCAATTGGGCCATTTAAACAAACAAACAAAAAAATAATTAATAAAAAAATAAAATAAATAAAAATAATTACTGTTTTGGTTCCACATCACTGCTCTCATCAGCCACTTTTCGCAGCTCTTTTTAGAAGAAACCATATCTGATAAACCCCCTGTATAGCAGCAAACAGCAGACAGACACAGAGCCTCGCTGGTGATCAGTGTGCAGATTTAGCAGCTACAGAGCCAGATAGTTCCTTCAGGAGTTGGTGGTGACCAAAAACAAGTAAAAAAAAAAAAAGTTCAGTGAATATAGGATTTTCATTTACTGCAGTGCCAGAAAAACAGTTCCAAATGGATGTTAATGCTGGTCCCTGTCTGCTGGATGCTGAAATAGGCAATTTTCTGCTTATACATTCAACACAACTTCATCTCTGATAAGATGTCAGTATTGTGTTTTACATCTTGTTCTGCTGCCCCTGCTGTTCAAAAGATCTGTTGAAGCAGCTTTAAGTCTCCTCCACATATTAATGACAGATTCCCATGTTATCCAAATGTATTTGACTGTGAACTTTGTGTGATGTTGTCTTTTTGTGCCACAAACAGCCAATCCAGTTCTTATTTGTATTTCCCTCCAATAATTTGCCCTAATTTGGGACCAATTCCCTCAAAAAAAGTCCCTAAAAAAAGGGACTAATTTGTGCCTCTTTTTGCTTGACAGTCACAAGGTGGAGGCTTAATGCTGTGCTCAAATTTATAGTTTCTTGGGTGTGACTATGCCTCAGTAAGCCTTTAACAATTGAACATCTTTTCATGTCCACTCATGGCTGCACAGACCTTATATGCAGTCTCGTCCCTGTATTTGTGTTATTTAGTCTAAACATAACTTTAGGCCACAACATATCATGGCCCTGTTGACTTTGACAATGCAACATATCTAAGAATTTATAGGCATACTTAGTACCTCAGAAGAGCTTTGGACTTTTGGAAGGTTTTTGTGAACACATTTAAGTCTTGTTTTCCTCTGATAAGGAAGTCGATAAAACAGCCTGTGGCTCAGAGGTAGAGCAGGTCATCCTGTAATCGAAAGTCAGTTTGATTTTGGGCTCCTCCAGTCAACATGTGTTAGTATCCTTGGGCAAGATACTGTCTCCAAATTGCTCCCGATGCTTCATCATTAGTGTGAGTGTGTATGAATTGCAGGTGACACCATGTACGGTAAACTCAGGCACTGGTGTGTGAATGTGTGTGTGAATGGGTCAGCGTTACATGTAGTGTAAAAGTGTGGTTGGATGATTAGAAAAACGCTACACAAGTCCATTTACCATTTAAAAGCGAAAATTATTGTCAGTGAGCCAAACTGCTGAATGACTCCATGGACCATGATTTACTTCCAAAAGAGAGTTCAGAGTAATAGTCTCAGACCTGACATTGAAATATATCATGTTCACTGAGAAATTTTGTGTAGTAGTAGCAGGTTGTGATCTTCAGTCTAGTTCATGGAGAGCTGAGTGTCTGCATGTTTCCATTTTTTTTTAGATGTTGTCTGATTTGAACGTAATAAAGTGAGTATTACTTTTCAAGACACTTGTCCCCCTAAAAACATCATGTCTGTGGTTCTCTACCTGAAATAATAATAAGCCTTTAAATGCTCTGCTCTCAGCACAGTGCCAGGCCCGGAGTCTCAGCGCATAAGACGTCAGCTCCACACAAGCATCGCTAAGAGATTTAACAATAGTTGCTCTGTGCCAGCTTTTTACAGGCGACACATTCAGCTAGCATCATGTAGGCTGTCGAGCTGAAATACTTTACACACACACACACACACACACACAAACACTTGCACACACACACACAGCATTTTGAGAAACAAAACCTGCCATTTGAGTATGGAGGTCCATAAATGATAGAGCTTTGCAAATGGATGCTGTTCTCTCCTCCCGGTCACCCCTCCTCACCTCCCCCTGCCACTAAATTATGGAGAGAAACACTTTTCCTTTGAAAATATATATCAATCAAACATTCATGGCTGAGGAAGTCTCCAGACAATGGCACTGTGAAACCAACCCCACAATACGCTGAGTGTGTGTGTGTGTGTGTGTACAAGAAAGACATTGGTTTGCCAATTAGAGCAGAAGCTGACCATCCTGTAAATATTTAAATGTGCATCACATATCATATACATGAGGCAGCAGAGCAGCCAAGCATGCTACTGAACTCAGAGGTCATGGACTTGATCCTTAAGCACCGCTTTAATACACACTCAACATGTCTACTGAGGAGACATGCAGCTTAAGGAGGATCACTGGACACGCAGGACTGAAGGTACGCTCTGCCTGGCAGCCAGCACAAAGATTACATCAGGACCAACTTGTAAGAAGTCGGCAATCTCTTGATCATTTCATGTCAAGAAGTGAGGGGCAGTTTTACAAGAAGGTATCCAGGGCACCAAGGTGAGCAATTACAGTCCCTGTGGTCAACGGGGGTGCCCGTCCCCTCCAGCTGTACCCACAATGCCTTTCATCCAGAGGTCCTCCTGCAGGCTGAAGCCTCACATCATCCGACACAAACTCTCCCTCTGGTGTCACTTAAGAGCAGGCTCTGGCAAATGTGTCCTCAAGCTACGAATGCATTTTTAAGACAGTGCACTTTTAACTGCAGCTCACTTTAGCGCCAGCCTTTTTGGGTTCTGTCACAGTTTGACTCATTTTGACACTGGACTCTTCTCTACATGTCAATGCAGAATAAAAAAAAACAAAACCACACTTTCCTTTCTGATCACATTACTGAGGTGTTTAGTTGTGAAAAAAATGTTTTTTGACCAAGATGTGGTCACCTGCAGCCACCTGGTTGCATCATACGTGTGTGCGGAGATCTTGCTGATGTGTGTAATGTGGGGAAAACAAAAAGCAAAGAGTGTGTGCATCTATGTGTGTGATGAGTGTGTTTGTATGTGAATGTGTTTCCTCGTGTGTGTGTGTGCGTGTGTGTGCGTGCGTGCGTGTGTGTGTGTGTGTGTGTGTGTGTGTGTGTGTGTGTGCATGTGTGCGCGCGCGTGCGTGCGTGTGTGGTTAGTAAGGCTGCAGAGTTGATGAGTATCAGTGCTGCTGTTGGCTAACGTCCTCTTTGTGGTATTAGCAGGTGAGAAAATAGTTTTGACTTGGTGTGTGTCTGTGTGAGAGTGCTGGGAGGGGTTCGCTGCAGATTAGGGTTTACATTGCTAAATGGGTGGTTAGTATGTGGGCCCCAAGGTGCAAAAGCAAATCTGATGATTGCGGTGAAAGCGAGCCGGTGACAATGTTTCCGAAACGTCAGTTAAGATAAAAAGCAGAGTGAAAATGAGGAGTCAGTTAAAGAGGAGCAGCAAAGACAGAAAAAAAAGGTGTCAAGGTCTGAAGTGGCTCTCACCACAGATGTTAGTGTGGAACAGTATGTAGAGCATCATTAGTCATCGACCTGTTTCAGGTCATGGACTGATAACACAGGAAGTGTGAAGTAAAATGTGTTTCAGACTGAGAGGTCCTGGGCCATGTGTTTGGACATTGAACGTGGGAATAAGTTGTGTTACTAAACTTTGTGCCAAAAAGGAACCGTTAGCTTGACAGCATGTATTATTGTTACTAGACAACACATTCTCACTCTGAACTCGTCACATTGCCTGTACCGGTTTAAATAGGGGATGTATTATTTAATTAGCAATTAATTAAAATTATTAATTAATTAATAAATCAATACCAAAATACGTAACTATAATTCATAATGCAAAATTATGACTCAGAAACATGAATTGGTATAAAGATGAAGTAGTAATGGCACTCAACTTTGGCTATTAGGAACAATACGTTTACATTAAAAATTAGAGCTTAAAAACCTCGGAGCACCACCCATTAAAATAAAAAGGTTGATAGCCCATTTTAGCTTATAAATTAATCTAGTCTCATAATTTGAAATTTGCTACACAGTTCTTTTTCCAGGTGTACAGGGACCTGACATTATACACACACACATCACAAGATCAAGTGTCTTTATAAATGAAAGGTTTATTAAACTACTCACTACACAGCAAAACTACTCCTAAAACAACAAATGAATGAGTTTAAGAATAAGTATGGATAAATGATGAAACAGTGAATACAGCAAAGACACGAAGTGAATAAAATGACTAAATGAAGTAACAATAAAAATGAGGGGATGAAAACCAGTGAGGAACTGAATTAGATGTGACATCTGGACTTGATCAGGTGCACTGAAATAGTGCAAGATGATCAAGCAGATGCAATGTTAAGATTAAAGAAAAGGCAATGTCAAGCATCAACAGTAGAGAGGTAACCTATCCCATAAAACGTTGAGGGAAAAGATAAAGAAGAGGCCTGATCAGAGAATAACCCATAATTGTATTAATGGGAGATCCTAACTGAGGTCTAACACTTCCTATGTGTCCCTATCATTTAAGATCATCAACCTTACAACAGCACAGATTGTTTCACCTTCCTCAGAAGTCTCGATGCTAGGGAAACGGTTCGCTCTGGAAAGTTGCATTGTGGCCTTTGTGAGGACACTGGACAGGCAGCTCGGTTACACTCATACGGTTCCGGTGGCTGGCCTCTGTCGGTTTGAATGTTGCAAACTCAGCTTGAGTTTGATTCATCCATCTCTCTCTCTCGATGAACAGCTGGATCATCTTCTGACACCTCATGTGGCTGAGATGAGATCATGATGACAGCTCTCTTTGTCTCTCTTTGTCTCACAGTCTCTCTCGTGCAAAGTCCTCTGGTTCTAAATCGTCATTTAGAACACGTATAGCACTGGCTGTTTCCAAAGTCCCTTCTCAGAAGAAAAAAAACCACCCCCCCCCCCCCCCCCCCGGAGAGGCAAAAGCAGGGGCGTAGCCAGATTTTTTTCATGGGGGGGCACGGGGGTACCAAGATCTATGTTGGGGGGGCAGATGCGAAAAATTTTGGGGTTCTCAAAATGCATTTTCTGGGCACTAGGGACAACTGGGCACCAAAACCATTTGGGCACTAGGGGTGTGTGAGCGCTTAGACAACTGGGCACTAGGGACCGAGCAAAGTCGATGTTTGACCGGCGCAGAAAGAGTGCAGCAGAACGCGATTATGATGCGTACAGCCAAGCGCCTGCGTGCCGGCAGTACGCGCGCGGCGCATCAAGACTTGACAACAATTTAAAAGCACGTCCCGCATGATGATTGACGACGATCAGAGCCAATGGAAAAGGGGGGGCACACGGGGGGGGGCCAATGAGATTACAGGGGGGGCGGGTGCCACCCTGTGCCCCCCCCCCAAGCCCCCCCCCTGGGCAAAAGCCCAATTTCTTCCTAAAGTGTTGATAAAGTTCACTACAGGCCTTCAAATCATCAGTATTTGAAACCATGATGCTCTCCTCTGCTGATCAATACCAAACACTTATGAGAAAACCAAATAATTATTTGGCAGATCATTAATAAGGAAAACAGTATTAACCACGTTTAACAAACAAAACAAATATGTTTGAAAATAAGTAAGCTTAATACCACAGTGTCAAAGCACTCTGATATAATTAAAGGTTGCCAAAGATCCCATTTGAGCAAAGGTATACAAGCACCAGCATCAAACTATAACAAAGTATGAAAGTACTTCATATGACCAAAGGTCTATCAACAAAACCTATAATTAGAAAATCACAAATTGCATGATTACAAAACAATACAGCATCTGCACACAACAGTGTAAAGGAAGGATAATTAAGATACAGATAAAGGAGGTGCATATCAAAATGCAAGTCTGTACTAAGAGTCTTTCCATTCAGTGTGTAGCATGCTGCTAGCAGAGGGTTACGAAGGGCCACACCCCTCCACACACACACAGACACAGCTTGTGTTTGTGAGTTTGGCCTCAAAATCAGCAGGTAAGCAAAGTTCCAGTTCTGGAGGTATGAGACCTCCACACAACATTTCAAAGTAAGTTTTACTTTGAATACAAAAATCAGTCAGTGTGGTCCTCTTTCACAGTCTAGAGATGTATGGGTGTGTCACCTGTTGGTTGTGCAACAAAGACATAAATTCTCCTGATGTCTCCTTGAGTCTTTGCAGGAGTTCAGTTGACAGCTCCTCGCCCCAAATGAGTCGTAGGTTAACTCAAACTATCAATCGGGCAATAAAATCTGTTGTAATTTAGTTCTGCTTACAAGAGTCCTAAGTTCAACAAGGCAGTTAGGTCCATTAGCTGACACCGAGGGTCATCTAACGAATCTCTAAAAGAAGTTTCAGTTTTGGGTAGGCATTTGAATATCTTCTTATCAAGAGTTGTCCTCATCATCCACCACATGCCGCTTTCTCAGTGACCTCCAGGGTCTATTTATGACACTTTAGGTTTCCTTCTGTGTCACCTGTTACGCTCTGGGATGCCGTCAACGTGATGTCAACAAATGCTGGGATGATGCGGCCTGTTACCATGATGTCACAGCATGTGGAAAGCAGCATGGTCCTTATGTTCGCACAGCGCAGACTTTCACAATGGTTAACATTAAGCAAAAGAAGCAAATGGTGAGGTGTATAAAAAACACACACACATCCACACAGGAAACAAACTCCGGGCTCTGGGCACAAAAGTTGGTTGTTTGTGAGACCCATCCATCTCCCCACCTGCCCGCACTTTAAGCAGACTCGTACTCCTAATATTACGTGGTTACCGGCAGTGGTATTACCTGATGCTGTACTTCAGTGCTTCATGCGTACACAATTTGTTCATTCCATTATAACCGTTCTCATCTGACACTGTCTAGGGCCGCGGTCTGGTTGGACACCTAAGGTTGCTTTTGGTATCATGCTCGTACACCAAAAGCACTGACAGAGTGGCACTATTTGACAAGTTCAGTGTGAGAACTGGCTGAATCTTGGTAACTAACTGATCTCTGTTGCTCTTCTCTTGACTGCAGAAGGTCATTCAGAGGATGAGTCAGAGATCCTGTTAAGGTCATGGTAATGTATAGCAGAGTCACACCATTATCTCTATCTGTAAGTGTTTAACCAACTAAATGATCTGTATCCCTACAAGGCCCCTAGGACATGCACCTGGCTTTGAGGCTAATTTTCATGGTGGGAAAGTGGAAATACAACTTCCAAGCCAACAGGCGATGCCTTTTGGCCCAACCATGCTTGTCCTAGACTCCTGACTCATCTCACTGTCAGGATGAGATCCATTTGGTTTTGTAACCATTAGAAGGTCTAAATGTAGCCTGGTCTCGTTATGCTTCATGACCTGCACTGAGGATGGGGAGAGGTTAAACAGAAGGTGAGTGGGGCTTCAACAAGTAATGGGTGGGACTACAATGAATTTCTTATTGTATTCTATGATTAGAAGAAAAATATCAGAATAATCTCAGGATTTAGCTTCGGAACATTTTTAATCTTAAGAGTAAAAGATTGAATACAGCTTAAATGTGGATTTTCCTACATCGCAAAATGTACATTTCCAAATTCTCATCTGATCCAAGTTTTCAGTTCAACTCTACCCTCAACCCTAATGACTCTTGATGCTGAGATGGAGAGACGATTCTGTGGCGCGGACTTCCACAGAATACTACCAGAGGTTACCTTACTTGACCCAAGGTTGAAGCAGTGTGGCTTCACTGATGCCAAAGCAGCAGATGCTGCTGCAAAAACTGCAGCTGACAGGATAAGACCCGGCAGCCAAGACGAGGATGTGCCCCAGTCTGAAGAAGCTACTCCACTATGTCTGCTGCAGCAGTAGCACAGTGCTGGGAAGACTTTAAGGAGAGGGCTGCTGGCATAGTCAATGTCAGGAGTCCAACATCAGCAATGACAAGTGAGATGAGGTCATTCGCTGACAGACCCTCTAATACCAAGATCTGTAGACCCTTTGGCCTGGAAAGCCAGACAGATGGTCTATGGGAGACTTAGTGAGGTAAAGAAGTCAAGATTGTGGCTACATCAGTGCTATAAGAGTGTGTCCTCTCTGAAATGGTCCGGACATATCTGAGAGGAGGAACAGGATCAGCCCTTCCAAAGTACAGGCGCTAGATTTATTTTTGTATCCCTTTCATTCATCATTAATTAAACAGCTCTTTGCTTATTGAAGAGCTCTGTTTAAACTATGTTGATCACAGAGCTACATTATCTAACAAACTAGTGAAGCCAGACCCTTCTTATTCCAAAGTTGTTAAATACTGCCAATTTTGTAGTGCTTTCAGCATAAGATCCATCCACATGATACACCACTGGATGGCGTCAGCTATGAACGCAGCTGGACAGAACCATTCTCAGAGTTATGATACACCGGCAGTGTTGTAAGGGGCACGAAGGTCCCTTTAGAGTGGGTGGGAGCGATGGTGGATAGAACCAACAAACCCTGAATTTTTTTTGCAGTAATCTAGTGTTTGCTTCCCGTCTAAATGTGATGTTCTTGTTCTACAATTTACCACATGCACTTTTGCCTAATCTTATATAATCCATGCCAGTATAAAACGGTAGCGCCATCCTGAAACTTTAAACGCAGTAGATGCAGAAGTTGACAGCAAAGGGACAACATGTGACAACTCAGCCCATTCTCTCTCTAAACTTGTCAAATAGTGCTGCTCTGTCAGTGTTTTCGGTGTTTGAGTATGACGCCAAAAGCCACCTTCCATGTCCGACAGGAACGCAGCTGGACGGCAGATGAGAACACGCCTGGACAGAACTGGAGGCATTGTTATGACACTTGTAAACAACCGGCACCAGGCGTGTCCACATGCAATGTGCGTGGGCGCCGCCTGGACCAGTCACGCATGCATGAAATGCTGAAGGACAGAGACAGATAATGAAGCTGCCGGTAACCACGTAATATAGGGAGTGCAAGTGCGCTTATAGGGAGGACTGGTTGGCAGGTGGAAGGGTTCCACAAACAACTGACTTTCATGTCAGGACGTTGCCCTTGCTTCCTGTGTGGATGTGTGTGCGTGTGTCACTACGTGTGTGTTTTTTCCTACACCTTACCATGTGCCTCTTTTGCCTAAACCTAACCATCTTTGGCTTTGTTGCCTAATCCCAACCATCGGCCTAATACTAACCATTGATAGTTCATGCTGTTGTGTAAACATAAGGATCATCCTGCTTCATCCCACCATGTGTGTTTGTTGACATATTTGTTAACGGCATCCCTGAGTGACGTCATAAACTAAAACGTTATGAGTAAGGTCACTGACAGAGCAGCACCATGTGATGAGTTGGGATGAGAAAATGTTGGCAAAGAACATGGTATATTAAGAAATCACCATAAAATGAATTCATGCCAAAAAGAGATGAAACCAGAAAGAACAAGAATCTTTTAAGGTGATATTTGAGAGCAACAAACAGATGTGAGAGTTTGGCTCAGTGTGTCTTGAGCAACATTTTAAACAAAGATTACTGTAAAGGGCCGCTACTCATCCAGCTTTCCATTTTTACACCGAACCAAACTATGGCAGCATCATGCTGTTCCACTGTGTGAGTTTAGACAGCATTGCCAAACAAAAGAGACATGATTTGTCCAGTGATTTTCTGCTAGTTCTTGCTTTGGAGCAAAGTGACAGATGACCATTATTAGCAGATGGAAATAAGTCATAAGCTTGCAATAATGCAAAATAGAAAATATGTTATCAATAACTATAAGATCTTTGCAGATTTGACTTTACTGCAGACTTTAATGCATGGCACCAGCCTATCCTGCTATGAACCACTATGCTCAAGACTTAAAGTTACAATACTGCTCTCACATCACACACCGTACTGCCATAGTGCAGTGCCACATTGCCACAACATGCATGGAGGACAGCTGTCATTGGATAGTGGGCAGACACAGAAAGACGCTACAGGGAGTGTCAGATCACATGTAACTGAAGTTCCAGGCCAGATTTGACCCCAGTGTTATTCAGCATACATGTTAGCGGGCTGCAGCACCTGGACAGCTCAGACACATCAATCTATATCAGAGGAATTTTTAATGAGCTGCCGTATTCTATTGATGTGGATGGTAGTGGTGCAGGCCGCTCCTCCAGGCCCAGCCTGCTGTCCCCAGGGCCCTGCCGTCCTGCCAGCTCATTGTTGGGTTTCATATTCTTGCATGTACAGACACACACACACCGCAGACATGGCAAGTATCCCCACAGCTCTGCAGCCTGTCTGCTGCATATACATGGGATATAAAAAAGTAGATATGGGGAGTGTATGTGTGTGTGTGTGTGGGTGTGTGTGTGCGCAGAATGCATGTGCATGTATGGGGATCTTTTTGATGACCCGATTTCCCCCTCTCCTCCATCCTTTCCAGACATTGATTTTGCACCTTCCTTGTCTCCGCTGACAAAGAGGTGTATACACACACACACAAGTCATTTTTAAATATGTGGAAGTGTGTCAGAATCTCATTTAAGTATTTGTGTTGTAGGGCCAACCATAACACTTACAGAGACCCAGGCCTGTATTTTATACAGGCTTATATTAGCGACAAGTTTATTCAGTCATAGTGTAGTATATTGTCTTTCTTTCTTTCTCTTTTTTAAAGGAATGTAAGTGTAAAATGTAGAGGGGGTTAAATGGTGTCTTGTGATGAGGATTGCAGATTATAACCAGCTGAAACTTCTCCCTGTTAGAACTATTTGCGTGTTCATTGTTTAGGGGGTTTTTACTGGGAGCTGAATTATCCACAGAGGTCTTTTCGTGGATTTCCTAGTGAAACATGGCGTACACTTAAATCCAGAAAACGTCGTACGCACAAAAAAAATCCAGATGAATGAAACTGTGCGCACGCATGAATCGAATCACATTTCCTTTGTACATCCCAAACAACGTGGAATTGAGCGCACCTATAGGAGCACCAGACTCCTCCCTCTTCACACCCCCGTTTAAATATGCAGATTAATTTAAATAAACCCTGCACATAGGACATCAAGCACCATAACACAAACATAAACGATGAGTAAAACTGGGAAGAAGAAGAATTTTTCAGAATGTGACTTGGATACGCTCTTCAAGGTATATTTTATGTGCAAAATGGATTTACAGTTTCCATTTGTTAACTTTACACACCACTTACATAGATTACATACTATTGATGCAAATTACCACAGCAGTGCACAGGGGAAAAGGTGAGGCTGATCAAGTCATTTCAAACTTTACGCATGTGTTTATTGACATAATTACTTTACACATGCAGAGAAATAGGGGCTTGTTGAAAAGCTCGGAATCTGTAGTTTAACCAGCAAAAAAAAGTCACTAACTTGAACCACTCACAAGTAATATGCTGTGAAGACAGAATGATATACGGGGGCGCACATTCTGAATGCGCATCAGGGGGATAAATATTAGGACAATTAAACAAATAAATTATTTATTCGCCAAGAAGCCACTCATCGCCCACCGTGCCAGCTTGTAGCCTGTTCCCAACCATGCTGCTCGTTAGAATGAATGAATCGTGCATTGATCCAGTCACCTTGCCACAATGTTGCATTTGCGTATAACATATGATACCTAAAGTGACTGATGAGCCAGTCGTCGTCATGTGCCCATAAAATCCTTTTCGTCTCTAAATATGCATTCTCTTAGTACTGCCCCATTTGTAAAATCTTCTCATTATGCTTAAGCTGTCATTGTTGTTAACATTATTTTCTGCACTGTTTTGCGCATGCTTTTACATCCACTCATCTAACTGCCGACAGGTGGATGTGTTAGAAGTTAATCAGTGTGTCTCTGATGTGCACATCACTCAGAGGAGTAATTGTTTTGATATTATTAACAGTTTCCCAGCATCACCTCTAAGTGTCACCAGTGGATCAAAAGCAGTAGAAATGTGCATACGCCAGCCATGAAGTTGGCGTGGAGCACCACACATTTCCACAGTCATTTCACTCTTGATACATCTGAACGTGAGCATGGAAAAGGGTGTACGCCACGTTTTTGTGCGTACGCACCCTTTGTACATGAGGCCCCAGGTGATTTAAACCAGTAATATAATAATAATAATATAACAATAATATAATAATAAAATTACATCAAGTCATACCACTCTGCTGTGCTGAGGTTCTTTTTAAACACAACTCTTGTTTTTTTTTATTTTAAAGATTATTTTTGGGGACTTTTAGCCTTTAATGGACAGGACAGTAGAAGTGTGAAAAGGGAGAAAGAGGGGATGACATGCAGCAAAGGGCTGAGGCCGGAATCAAACTTGCGGCCACTGCAGTGAGGGCTTAGCTTCTGTACCAAGCCCCCAGGAAGTGCGGCATGCCTTGATGCAAAATTTACATAGTGGCCAAAAGTGGAATTACACTGTTTGAGTTGGTCACGTGATGCACACTGGCCCAGAAAGACTTTTCCCCATTTGCTAACATGAAGAAAGAGACATCTGTAAATCAGTAAATATTTTTTTGTGAGCATCAAAAGCCTCACGAAACCCTGTCTGGATGTAAACCATCCAGTTCAATAACATTTGGAAAGTCTAAAAGAGCCGTGAGATAAACCTATGACAGCCCATGTCGGGATGTCAACAAACCACTTGATTTTGATTAGGCAACAAGTGCAGATGTGGTTATGTTTAGAAAAAAAAGGACATATGGTGATGTGTAGAATAAAACCCCCATCACATTTAAATGGAAAGCAAATACCAACCTCCCGCATGAAAGTCTGGGTGTTTGTCCAAGATTTGTCAGACCCATCCTCCACCCCTCCCACTAACCCCATAGCAAACTTCATGCTCCTCTATTACATTGTTGCTGGCAGCTTTTCAACCTGAGGTTGTCCAGTGGTGTAGCAGATTCGACAGGTTCTGTCTGTTGCCCATCTGTGTGTCATACTGCTGCTGCAGGTGTCGTCCAGCCATATCATTTCCATAGCAGCGTATCAAAGCACCACAAACTGTTCTGTCTGGCCATTTTCTCAGCTGACGCCACCGAGTGGTGTATCATCCTGCGGTGAAAGGTGACTTTTGGCATGGGGATCTTGCGCCAAAATCACTCGAGAAGCAGTATTATTTGATGACTTTGGAATGAGAATGGGCTGGTATTCTACTATTTTTCCGGACTCAACAACTTCAAATAGACAGATTTCCTTTCCATGGATATAATGTCATCCTGGTAGGCTTGTAATGTGAAATGTCTGCAAGAAGTATTCTGATGAATTGATTGAAAAAGAAAAAAGAAAATAAATAGGAAAAACAGGAAATTTTGTTTGTAATCAGCTTTTATTTGAGACTGGAAATGATTTGTTTGTGCTGGTCACAACCTATTTTTAATCACCACATCAGTTTTTAATTGAAAATGTATTATAAAGTCATATTGTGCTTCATCTTTTTGAGCTTACATTAAATTACATGACATTGCTGTTTGTTGAAATTGTAATAACGCCTGAAAATGCAATAAAACCTGGTAAAGTACGGACCAATAATGAAGTAAAATGACCTCAGTGAAATAATAATATTTTTGCCAACAATATATTAATACCTCTCTGGTCTTTTTTTCCTTCTTTTTTTTCAAGACTGATTATGTAAAAAAATGTAATAACATTTTATTAAAAAATGTACCTTTGTTCATGGAAATGGAAACATGACACTGACACTTGACACAGATATCATGTTTTGAAAATGTAAACTCAAGGCTTTAAGTGTAATTTGAAATGCACAACAGATGGCAAGTGGCATGCTGTTATAAAAAAATATTTAATAAACTAACATTGCTATCAATGGGAAATTAATTATGGATTTTCTAGTTTTAAAGGAGGGGCTGACCATAAAAGTTAAGAACCACTGTTTTTTGGGGAGCACTTTTTACACCCCTGTGATTAATAAGTTGTTGTTTTTTTGTTTGCTTGTTTATTTGTTTTTTTCTGATAAGGCAAAGTTTGTATCATTGTGCATTGTGTAATACAATCCTAAAAATGTAATAAGGCATTATGGTAAAAATGCCAATATCAGTTAGGACATTTTATTGCTTTTTTTTTTCTTTTTACATTTTCACTCAAGCTAAGTGCAAATTTTATGACATATTTAGCTGTAATTACTTTGTCAGGATTTTTTTTTACATTATTGAAACAGGCCTGCTCTCTCTCTGTGTCTTGTTAAAGTCAGCTCATCCATGGCCTTTTTCTGGCAGTGTTGATTACACTTGGTCACTAGACTCAAAAGGAAAAATAAACAAACAAAAAAACACATTCAGAATTTTAAAAATGATTCACAAAATTGCTCCGAAAAATAAAATGTCCTTCTTGGAATGTGGGCAGAGGTGAGATAAGCAGTGTAATTGTAGAAAAGATAGAAAAGATCACCTGTCAAAGTCTTGGGTATGATGAGAGATTTGGAGACTATGGATGAATGAATGAATGATGAGTGCACAAATAAGATCTCAGACCATGTTCAGAATTTATTTATTTTTCTCCAAAGACTGGAGCAACATCAGACCTCACATTAGTGACTGTAATAAATAGATGAGGAAGCGAGAGGAAGAGGACTCCCCCGTTCCTGCCTGGCAGTCTCTGTGTCTCTCCAGCGTTCCCTGATGAATGAGTGCAGAGCATCAGGAGGGCTGCAGGAGAGAAAGAGAACCAGAGAGTGACCAAAAATGGGGGGGGGGGGGCAAGGCTACTATTACTACAGAGTGCGAGACAGAGTGGCGTGACATTGATTGATGTTTGAGCGCTCTCCCTGATTCGCTGATTAAACCCATCAATCTATATGCAGAAGAGGTGTCCGATGCAAATGGGCCCAATCAGGCAGGACAAAATGGTTTTGTCAGGAAGTTATGGAAATAACTATAGGTAAGGCAGAGAGAACGCACAGAGCAGGCGGGATCTGACGCTGTGATGCTCCAAATTAGGAGATTACATGCTCTCCGCTCCCCGCTGTTTGGTCCTGCTCCGACGCCCAAATTGTTCTGCCATTCTTTCTTTCTTTGCTTAGCGGTCAAAGCCCGGTGGCAGCGTACGCTACACTACACAATGCAATTGCCTGGACCACTTGAGCTGGAGCATCAGTATGCTGAGAGAGGGAATATTAAAAAAAAAAAAAAAGCCTGCTCCACTGCTTCCAGACATTACAGGGGTCTGCCTCTGGAATTAGGCAGTCATCAACAGTTACTCTTTGACAAACAGTGGAATTATGAGTCCCCTTTGACCTTTTTTGTTCACTCACATAAGCGAAAGGCCTTGTGTTTGTCTCCAGGAGCAGATTTATAATGTTGAATCACAGCAGTGAGAGTTCCACACCACCTGAGCAGCCTGACCTGCCAGCAACTCATTTGAATAAAAGAAAAAAGAAAGCACATTTGTTGTCAGGGAAAATGCATTTCTCTTAAGAGCACACAGAGAAAAAAAATGAATCACATCTGAAGGCATCAAGCCCTTAATTCCAGATGGGTCCTGTTTTTTTTGGGTTTTTTTTGGGGGGGGGTTCTTTTTCCACCTTTCTTTTGTTGCCCTCTTCTGCAGTGCCTGACCATTTCAATATCTCAGCCTATCTAATAACAGTCATTCCTCTGTGGATTCTCCCTGTCTCATCTCACTTTCTTGGCCCCTGTGTGTGTGTGTGTGTGTGTGTGTGTGTGTGTGTGTCATAGCATCTCTCTCTCTCTGTAAGAGCATGCCTGCCCCCCCAGCCAATTGCGATCTGAATCAGTTTAATTAAGTAACAAATTCTGTTGGCATAGTAACAGCCCAGTTAATTTATCATGGGAAATAGTCTGTTAGACACACAGGTTGCTTGGCAACAGCCAATGGTGGGCTGAGATGCGGTGGTGACAAATTGCATGAGATGCAGATGCGTGTGACGGCAGGCGGCTGCGTCTGAGTGGTGTCAGGAGAAGAAGCAGTGACTGAGTGTTGGTGAGAGGAGATGCTGAGATGTGAGGACAAGATGGGGGGGTCTTTACTTTTTATCTAGCTGTATTCATAAGCAACATTCATCCCATTAACTCTTCTTTAAACATTTGTCCTAATCTGTGTCAGGAGGGTTACTTTGAAATGTATAAACATATTTGATTACAGATTACTAAATAAGTTTCCTGAAATGTAATTTGTAAAATATGCCATCAGATTACTTTAAGTAAAACTAAGAAGTTCTATTTTGGATTACTTTTGGAATACTTGAAAATCATCTTGCTGAACTCATTTGTCTTGCTTTTACATTTCTATGATGAAAACACACAACAGTGTCCTGGCTGTGCATCCCCTCTGTCTGTGTCATGTGTCAGCTGCACACTTTATGTTGTCAGGTTGGCCATCCGTCTGTCCATCCAGCCGTCGGTTATCTCAGTCTTGTGAACACAATATTTCAAGAACATCTTGACCAAATTTCTTCAAATTTAACATAAAAGTTCACTTGGACTCAAGGATGAACTGATTAGATTTTAGGGGTCATAGGTAAAAGGTCAAGGTCACTCATCTGACCTCATCTGTCTCATTTTTGTGAACTTAATATCTTCCTTAAGCACCTTAAGGGAAATTTCTTCAAATCTGAGATGAATGGTCACTTGAACTCAATGATAAACTGACTAAATTTTAGTGGTCATGGGTTAAGGTTATTATATTAGGTCAAAGTTTCGGGAGTCACTTCCCTAAACTATAGATGTGTATGACGGCAGAACTCATCAAATACCACTGCTTGGTCTGTGATATCAGTGCATCAACGTGATACTAACATCAAAAGCCATCTTTTGATATATATATTTTTTTAATTTAAAATTAAATTCATTGAATTCGACAATGCACATTAATCAACATGCCAGCAACATATCAGCACATCAATATAAATATAAATAGAAAATAACACAATAGCAAAATTTCATCCGTAGTCCTAATATGATATGATACACAGGCGGACGGCGTCACTTTATAATGTGGCAGGACATAACCAAATATCCAAATCTTAATCGTTCTTCCTCCTCTCATTTCTAATAAACAGCGAACATTAAATGCAGCACTGCTTTCTGTGCACTTGAGGATTTGTTATTTCTTTTTTTTCTTCCCAGGAAAGACCTTGCAGACACCAGCTGTTTACACCAGCAGATGTAAAAGCTTTCATGAACTGGCTATAGGTTGACTCCCTGCTGTGTTATAGCAATCAGTGACAGAAAAGCAGCAACACTGACATTTATTCATATGAAAATGTCACAGATTATTACTTTAAAAGTTACTGGAAATGCGGCCACAGTGATAACAACTCGCTGATAAACACAGAGAAGTGAAGTGAAAGCAGCCTTCGATAACATCACTGAAGAACTGGTATAGAGCACATTCCTCCATGCAGGGACAGTGGAATTATTCATTTGATTATGCACTTTGGCTGCTCTGTTCTGGTGTTCTTGTGGAACAATGTTCAACAATTTATCAGACGAACTCAAGGCAACACCTGCCACTACTAAACGCTCTTGTGTTGTGATTTAGAGTGGTCCAGCTCTCAGGAGATTTACTTTTCTCATTGCCACTGTAAAATATCACATTAAAAGTTAACAGTCAGCAAGTGATTTGGACCACATCTCAGCAATAAGTTACAGTTCTGTCTACCTATCACTCAGTTCTGTTCCTTGTATGTAAGGGCTCATAATGTACGTTTTGGGTAAAGTAGTCCTGTTTGCTGCTCAAACAAGTTTTAAAAGCAGGCAAAAATCTGCAGTTGTGTTTTCTAGTCAGAAACCTGCTGACTTAGATCTCACTCCTCTGGGCCCGTCCAGAAATGATCTGCTCAGAGTTTGTCAGGTATTTGGGGCAAATTTGTTTCTGATAAACGAATGAATTACTAATGATACTAATGTTTTTGTAACAGAGTTTTAATTTGCAAAACTTTACCTTTTACAACTTTAACAGTTTCTGCCTATATGTCTCACATAGCACACAGAAGTAGGTATAACATGCGTTAAGTTTGCCAGATGGCAGAGCTCACATCTCATAATACTAGCAGAACATTTAGTGCTTATTAATAAGCGCACAGATTGCTGAAACAATGCATTAAGATTTAGTATTTTGTGCTTTAAAGACAGCATTGTGTGTTTGAAAGAGTTCTTCACAGATTCATCATGACCCTTGCACACATTTTCATCCCATCTTGTAAAATATTGCCTCTTGGTCAGTGTTGTTTATGTCTACAGATGATGTGTTAGGTGTCCTCCTGCTTCTGTTGATGACGTTCCAGGATGGTGTTTTACCTTATGCCGGTTAAATGCTTTTTTTTTTTTTTTTTTTTTCAAAATACACTTCCCGTTTCACAGGAAACATATTTCACACTTATATTGGTAAAAAGAAAAAAAAACAACAACTCATACTTACATTTTTTTCCTTGTGCAACAGAGGCACACGATTAAGTTTAGAAAAACACATTATGGTTCGGCTCATTATGGTTTGGGAAGTGAACAGCAGGCTCCTTGGTGAAAGTCCGGGATTTGTTGGACCAGTCAACTTCCCCTCCAGCTGGCCTTATAGGGACCTTTCAGCTCCTTATATATCATCATTACCATCATGTTTCAAACTGATGCTGTCTAGCGGCGTATCATACTGTTATGACATATTCGGTCCTGTTGTGTTGTGAACTGGTGCCATCTGCTTATCAATCTTATCATCTTATCAAAAGGTGGTTTGATGAGTTTTGAATGAGAACAGGCTGGTCCCTCTTGTAACATTGTTGGATTCATGATGGACAGTTTCTAAAGAACTAACAAAATTGTTGCAGCGTAACCAGAGACATTATCTTTTATTATTCCACACATTATTTTTACATTACCCAGAAAGCAACAGGACCATAGACCGTTTTCTAGTAGCAATGTATTCTGGACCCTGTAGCCTGGAGCAAAGATGAGCAGCACACTAAATAGGTCTGCTGGGCTCACTTTTTTCTTACTCCACAACTCCAGATTTTTTTATTTTTTTTATTTTGAAAACTTGAGTCTTCAGACTCAACGTGACTCAAATGACATCACGGGATGACATTTATTGGCTCCCATGGGAGACATTAAAGGCTATATTCTACTGTTTTTCACAAATACAGCAGTATTTACCACTACCTGAAAACACACACTGAAGTGTGGAATTTGTGGAGTTCCCCTTTAAGAATTGAGCAAGTTTGTATTTTATATTGAAACTTTATTGTGACACTGAGGCAAAACACATGGAGTAAGTCCAGCAGTCCTCATGTTGCATGACTGTGAAGTACAATAAGTGATGGACTACAAGCTGTCTGTAGCCTAAAGCACTTTTCAGGGCTTTCCAGTTGATTGTAAGTTTATGCTGTACAGATATTCTACATCCCATATGATACATTTCGTTTAAGTACATACACAGAGCCTGCTGAGCTGATGGGCACCAAATGTTTGATGCTCAATATTTCAGAGCTGAACTGTGGGACCTGGAACAAACTTTGGCCTGCAACACCGGGTAAGCCTGCATGCAGCTCGCTCACGCTACAGGTCAGCTGCTCATCACATGACATTTCCTGTAGGACAGAAACATTCAGGTGGATTTGTTTCAGAATAAACATGAGTTCAGGTTATATGATCAGTCTCTAATATATTTTAAGTCAACAGTTTGATCATTTAACATGTCAGATTTGTGTGGGTTGGACAGTGGTGATAAATGATGTCACACACCAGTTATGCACCAATGAGTTCATCAAACCACACTCACATAGTAAGTAACATCTTAATTAATCATAATAATGGTGTTTTTTCCCCTTAACTTTTCCAACTATATTTGGGTGATAATTAAAGATAAATACAGGTGTGGCATGTTAATGTGTATTACAGATATACAGAGATGTTTTTTAATGATGGATATATGTGCTCCCAATGTCATTTGATGCAATGCTGAATAAGTTTCTATATATCTTACCTCTGACCTTTGTGTCTTGAGTCATAATGGTTTGCCTGTACACTCATCTGTACTTTACTGCCATTAATATCCATCATATTCCTCCTCAGCAAAGCACAGTTAAAGAGCCACCATATCAGCACCATTAACTGTAGTGTCGAGACACAAATTCAGAAGACGAAAGCACGCCTCTGACAGGACTCTAATTCCTAACAGCTCCAGTTTTTCATGACAATTGTCACACAGAGTGTGTGGGGCCATTTCCATTTGCAACAAAGATGTTTGGTGTAATGCATATCATTGATATGTTGTGTCTCTCCAGTGCACAGTCCTATCATAAACCCCAGCGGCCTTAACGAATGGCGCACTCACTGGACTATGTGGTTACATGATGAAAGTTATTCATCACATTTGAATTATTCGAATCAATTTGCTGTCAGGCTAACTGCTGTGGCCGTCACAGTGACGCCACCGTCAAGCACCGTTTGGTTGCAGCTCAGCGCTGCCCGTGAAATTTATACTTTCCATAAGTACTCGTAAAACCTTCAAAGCATGACTGAATCACCCCCAGCCCAACACCACCCCCACCCAGACATCCCAGTCAAGACGACAGCTGCAGACAACAAAGTCATTCACAGACAAATAGACTAAATTATGTACAGAGCTCTGCGATAGCAGAGAAACAGCTTGCAAACACAATAAAGAGCAGTAGGCATCATTTCTCCTTTTCCAGCACACAAATAAAGACGCTTAAGAACGAGATCTCAATCGCCGATTACAACGTGACACTGGGTTGTTCCTCACACACGCCTCGCTCATAACCGCTGAAAGCATCCGCTACCTCGAGTTATTTCCTACATTTAACAGTGAGCATAAAAGCTGCTTAACCCAAAACAACAAGCCAGTTGAAGCCACCATGAACGCTATAATCATCCAGTGATTATGGAAAACCAAAGCTTCCTGCAGGCCAGAGGTACAGATACATACATGCTCTCCCTGTAAGCCCTGTGTGACTTTCTTCATCTGATCATGCATTAAGGGGGAGGTATCATGTATGCTGTTTTTGATTGCCTTGCACCTATATAATGTGCGAATAAGGACCCTATCTCAAAGGTTGATTTCAATTTAATTTTCAGTTCGAATTTATTTATAAAGCCCAGTATCACAAATCACAATTTGTCTCAGAGGGCTTTATAACATACGACATCCCTCTGTCCTTGGATCCTCAAAGCGGATAGGATAAAACTTTTTACCCCTTTTTAACCCCTTTAACAAGGAAAAATTGGTAGAAACCTCAGGAAGACCAAATGAGGAGCGATCACTCCTGTAGGATGGGCAGACGTGTAATAGTGTTTACAGAACAGATCAACATAAAAAAAAAATACAGTAGTATATGACAAAAATATACAAAGAAAGGAGAGAAAAAGAGAGAGCTGCACCACAACAACAATAATAAAAATGATGATTATAACAAGAGTAATACTACTACTACTAATGCAGTAGTAGGCATCAGGCAGGAACACAGCATCAGCGCAACTACGACCCCGATCCAGGCACGGCCACAATCCAAGATAGCTACAAGACAAGGGACCACAAAGGCTCCGAAGAAGAAGCTGAGTTAGTGATATGCTGTAATAGCACAAGGATTTTTGCAGATGAAGAAAGAGAGAAAGAGAGAAGGACAGTGTGTATGGGAAGTCCCCCGGTAGACTAGGCCTTTATCAGCCTAACTAGGGGCAGGTCGAAGGCAAGCCTGAGCCAGCCCTAACTATAAGCTTTATCAAAGAGGAAAGTCTTACGTATACTCTTAAATGTGGAGACGCTGACTGAAACTAATTAAATGACTCTGCAGTTGTCATGGGTATTTATCGGCTCCAGCTCGATCGGCTCCTATCAGCAATGATGGAAATATGGGTGGACACAGTAATCTTAGCCCCTTTGCTGACAAAGTGCAGTGATCTCAAATTAGTCTGCAACAAGTTTGGGAGAGAGATTGAATAAGTAGACAAATAAAAAAAAAGTAAACACGTAACATTTTCACTGACCTCCATGCTGCTTTCTTCTTTTTACTAATCTGTTTTCCTGTCCATCCATGGTGTAAGTGAAAGAATATAAATATATATATATATAAACCTGCATCCATGCGCTGCTTGGGATGGAGAATGGGTATACCCTAAGACATTGAATGTGATCACGCTTCTGTAGCACTTGCAGTATGTTCAAGTCTGAATAGCATGCTCTCACATTAACATAGCTTTACACTTTTGCCTCTGTGGGGTTTTGGCTAATTACATCCAAATTGTTCTCTCAAATATCCACAAAGATATTTCTTTACATTTGGCACTGTAAGACAAAAATAAGAGATTGATGCCTTTCTTTTTCAAAATATCTCAAACCTCTGGACACCTGAATGAGAGATAAGAGCGTCGAAGGAAGATCCAGTGTTAAATTATGTTTAGCATTGGACTGCAAAGGACTCCAGCTAACTGTCTTGCTTACTGCTGAAATTAATCACATAAATATTTCAGCAGTGAGTGAGACAGAGTGCAGGAATCCTTCACATTTTGTCAAATTTCATGTAAAATTTAGAAAAACTATATATTTTCAGTCCTGTATTCCCTTTTACACAGATTAACAGAGATTGACAAAGTCAAAATGGCTGCCACAGTAACAGTAATTGGTATTAGGTTAATCCTTTAAAACTTTAGCAAACTGGCTTGATTTGTTAAAAAAACAACAACAACAACAACAACAACAACAAAAAGTGGAGACAGCAATAAGCAGTGAAAGAAGACGTGACCCCAACAAGAAATGAGTAAAACATAAAACGAAAGTACCTGAAAATTAGTTTAAAAAACAAACAAGGTAATGAGCTAGAAAGTGCATACAAAGTATAATTCTGTAACATAACAGAATTAAATATTATCAATATTGCACAAAAGGTATAGGTACTTAGACAATTAAATGCAGTTTTGCATCTAACCCGAAGTGCAACAAGCTGCAAAGTGTAGAGTAATGAATAGACTGATTGCCAGAAAAATATGCTGAAATGTGTCCTCTTTGGACATAAAAGCATCTCGGTTTTATTAAATCACACTAAATTTCAGATTTCAAAATTCCCATCACTATGAGAAGTGTAATTCTAGTCAAAAAGAACAGACAGCAGGACTGATGGCTCTGCTTTTATCTAGAGTGTAGGATGTAACCTCCCACCCTCCACCACCTCCGCCTCCCTCAAAGGTGAAATAAGATTGTCACTGTGATGCGTCTGCTCACTCTTGATGAGCTTGGGAATAAATATGCAAAAAAGGAGGATTCATGGTGGAGAGAGAAGGGAGAGAGAGAAAAAAAAAAGAGGCAATCAAGGATAGCCACAGTCCCCGGCTGGACTATAAATCTCTGTCTGTTTCAATCGCCGCTGTGGCCGAAACGGTGTAAAATTCAAGCGGGGATGTCATCAATTTCTGTTAGCTTCTCTGTCCCTTTCTGTGCCGGTCGGCGGGCAGCCGTGATGGATTGATTTTGTCACTTGTGCTCAGTTCACAGTATGTTAACATGGAAGGGCAGAGTTGGGTTATGGAGAGAGGGTTATTAGTGGCTCGGCTGTGACTGGACTTCTCTCTCTCTCTTGTCTTCTCTCTCTTCTTGTGAAGGTCTCTCACTCTGTCTCCTATCCCTGTCACTCTGCCTTACACTCAATATACTTGCTCTCCCATTTATCACACCTCATTCCCTTCCACATCTGCATCCATTTTATTCCTGCGTACCTCCACCTATCCCCTCTTATCTCTGCATAACTCAGCATAACTCTGCCTATTTTAGCCAACTATCCCACTCCACCTAAGACCTATCAACATATTTCTCTCTCTTCACCTACATGTGTCAACCCATTCATACAATACTTGTACTGCACCTACCTTCCAGCCAGCCTCCACCACCCACATCTCTAACTGCATCTCTATTCCTCAAGTTCCATCAACATTTACCCATCCCCTTCCCCTCCCTTGTCTACAGCTGTACTGACCAGGGATTGACATGAACTAGTTTTCTCACTAGCCGCTGTGGCTAGTGGTTTTCCAAAGTGATTAGCCACTCAGCACATTAAGCACACCTACGGTCTTAACTTAAATCGAAAAAATTTTGTTTTTTCACTTGCAAGTAGGTATAGGTTAAAACATAAAAGCTACAATATGTTAGCTTGTAAGCTTTAGAGGTTTTGGTTGGCATATTTTCAACACATAGTTTTCCCAGATCCTGGCTGCAATCTTGGTTGCACCTGATCGTGGTGATAGCTGTGCTGGTGCTGTGACCCTGCCTTTGGTCGTGCTCGTGCTGTGGCTGCACTGATATTGTACCCCCGGCTCGCCATGATCGTGGTCTTGGTTTTGCCATTGCTGTGATCCTGTCTGAAGCTACACCTGTGTTGTGGGTCCTGGTTGTGCCGATGCCATGATCGTGCTTGACGCAACCCTCTACTGCCATTATTATGAGCCACGCCTCCACTATCAACATTTGCATGGGACTCAGCAACAGCAACAACCACATTATTATTATAGAGTGCATTTAGTAATTTTACACCTATCATTATTGTAATATGACATGCGATGTTTCCATTAGTGCTGTGCATCTCTCCCCCTCTCTTCCCCTTTCTCTTTCTCTTTCCTTTTTGACATAATTGTAATTCCATTGTTATTTACGACATCTATTGCATGTTTGTCCGTCCTGGAAGAGGGATCCCTCATCATCCTCTACCGCTCTTCCTTTTTTTTCCCCCTCGTTACAGAGGTTCTTTTTTCGGAAGTGTTTCCTTAGGTGATGTGAGGGTCTAAGGGCAGAGATATGTCGTATGCTGTAAAGCCCTCTGAGGCAAACTGTGTTGTAAAAATGGGCTTTATGAATAAAATTGACTTGACATAGTCAAGCGACACATAGTGATGCTCTGTTAATGCTTTTAGTGTGCGAGTGTGACGCCAAAAGGCTCCTTCCAACCAGAAGTCAGTTGAATGGTGTCAAATGAGAATGAAGTCGGACAGTTGTTTTTGTATGCAGCCTCGGCGACGTCATGTGAGAACACAGGTGGACAGAACCAGTAACAATGCTGCCAGTAACCACATAATTTATGGAGTGCGAGTGCGCTTTTAGGGTGGGGGGAGAGATGGATGGGTCCTACAAACAACTGACTCTTGTGCAGGAGTCCTGAGTTCACCTTCTGTGTGGCTGTGTGTGTGTGTGTGTGTGTGTGTGTTTGTTTCTACACCTTACTATGTTCCTCTTTTTACTAAACCTAACCGTCTGTGACTTTGTTGCCTAATCCTAACCACTGTGACAGTGTGTACTATTGTGTAGGCATAAAGACCATGCTGCTTTGTGCATGTTGTGGCATCACTGTAATGGGCTGCTTCATCCCACCACATGCATTTGTTGACATCACCATGAGGGCATCCCAGAGCGTCATCAGCTGATGCACGAGAGAGAGTTCAGAGTGAGAATGTGTTGGTATCTCTGCACCTATTATCATCCATATTCCTCCAACTAACTTTTACCATGTCCTTTAGTCTGCATCTACCCCACATAACATTCAACATGCAGTAAAGGCTGCCAACGTCCACCCCTTTCTTTACCAACTCCCTCCCTCTGGCCTTCCAGTCCTCAGCAGTGTCTGCATCATACAGAAACCACAAGAAAAACTAGAAAGCCCATGGAGCAGGAGCTAGTCCTCTGGGAGTTACTAGGTGGAAACCCAGTGTTGTGTTATGCAGAGGAGACGACAAAACAAAGAGCTTTCTTGATGAATAAAGCTGGAAAGCGAACTGGAGAGGATCATTATGCAGTGCCATTACATCTTTATCAGGGATTGGTCAACACAACTGAAATAATGCTGCACCTTCTTGACTTGTACACCCCGGGATGATTTTCTCTCAAGTGCCATAATTACTTGGACGCTCAAGGACACAATTAAATTTTATAATGTCAAAAGCTGACCTTTAATAGTGGCTCATGGGTAAGTCCATCAGAGCTGAAATACTGGATGAAAACCAGTCCTTTTACCATGACACTGGAGAGAAAGGCTTCTGTTTGGAATTAACGCTGAAACGAAAGCTTTAAACAAGGTTTATAGTAGACTTACAGCAAGGGTACTCAAAATCACACAGTAGAAAGTCTATGTGATGCTAAAGTCAAACCATGTCCCATGACAGGCAGTTGATATTAGACAGTTCTGCAAAATCATTTCAAATGTGGTGTTTCTGAGGCAACTAAAATACTGTACCCGGTTAAATCCAAGGAAATAACTATAACTATAGTTGTAAAAGTGATAAAGCCAGTCTCCTGCATTTAAATTAGATGCACTTAGGATACTTGCCAGTTTTGAAGTTGTAAAATACTGCCGCTTTTTCAGTGATGTTGGTGTAGGCTACTAACTCGAAAAGGCCCTTATTTTCGGTGGTATGATTTGCCGCTGGGTCGCGTCAGTTTGTGAGGCAGCTGGATGGAACCTTTCACAGTGATAATATATGCCACCGGTCAGCTAGACGGCACTTGGAGTGGCTGTATGATATAGAGATGTCAGTTTACAATGCGGCCAGACAGAACCTGTCATGGCCGCATGACACACCGCTAAATGGCGTCAGATTGAAATGCTGCCAGTAACAACGTAATATAAAGAGTACTGGGGTCTGTACAAGGATTGGACAGGAGGGGAGGTGACTGGCTCCTGAACTTTTACCCAGAAGCCAGAAATGTAATGGTTTTTTGTTTTGTTTTTTTCTAAATCCTAAATCTAACCACCCATGCCTTTGTAGTTTAATCCTAACCATATGCTTTTGTTGATGTCCAAGAGTTGGTTGCAGCATCCCAAAACGTCAACAGCAGATGCAGGAGGATACCTACAGCATAATATGAAGAAATAGTAATATGGACTTCTGACAATTTTTAGACCTTTTTTTGCAATTTCAAGCCAAAGGGGCAACTTATTCTATTGTCTTTCCCTGAGAATTTTAAGCATACTCAAACATAAAATCACTGTTGCAATGTATGTAGGATTATTTTAGTTTCATCTTTAAGGATCACCTAAACACAGCAAATAAAGTGTTTGACACATACATTTTTACGTTTTAAGGTTGGCAAGTATGGTTTTCTGTATGTTTATTTTTCATTGCATGTTATAAACAAACTCTGGTCAGTGATCCCTCCAATATAAGAGTGGTGGTATAAGAGCTATTGAAGAGATCCATACTGAGTGTGGTGCCTGGGACATTGTGGGGGCTAGTGGGGTGGTGTTTTGTGTGCTGGGCAGCTTGTTCTGTTTCTCTCCCTGTGTTGCAGGAGCTGGGCGTGGCCTTCTGGCACTGGAGCTCTCCACACACTTCCTCACCTGCGCCTGATTACCAATCACTGCTCCCTGCAGTATAAAGTCTCCTGCTGCACTCTTCTCAGGCGCCAGATTGTTTTCCATCATTCCAGTGGTATATCGGCTGACTCTTTGTACATTTTCGCTGCTCTCGCTTCTAGTGACTTTTTGGATTTTTTGTGCTCACACCTGTCTCTGTGCTTCCTCCAGTGTTACTCCTCACTGTGCTACAGTGCCTCACCGCCCAGCTCCTCACCTTCAGACTCAGTCACCCCAAGCTTCTTTCCTCACGGACTCTCTGCGCACTCAGCCACCACCAGCCTCACGCTTGCCCTCTTTACAGACAACCTCACTCTCAGCCACCCCCAGCCACACGCTCTCCCTCACCACGGACAAACCTCAGCCACTCTGAGCCACGCACTCCCTGGCTTCCCATTCCCCATTTCCTTCATTAGTAAAATTAAAACTTTGTTTATTGTTCACCTAAAATCTGTGTTTTTGCTCCTGGGTCCTTCCCCTCACTCTGGTTCTGTAGAGCACCACACTGAGGCTGGATATTTTACAGGCCAATCAACTATAATATAATATTATTATCTGCAAAAATATTAACCTCTAATCAAGAATAACTGGAAGAAAATTTGCACATAAAAAAATACAGCTAGTGAAAGATATGTTTTTTTTTTTAGATCTGCCATCATCAGTGGCCATATCAAATTAGGTTTGATAGGTCAAAAAATTCCTCTCCATCATAACAGTTAGGCACAGACAGCCACATTGTCAATGGTGTTTTTTAAACACCATTGGAAAATGGTGTTTATAAGGGAATAATAAGGGAAACAGACACACAGACTATGATGGTTTTGCATTTCGTGGTAATTTCGTGCCTCCTCATGGTTGTTTTGTGTGATTTTATGTTTTCCCTGTGGTTATTTTGTGTGGAACTCTACTGGTGGGATGAACAGCATTCTTCCAAATGATACTGACTCATTTGGTGTTTTCGTGATAGTGGTAAAGAGCAGTCGTCCAAAGCAACAAGCTATTTACCAATAATTCTATTGCTAACAAATCAAAGAGCTGAGATTATCTTCAAAAATTGTTTAAGGTTTGTATAGCATGGACCTCAAGCTCATGACAGTGTTGCCCAGTTACACTTCTAGAGTTCACTTGTCAGTCACACAATGTGTGAGAGTTTGTGTCCTCAGATGCTGTCAAGAAAGGTCTCACAAACAGACAAATACTGACACATATAATATTCAAAGAAAACTAGAAAAATATCCCTCCTGTGCCACTGAAATATGTTTGTTTTTTTTGTTTTTTTTAAATTATCATGAATCATTTGGCTGGCTCAAGAGCCTTGAATCACACCCCACGTCTTTGGATTGTTCGGTAATTCAGATAGGTTGAGTTTCCTGCTCATGGACAGCTGCTTACTGAGTTACAATCAGTCAGTCAGTTCATGACATTTTCTGTATCACCTGAAAATTATAGTAAAGGTAGGGTATGATACTCGCTACTGTTTGTTTAAGGCATAACAAAACAAAACACGCTGCCCTCCCTATCACAGACTGGTGAACATGTTTATCATGTCAAACTGGTGATTCCCACTCAGCATTTTATCTAAGGTAAGAAGTACCTACCAAATGTGAAGCATAGAAAGACTTTAAAACGGTGTCACTAGGACACAATGAAACAAAAGTGTGCTTACACAAACACGCACGCATGCAAGCACACACGTGCACACACACACACACACACACACACACACAGATTCGGTTGACTGCTGAAAAGCAGTGTGCAGTCTGAACCACAGCCAGATTGTACTGCTGAAAACTCTGAAAGTTTACAAAGAGTAGATCCAGAAGAGCAGGGTCTGCCAAACACATGGCTTGAATGTGTGTGCGTGTGTGAATGAAAGATGCATGCTTGTGTGGGCATTTTCTTATTAGGCTGCTTGTTGCAGTGTGTGCCCATCACCTTTTGTTATCCTACTAATTCTGTTTGGCTTCCTTATTCTCCTCCACACACACATAAACACACACTCTAAAGGACACACTGCTCAGTCTCATTCCTCATTCTCTCTTCATACTTTGCCAGTCCTCTATCTCTATTTCTGCATTTATTTTTTCCCACACATGCACATACACTTCTCTCTGATTTACACAGTCATGTTTTGTTTCTACGGCTGTCCCTCATGGCAACATGCAACAAAAAAAGGCAGACAATACCAAAAAACTGTTTGTTCCGAAGTATACATTCAATACTGCTACTTTTTATTAACACAATTGAACATCGAGGATGGGACGCCACTGGAACATAGCCATGGAGATGGGCTGCCTCTGGCTTGGGAGCTTGAGGTCAGGAAGAGCAGCCAGTAAGTGATGGCCTGATTGTTGGTTTAAAACCTGAAGGGCTGAGCTGGAGGCCAGTGTCATACTGGCAACAAGGCTGCAAGACTAGAGGACATGATCTTGGAGACTATCATATGAGTCAGCGGAGCTGCGACTCCACAGAAACAGTTGATCATCACCAGGGAACAAGGAGCAGGTGCTGGCTGTGCTACCAACGGGGAATCATGGATAGGTGTTGGGCACACTGCTGACTGGGAACCAGGAAAATTTTTAACCCAGGTCACTCACTGGCCGAACCATCGTTTGATGAATAGTCAGACAACAGCAAGGGGCCTCAACTCAGGAACAGATGCCAGTGAAGACCCTTGACTCAGGAATAGAAGATGATGCTGGGGCAAGTCAGACATGGGCTTAGGGTCGAGGTTGCAGGTAATTCTGGAACAGGCTTGACATCACCTGGGACCCCTGACTCAGGAACAGATGAGTCTTCAGCCTTAACTCTGGTCACAGACACAGACAAGATGTTGGCCCCCAACTCAGGGTCCAATCAAGTTCCAGTTTAGTTTTGCTAAGCAGCTAGAGCTAGACTCGGGGATGCTGGGACCCAGAGCCATTAATGAAATCTTAAAATTATTATATCTCATTAAGATAATTAAGGACCAAACACACTGAGACACTTAAAATGCCTTCATGTAAAAACCGCCCCTTATCCTCTCAGACAAAAAACAAGCATATACTGCTGTCATGTAAGATATTTCATCTTACTTATATTTCAATTTTTGCAGTGATAATATTCGGTTCCCATCAGCATGTACTGCATTAATGTGGTATTATATTCAAAAAACATGACATAAATTATGTATTGTGTAAATTTGCTATTTTGTAGTAGGGCTATTTGATGTCATGCTTCTAGATAAACTTAAATTAAAAAAAAAAAAGGTAAATGATTATTAAGGTCAAACGTATAAGGATAAAAAACTGGAATATGAACACAGGTAAACTGAGGACAGTGGATTACTAAAAGTGGTTAAGTGTGATTCATGTAAAGCAGAATGGCATCAAATTGCAGTGCTGATCCTCCTCATTCTTTTCTATTGACTGTGACTGAATTGACAACGTGCTATGGTATTCAACATATTGCCACATTATTCTGGTTGCAAATTGCACTGTGGGTGTCGGTGCTAGAAATGTCAGTATTAGGGCAGGGGCGTTGTAAGTCAAGGCAGATGCCGGAGCAGCGACAGTAGTATATTTCACTGATACTGATCTCATGCTTCCTGACAGTAATGGTACTTATGGTAATGTCTTCCGTGAACCAGACATGGCCCTGTGCGCTCGTAGACACAGCACACAGCTCCCCGACACCGCTCTGATTTAACACCACAGAAGTTGAAGGCCTGCGCGGCTGGATATTGAGATTTTAAATTTCAAATTCTGCAGCGCTGTCAATGACACAATCTCATCCTTCCATGACTCGCCATTTGGGCTTTTTAAGATGTTGAAAAGTAAACTAGATTTACCACCTTACAGTTGTAACCGTCAAGTTGCTGTTTACATCCATGTGAGTCCAGACTCATACATCATATGGAGTCAAGACTTTGAAGGAATTTAATAACAAAGTTTAATCACATGATCTAATGGCAGTCACCTGGAGCTCAGTATCAGCAAAACCAATGAGCTGGTGGACTATCAGAGGAGCGGATTGGAAAACAACTTTGTTGCTAGCTATTCTCTCTCCAAACTCATCAAATAGTGCTTTTGGCATACAAGCATGACACCAAGGTAAAAAGGGCACATGGGAAGTTGTAGAAAAAAACATCACATTCAGAGAGGAAGCGAACACCAGACTCCTGCATGACAGTCCAGGGTTTCCTGGATCCATCCACTGCCCCTTCTGCCTGTCCTGGAGGAACCTTTGTGCCCCTTATTTTACGTTGTTACCAGCAGTGTTTCAACCTGACACTGTCCAGCAGTGGGACATTTGAATGGTGACGCTGTCTGGCAGTTTATCATACTGCCACGAATGGTGGCTTTTGGCATCAGGATTCTCCTCCAAAATCACTGCAAAAGTGGTGGTGCTTGATGACTTCAGAATGAAAACAGACTGGCATCTGTCAGCACAATTACAAGATTAATGTCACCAATATAATATCTGACCAAATGTCTACTCTTCTGTTCTTGAGTTATGTTGAATAATGGACAGAAAACATGTTGTTGTGACAGTAAAGTTGACCTTTGACCTTTTTGACAATGTTATCGCTTCATCAGGACAAGTTTACTATATGTGCACCAACAAGGAATATGACTTCCATCTACGAGTAGCGGGCCCTGGCTGGGGATACCAGGTTAGAAAATCAGTATTGCATGAAGGATAATTCTTGACTACTGAAACGTAGTTTCACTATGTCTAACTAGTTCTTTTACCCAAGCCTTTTACTGCATCCCACAATCTTTTTCAGCAATAATGTTTGCTCAGTTATGGACCTGTTGATTGAATAGGGCTTTTATAGCTGTTTGACCTCTCAAAGTGCTTTCACACTATGAGTTACAGTCACCCATTCACATATAAATTCCAACATGTCTACATCCCAAATCATCACTTCACTGCTTTGCATTGGATTTCCATGTCTACATATTATGTTTTACATATCCTCCTGCGTCTGTTTTAAAACACTTTTTCATACCAACGCATTACATGGTGCCACTCTGTCAGTGACCTTCTGCGTCTGCTTATGATGTTTTAAGTATCCCTCTGCTTCAGATGTTCAATCTCCAGGATGCTGTAATGGTGATGTCAGCAAATACACATGGTGGGATGAAGCAGCGTGGTCCATAGTTTTACACAACAGCACAGACTGTCACAATGGTTAGGTTTAGGCAAAAAAAGTCATAGATTGTTAGGTTTATGCAAAAGAAGCACATGGTAAGGTGAAGAAAAAAAAACACACACACAACCACATGGGAAGTGAACTCCGAATTCTCTCCTGAAAGTCAGTTGTTTGTGGGACCCATCCACATCTCCACCCATCCAACCTCTAAGGGCACTCATGCTCCTTATATATCATGGTCACCGGCAACATTATTACCTGATGCTGTCCTTTAGCATTTCATGCACACACGTGTTAAAAAAAAAAAAAAACACATCATATTCAGACAAGAAGTGAACAACGGATTACCGCATGAAAGTCAGGGGTTTGTTGGACCCATCCACCACCCCTCCTGCCCACCATATAGGCGCCCTGGCATTTCTTATATCACGTACTTGCCGACAGCATTTTTACCTGATGCAGCTCTGTGACGTATCATGCAAACGTGATAGGATCTGTCTGGCTGCGTTCTCAACTGACGTTGTCAGTGCACATATCATGCGGATGGGTCAAGTGCTGTCCGCTGGTGTGTAATAACACCACGACATATTCTGTTCGGCAAAGTTTTCACAATACACGCCATCCACTGGTGTTCCATGTGGATGAAAAAGCTTTTGGCATCTTAATCTTACATCAGTGTTCCGTGCCTCCGTTGTTGAGGCGGCCAATCAGTGCTGTGGCCGTAAGGTGGTCAACACCCAAACCCGTTGGGGTTTGGGTGTTGACGCCCGATAGGAGGCCCGATAGGAGTCCTATCGGGCCTTCTTGGCCTGTGGGACTCCGGCGGAAGCAAACAGGTACCGGCAGGCCAAGCGGAGTGCAGCTACGGCGGTCGCCGAGGCAGAAATCCGGGCATGGGAGGAGTTCGGTCAGGCTGTGGAGAAAGACTTACGGTCGGCTTCAAAGAGGTTCTGGACCACCATCTGCTGTCTCAGGAGGGAGAAGCAGTGCTCCGTCAACACTGTGTATGGTGCGCTGCTGACCTCGACTCGGGACATTGTGGATCGGTGGAAGGAATACTTTGAAGACCTCCTCAATCCCACCAACACGCCTTCCAGTGAGGAAGCAGGGCCTGGGGACTTGGGAGTAGGCTCTCCCATCTCTGGGGCTGAGGTTGCAGAGGTGGTCAAAAAGCTCCTCAGTGGCAGATTCCCAGGGGTGGATGAGATCCGCCCGGAGTTCCTTAAGGCCCTGGATGTTGTGGGGCTGTCATGGTTGACACGTCTCTGCAGCATTTTGTGGACATCGGGGCAGTGCCTCTGTACTGTCAGACTGGGGTGGTGGTCCCTATTTTTAAGAAGGGGGACGGGAGGGTGTGTTCCAACTATAGGGGGATCACACTCCTCAGCCTCCCTGGTAAGGTCTATTCAGGGGTTCTGGAGAGGAGGGTCTGCCGGATAGTTGAACCTCAGATCCAGGAGGAGCAATACAGTTTTCGTCCTGGTCTTGGAACTGTGGACCAGCTCTGGACCCTTGGCAGGGTCCTTGAGGGTGCATGGGAGTTTGCCCAACCAGTCCACATGTGCTTTGTGAACTTGGAGAAGGCATTCGACTGTGTCCCTCGGGGAGTCCTGTGGGGGTTCTCTGGGAGTATGGGGTATCGGACCACCTGATATGGGCTGTCCGTTCCCTGTACGACCAGTGCCGAGCTTGGTCCATATTGCCGGCAGTAGGTCGGACTCATTTCCAGTGAGGGTTGGACTCTGCCAGGGCTGCCCTTTGTCATCGACTGTGTTCATAACTTTTATGGACAGAAATTCTAGGTGCAGCCAGGGCGTTGAGGGGGTCTGGTTTGGTGACCTCAGGATTGGGTTGCTGCTTTTTGCAGATGATGTGGTCCTTTTGGCTTCATTGGGCCGTGACCTCCAGCTCTCATTGGATTGGTTCGCAGCCGAGTGTGAAGTGGCCAGGATGAGAATCAGCACCTTCAAATCCGAGGCCATGGTTCTCAGCTGGAAAAGGGTGGAGTACCCTCTCCAGATTGGGGAGGAGATCCTGCCCCAAGTCGAGGAGCTTAAGTACCTTGGGGTCTTGTTCATGAGTGAGGGAAAGATGGAGCAGGAGATGGACAGGAGGATCAGCGCAGCGTCTGCAGTAATGTGGACTCTGCACCTATCATGGTGAAGAGGGAGCTGAGCTGAAAGGTAAAGCTCTCGATTTACCGGTCGATCTTAATTCCTAACCTCACCTATGGTCACGAGCTTTGGGTAGTGACCAAAAGAACAAGATTGCAGGTACAAGCAGCCGAAATGAGCTTCCTCCGTAGGGTGGCTGGGCTCTTCCTTAGAGAAAGAGTAAGAAGCTCAGTCATCCAGGAGTAGAGCCACTGCTCCTCCGCGTTGAGAAGAGCCAGATGAGGTGGCTCGGGCATCTAATTAGGATGCCTCACTGGTGAGGTGTTCAGGGTACGTCTCACCGATGGGGGACGTACAACCATGTCTCTCAGCTGGCCTGGGAACGCCTCGGGATCCCCTGGGAAGAGCTGGACGAAGTGGCCGGGGAAAGGGAAGTCTGGGCTTCCCTGCTTAGGCTGCTGCCCCTGCGACCCGACCCCAGATAAGCGGTAGACAATGGATGGATCTTACATCAAAGGCACTGTGACAGCAAAGGTATTTTCACAAGTACAGGATGAGAACAGGCTGTTAACAGTCCATCAGAAGCAATGTGGGGTTCAGTTCCTTGCCCATCGACATGCTGACTGGGATCAAACCACCTACCTTCCGATTACAGGTCGACCTGCTCTAACTCCTGAGCCACAGCCATCCCAGGTTTCATCATGTAGCACATAGTTGATCGTCATTCATTTCAATCTACTATGGAAACTAATGCATCAAGCATAGCACCAGATTCATTATAATTGTAACACAATATCCCCGACCTACTGCAGATCTGTCTGCTTTTCCTGTCTGTGCAGGAATAACAATCAGGAAATAATCAGCAGTGTGTGTCTCCTCGGTCTCCTCTCTGTCATATTTCCTCCACCTGTCCTCTCCATGAAACAATGACATTTTAAAGGTGTGTTTGCAAGAAAGAAAAAAAAACCCAAAAAGAACAGCATTTTTAATTCAACTTTTTTGAAAGTACCTTCCTGAGTCTCTTACCCCACAACATCCATCTCTCCTCATCAGCCAAACACAGACAGACGCCTCCCCTCCTCTCTCCCTTTCTTCCCTCTGTTTTTGAATATGTGTTTTCTGTTTATTATTAGCTGACTCGGTGCTTTATCATCCCGTGAAAATTCATATCTGCTGAACATAAGGGGAAGAAACAGTGGGGAATCAATCTTTTGTGCTTGGGCAGATAAACACAAGACACAATCAGAGGGAGAAAGAAAGATGGAGGGAGAAGGAGAACAGAGGAGAAGAGGGCCTCATCCCCTCATGCCGCCTGTGATGGATAGCAGGAGTAAAAGCGTCGGGACGGTATTATGTAAATTAAGGAGGCATCCTAGCATGGCCTTGATGATTATGGGAAGATGTGAATGATGTTTGCGGGTCCCCAGGCACTCCACCAGGACCCTGCTATTCCTCATCCTTCCAACCACCCCTAGAACAAATTCAGTGTGACCCCCTGGACATCACTGCTGACACCCATACCCACCCACCTTTCCCCACAGGAGCAAGAGACAGAAAAAAAGAAAAACAACTCAGAACAAGACATCTGTTTCATTTACTTAACAAATTATCTGTCAGGGAATGTGCCCCCAGTGCCTCTAATAGGCAGCCAGGAGGTGGAAAGGGAGGACGGCGACAGGGATGGACGCTGACTGAAGGAGAAATAGGAGGTGGGTGGGTTGAGGGCATCTCTTGTCCCTGTCCTCCTCTTCCTCCTCCTCCTACTCCTCCTCCCTCTCTGCCTTTCCTAGCTGCAGCTTCCCTGAGGTGTATGAACAAGTGACAAAGCTGTAAAGTGATAAATTGTGACACTTCTATATCAATGAACGTGTGTTTTTCTTCCCTCTGTCACTGATTTGAATTGCACAGTAGATGTTCAACTGCTAGCCAATTCACAGCTTTTCCATTTGCTGTTCTACATATCTGGTGTCTGGAAGAGGTTTTGTGGGAAAGTAATTTTGTGAACAGGAAGTTGTGTGTTTTTTACAGATTTGCAATTTTATTTTTTATTTTTTTGCAATAAACCTGCATTAACATAGGGCCAGACATTACTGACATGATGGGGAGTCAGGTACATTCTAGGCATCAGTCTCCACAAGGGCTGTGTCTTGTCAACAATTCTATTGTTATTTTCATGGGCCTTATCTCAGGTGTGGAGAGGATGTGTTATGGTAGTAACACCTATGGTCCAAGTAATGTTGAGTCTGTGAAATTGGGTTCGAGTTTGGATTGTTTTTATTTGAGTATGAGTGTAAAATCTGTGAGTGCAAAGTCTTATGAATACAACTCACGTTTCTACAACTACGAAGTCTTCACTGTGAACACGAATCCAAGTTTACGGGTACGAATCGAAAAGTGCTGAAATTACGTCACTGAGGTCACAGTCAGGTCGCAGGGAGAGTAATTGATCCGTGATTCCTCCAACTGCGCATGCGCATGACCCAGAGGCAAACATGGAGGGCAACAGTGTACCAAGTAGTAGCAGCTCTGGAGCCCTGTTGTAATTATTTAGTCTTTTAACTTGCAAGCTAACTAAAATAACTTGCTGGCCAACTTCTAATCCCAGTAATGATAGCACTAAGATAGCATCGTCGGCATGTAAATGTCTTGCAATAGCTTGCAAGTTAAAGCAATAGGTTTGTGACTCCAAGAAATGTATATTATACATAATGGTTTGGTTTTATGAAATAAATAATGGCTTTGCAATGCACATTATGACTGACATTGCCTGTGATGTTTCTCAGGACTTGGTACACTGTTGCCTTCCATATTTGCCTCTGGGGCATGCGCATGCACAGTTGGAGGAATCGCGGCTTGATTACTCTCCCTGCGACCCGACTGTGACCTCAGTGATGTCATTTCAGCACTTTTCCGTTCATAACCGTAAACTTGGATTCGTTCTCACAGTAAAGACTTCGTAGTCGTAGAAACGTGAGTTGTATTCATAAGACTTTGCACTCACAGATTTTACACTCATACTCATATAAAAACAATCCAAACTCGAACCCAATTTCACAGACTCAGGTATATGACAGCAGAATTTTGTGTAAAACAACTTTTTTGACATAGAAATTGTTAAAATTACAAATGAGAATGATTAATTATGGATTCATCTTTTTGACAGCTATCTTACACCGTACGTTTGCTGCTGACGGTTCGGGATGCAGTTACCTTGATTTCAACAAAAGCACGTTGTGGGATTACAATGCCCATGGTTATATTTAGGCAACAAAAGCAGATGGCCGCAAACGCCAGGTCATCAACAAAGGCATATGCTGGCACAGGTGGTTAGGGTAAGAGGAAGGAGGCAGGCCGGTGTAGAAAAAAACCCCATAATTTTCAGATGGGGAGTTAACACTGGATTCCCGCATTAAAGTCCAGAGAATGCTGGACCAATCCACCACCCTTCCCAATCGGCCATGTTCTCAAGTGATGTTGACAGTTCGCATATCATGCTGATGTTGTCGGTGCCATCCAGTTGTCCACCGGAATATAATAACAGTTTGGCTGGTTCTTAGCTAACACCATCCAGGTGCATATCGTGGATTTGTTGCAATCTTACACCAAAAGCACTGTAAAAGCAGCGGTACTTTAAGGGTTCAAAAGTAGAATGGGCTGGATCAAAGCTGTGTTTCCTAAGCCTTTCTGAGACAAACTTCCTTATTATATGTTGATCTACGTTTCAAACCTAACCTCACCAAGGATCCAAAATAAGTTTCCCTCACACGGTGGCTCGACTCAGCCTTGGATATTGGGCAAGGAGCTTAAGCTCAGAGTAGAAGTGCTGCGGTTTTGGTATCTAATTAGTACTTTCCCTTGTAGAGGTATTCCAGTAACAGAGGGAACTTTCTCATAAAAAGACAGTAACTTAGGAAGACACTTATTTGGTTTTGCCAAATCAGGCATCTGAGGTGTCACATTAGCTTTGGCTAGCCATTAAAATAGGGATTTTGTTTCTTGCATTGGAATCAGAGTAGTAAGGGGTCTCTTTGCGGCCATAATGCACAGGAAGGATGACTTACAGCAAACAAAAACTGCTACAATGGACATGAGCATATTGCTGTAAGTCTGGCAAAATGTGAACCTATTCTTTAAGACAGAGAACCTACTCAAAGAAAAAAGCAACCCACACTGCTGCTGAGGTGGAGGGAAATCCATGTGTCATGTGGGTGTGTTTACCTGTCATGGCTTTCAAAATAATGAAGTCCATGCCATTTTGATTAAGGCAGAGGACAAAAACTGACACATGCAATAGCAGTGAGAGTGGTAGCTGTGCTGTGAGTACGTGCAAATGAAAAGAACAAACGATGCATCACAATACAGGCTTCCAAAACAGTCATACTGATGAGCTTCAAAGGCTGCAGGAATATGTAAATCTGCACACATGAATGAATCTACTCGGCAGGCTTTTGTCCTCTTGCCTCATATGTTACCTGTTCTTAGTGCATGCTTTATGAATCATGTGGGGAGGAATATACAAGAGCTTTTTTGCATTTTTTTTTTTTGGCAGTCTATCTCAGTCCTCAAAGTTTCCTTTACGATAACGAAAAACCATTAACTGCTGTCAAACAGCCAAGAAGAGAGATTATTTTTTTTATTGAAATAAGATTAAAATGATAAGTTTGACTGAGGGTTCCTGATAAAATATTTCAGCTCATAAGCACGGTGTGGGCACAGGGATTAGAAGAGGAAAGGGAGAGGGAAGGGGCGGAGGGCAGGAGAAAGTAACACAGAGGAGAGAGAGACAGAGAGAGAAATTCATAATGTATAATAAAACAAAAGGTGTCATGGGAAATAACAGTGATATTAAAATTAGAGTAAGGTGGGATCTATATGAAAAATGCAGATTTGAAAATGTAAATGATGATGAGGGAGAGGAGGACAGATGTGGAGTTGTGATAGTGGTGTGGAAGTAAAGTGAGCTCTTCAGGGCCTCACAGAGATGCTCTCTGTCTTTAGAGAAGGGTTCAAGCAAGAACAATGGTCTCAACTGGATAAGAAATAACAGTGATGGAGGTCTAAAGGTGGAGAGCAAAACCATTTAATGAGTTCAGAGGGCTAATGAGGTGCAGAAGAAATGTTTGAAAATAGTTCTGTTTTAGCACTGTAAAAACATGTGTAAAAGGAGTAATTGCAAAGACACACTGTACAATGACAAAAGTATAATAATGCTATTGATTTAATGTGCGTTTTATTATTCCAGTTCTAATAATATTCACTTACTGTTTTAAATTTTAGAATTTGACTAAAGTCTTATTAGTAGTGGTGTATTTAAGCAATATTTCACTGAAGTTCATGCTGCTGTACTGAATATCAGCACAGCTGTGATTTGGTCATAGGCACGAGGCTGCTGTACGATTTATAAAGATAGTCACAGCCATGATGAAATACAGTCCAATAGCACAAACTCCAGTGTGATACTGCTTTCACACAACATTTCTACAAGGGCCATTTAATAGTTAAAGGTTAAGATCTGGACATAATTTTTGGTTTATAAAATTCAAATAATGAACGAACCCATCAAGAGAGTTTGAAGAAGTAACACCTTTGATGTTATGTCGAATGCCTTTGTATGTATGTTTTGCAGAGATATCCACTGCTAAGCAGTCAGGGAGGGCCGTCCCTTCTGTAATAATACATCCTGGCCTGAGGGGCGATAGTGAGTCACTGTAGCCTCTAGTGTGCCGTGGGAGAGAATAAAGATGTAGAGCACAGTCAATAGATACAGTGTAGAAGTTACAATGTCAGTGAATTAGTTAGTTAGTGTGTAAGAAACACAGCGGTGGCAGAGGCTCCAGGCAAACAATCGTTCTTTCCATCACAAGCAACTCCTAGAAAGAAGCAACGTTTTGCAGCAAAGAAAAGAAGCGTCATAAGAAGAAGCAAAACTAGGGTAAATATTAGTGTGGCTTTCTAACACTTGAGACAGCTCCTGGAGAGTAAAAAGATGCAGTTTGATGCTGAATTCCCAACGTTTCTTTAGACTGGTGAGTAACATCTAACAGATAATGCTTTGTTTGTTTATTTAATCATTAATTTGTCTCCACTAACACAAATAGTTCCACAAGTGATGGGACTGAACTGTTGTCTGACATGCAAAAAAAAATCCAGTGAATTAGCAATAGCTAACTACTTTGTGTAAGCTTGGTCTGTAGTAAGCCTGATTCATTGTAGGGTACTGGACACTTCTTGTAAATGTCCACAGAAATGAAATGGTAATGCATTGTTTTACAATGATGCTTCAGCGTAAGATTTTAGTTGTATCCATGGTAACCCCTTGCAGAGTGAATTTTTTTAATGATCGTGGTCTGTTGCTGAGGAAAAAGTTAACACCTATACACTTGCAATACAAGTGTTTTGAAGACAATGTTTTGAGCCTGCAGGTCATTTTTACCTGAGGAAGATCCAAGTAGGATTGAAACATTGACAAGGTTACCATTCATTTTTAAAGTAATAAGTGAACTCTCTCAAGAGTTGGTCAAACTGGTGAAATTTACCATAGTGATCTTCAGTGTGAATTGTGTTTGTTAAAAAGTAACTTAACAGCAGGCTGAAGAGCAATGTTTTTTCTACTCTGTCTGGTAGAAAAATTCAAACCTGTTTCACCTCTGGACCTAAGTGCGCTCTGTTACACCTGTAACCACACCCATCAGTGATGTTATGAGGTGAGGGTGTACACCTGTTCATCACAGCAGCAAGATGAGGCGTTAAATCACTGGAGATCAGCAAAACAAGATATTTAGGGGTGTTCAGTTACTCTTTCAGTGTTTAATTCAAACATAAGTTACACAATTTTAAAGATAGTTTATTGTGACACTATACAAAGGCACACTACTTCTTGTATCAGTTCTGAATGTTTGCATTAGTATAATAACTCATTGCATTGTTTGCATTGTTTGTTTGCAGTGTGATTGATGAGTTTACAACAAAAGGACAGACGTACTGTTCTATGTCAGCGTTTCTGACCTTGGCCCATTTCTTCAGTATTGATTGGTATGCAGCATTTTGCACTCGGCATGTCTCTACTTGACTATGCCATCATTTACACTGCTGTAGATCAGATTGACCAGACCTCAGCTCAGTGCTGTTTGGTGACCCATCCTTTCCCCCTCCTCATGAGGAGTACAGAGATCCCCCCTTTAGTGAAAGGGGAAGGAAGAGTAAAATGAGCCTCCCTTAGATATGAGCCTCCCTGAGGGGCTCTCCTGCGACTAAAGAATGTTATAAGTTCAAGTTCCAGCCACTAGCCCCTGAAAGCTGACCTGGTCTGCCACATGTCCTCTGTTAGCAGCCAGCCAAGGACATGAGGAGGCAGGCTGGGCAGGAGCAGCCCGCCGCTACACCAGGACATACGCACAAAAATCTGCTGACAATGGAAATGACTCAAGGTAGAATTAGACTCCATGTTTTCACATAGCAAGAAAAAGAAAAAAAAAACAACAACATACAGTCTACATGTGCACATGCTTAAATTTTGTATCAATAGTGCTGTATGATTTTGAGACCAAGGCTGGTATTCATCAAGTGTGTCAGAATCCTCTCTAAGTCTAGAATTATAAGCAGTCTTTCGTCAGAGAGTTGACACTGACTTTCAGCACGCAGAGGGGCTACTGCTGTAGGAGAGTTTAATGTTACTGTTGAATAACACTTTGAGAGAGAAGAGATTATGATCACATGTTTTTTGACAAATAGACAGTGGTATATCTCAAAATGCTGGAATAAGTACCACCTCATTATGTGCAAGCTTAAAGTGCTTACACGTTCTCATCCCAACTCGTCACATGGTGCCTCTCTGTCAGGACTTTCATCATCTACTTATGACGATTTACGTATCCTTCTGCGTCAGCTGTTTAAGCTGCCGTTACTGTGATGTCAACAAATACACATTGTTGGATGATTATGTTTACACAACTGCAAATGGCAGCCAACGGGACTGTAGGCAAAAGAGGCAACGGGACTGTAGGTAAAAGTTTAGAGAAAAAAAAACAGCTACAGGAAGCGGACTCAGGTCTCCCACATAAAATGTGGCTGCCCAATAAGGACACTCGCGCTCCTTGTATTGCATGGTTACTGACAGCATTATTACCTGACGCTGTCCTTTGGTGTTTCATGCCCACATAACCAGTTCTGTCAGTGTTCCAGTTGGACGTAGAATTTGCCTTTTGGGGTCAAGTTCATGCGCCGAAAACACTAACAGTGCAGTTGTAATTGACAAGTTTGGAGTAAGAACGGGATAAAATATATGCAGTGGTGCAGGAAGTATTCAGGTCTTGAGTCAAGCATGTCCAGCCCAAGGGCCAATCGTGGCCAGTGGATTCATTTTGAATGGCTCCTGTCTTGTCTCTTAAAAATATACTGTACATGGCCCACCATACAGTTGATTAAACAAGCAAGATAACTTTGCATTTTTTTCTCAGTCACCTCAGGATGAAACATGCTCCAAGCAGGAACAATGCAGGCCCAACTTATGTGTTTTCAGAATCAGATGACAAACAAGTAAAAGAACAGACCCCGCAGCAGGTGCTGCTTTCATCAAATTTAAAATAGTTAAAGTTAAATAGAATAAAAAAGATGAAACAGTTGTGTGTAACTGATCTGTTTGTGTGTTGTTGTTTTTCTTCCAATAGCCCATATGATGAGAGAAGCAGCTGGTCCCCAGGTATTTTCACATGATCTAATCTGGTCACTGATCAACAACAAGTTTGGACACCTCTGACTTAAAGAAAAGTAGAGAAAAAAAAACACTGTCACATATCTTTACGTTTAAGTTAAAGTACACAAGCAATAGCATCAAATTATACTTCAAGCACCAGAAGTATGTCCTTATCCAGAAGTTGGCCCATTTAAGAATGGCATTTTAATTGGTTTACACATTGCAGGGAAATTTAATCTATATTAATACACCATCATTTAGAAGTTGATTATATTTTATATCAATAATAAGAACCTGTAAAGTAAGAGGTAACTAAGGCTTTTAAATAAATGTAGTAGAGTGAGACTCCTGTATTTGCCTCTTTGATGTAGTGGAGTAGAGCTGCAAAGTAACAGAACATGGACATACTTAAGTGAAGTACAATGCCTCAAACTTGTACTAGAGGACAGTGCTTGATTTTCTTTACCCCAGTGAATATACTGTATGCCAAAACAATTAATAAACAACTTATACATTATACTGATATTGATCAATTTTATATTTTCTTGCTTAGTAGACAGTATAGGATGACTGGAAATACACCTGCATGACTTAAAAGATCAGGGTACTGTTGTGTACTATGACCCAGTGCAACAATATCAACATATCTATGGAATATTGTGCCCCGGCATATGGGTATATTAGGATCTGCATAAATGTAGCTTGTGGACTTGACTCTGCCAGTTTAAGTTTAAGTTTGATGTATTCATGACCAAATTGCAGGCTGAGACAGACCTACATCATCACTGTTTCCCAGAGACAGCATGAGCTTTTTTGCTAAACATTAGCCACAAAAAATGAATAAAAACCAACATGTGACCTCAGTCTCCTGTACCTCAGTACAGCCTTCCCTCTGGAGCACTCCTAAATCACAGCACAGATAGAAGGGGGTCAATGGCTGCTTTTACACAGAGATCATGCTATAGGGCTGCAGCAAGGCACCCCTTTATATACCGCCTGTGCACTTTTACACAGAACCAGCGGACGGCGGCATCATTCCGCTCCAGTGTGTGATTATACACTGCATCACACCATCCTGCAATCAAAGGAGGGATGATGTTTCAGACACGAGTGTCCGCCTCTAGCATGACATAAAACATACTCGTCGGCAGCACTTTCTAAACCACAACAATGGCATGTTTTAAGGCGGCTGATCTCGTCCTCCCCTCGGAAGGTAAATAGCTCCCGAATCTCATTTACTTACTTACAGTGCTGTTCTTCTTTTTGAATTAACTGCCAGATCAAATGATCGAATCTGACAACGATTTAGGAAGAGATTTTAGTGCACTGTTTAACTGTGATTCAGAACTGTTTGTTGACAGCTGGCTGTCAAAGCAGCAGTGCATTCTGGTAGTTGTATGTTTTCTACCACTTGAACAAACTGACTGCCAGAGCCCTTTTTCTGTGTTTTCTCTGGTCATGTAACACCAATGTCCAAAGTATTTGCATCTTTTAACTGCATAGACAGACCAGTTCAATGAAAAAAAAATTTCTGCAGTACAATACTCCTTTGATGTGCTTTGTTCACCTAAATGCAGTTTAAGTTGTGGACAAAACGGACCGTCACCCTGCTCTGTGATGCCACTTGGTCATCAGCGATGCTTCAGCCATTAGCTGCGGGCAGCAGCCAGTATGGGCTCTTTACAGCACACGGACTTCACACAAGTGCTCTTAACCGCTCTCCTTCTGGATAAGATGGGAATCTATCTTTAGCCCATTAGCACTGGCATTAAGAGCTATTATTTGCCTTAACAGCAATAACTACCCACTCCCACATCACCCGTCATTACCATTATTATTCTGAGTCAAACTTGAAAGGACATGGAGACGTTTGATAGGTGCTGCGGCCGTTTGTTTGGCTGCTCCTCTGGAGGGAAAGTGGGGAGAGCGGAGAGAAAAGGAGGGGATGCTGAGCTGCTTAGCCTTGGCGTGAGGATGGGGCAGGAACGACAGTGTTTGTGTGGGCAGGAATAGACACTGGGAGAACAGACTTAGTGATAAGAAATCTCCTGACCTGGAGAAGATAGACCCCCCCCCCCTTTTTTCCACCAGGAAAATTTTGGTTGATGCTGCTCAACAATGTCTCTTTGTTTCTCGCAGGGGTCAGTCAGGGCATAGCTGTAAAACAGCAGTGAGAAATTTGGGATTATTGAGTTTTATATGCAATTTCATTTGACCAAGCCACAGACAATGTCAAGGCAGGGTGTGGTAGACCGATGATAGATGCCCTAACGATCCCTAAACCCTCCCAGGACCTCAAAAACACTTGAAAGAATAAATGACCCATCTCCTTTTACCGCCTCACCAATATGTGCACATATTGCTGAATGGGCAGGGAACTGTGGTGAGGAGCGGCTAGGATGGCACAGGGGCTGGCTTCACCTGTAATGGCATATCTCAGCCTCTCCTTATCGATCAGCTCTGCCCCTGAACACTCGTCTGGGCTCCGGGCCGTGGGCCATGGGCCAGAGGGGGGGGGGTCGTGGATCTCGTTGCCACGGTGCCCTTGGTGATGGCCGGTGTCTAGTGACAGAGGAGTGGAGGGGAGCTGCTGTGATGGAAGACACAGCAGCTCCCCTTTATATTTTTATCACCTGTGTTCTCATGTATTCTTTGTAGTCTCTCTATATCTTCCTCAACTTTCTCCTTTCCTTGGTTGCTTGTTTCTTTGCCCAAGATGCAAGGGATATTATTTCTCCACGTATGGTTGCTTTAGCTGCTTCCCACAGTACAACTGGTGTCGCTTCGCCATTGTCATTATCCTGAAGATAGCTTTCTAAAGCTAAAGAGTTATTTAATCGCCAGCAGAGGCTGAAACTTCCTGACTGTTGGTCCCACTGCATTCTTTAAAAACACTGGATCCTGCACTTCCCAAAATGCAATTGAAGAGTATGTTTTGTCAGACCCTCCTTGCCTGGTAAATGCCTGTGTATTTATATGCGCCCCAGTTTGAAATGTTGATGTTTTTGTTACAAATTTGTAATCTCCGAGCCTCTTGAATTTCCCCTCATTTTCATGTGCAAAATTAGTGGACTGCACCTTTAATCCTGAACTTATATTTTAAAGGCAAAATTTTCATTGCTTTAAAGTAACATCAATCTAATGTAAACTTCTGAACAGCTTGCTGGCCTCATAACAGCCCTGACAATTTAGAACAAGGTGTTTGTCGAGACACATGCCACAGATGCTTTTAGTGCATTTGGGCCCTTAACATTTTGTTTTTCTTTGGTTTATCATTTAACCCCATCCTCTGCCGGTGTCTAGTGCATCGCAGGTTTGGATGCACTGAGATACACCTCTGTCCCTATTTCAATAGCAACAGTTCTGTCACTCCATGACTGTTTGACTGTTCCCTGTCTACTTCTTCTGCTGGAGTAGCTGATAAGGTGTGTGCTACAAGCATTGATTCATGCTTAACAAATGACATAACCCTGCAACACTGCCAGGATGTATTACACTTTAAGTTGGAGCACTTCTCACAATCTGTTAAATATTATTAGGACCACATTAAAAAAACAAATACTTTTCAGACTAGCCCTTTGACACATGGAGTGACATCACTTTTCATGTGCTGCATTCAAATGCCTTTCATAAGTGTTTAAAACCCCAGCAAATTGGGGCGATTTCTTTTAAAAACATTGGAAAAAACTAATTTTGCAGAAGTTAGCTCAGGCCAAGAAGTCCTCCTGCAATAGTCAAAAGAAGAATAGTACACACACACACACACACACACACACACACACACACTAACCCCTGGAGAATGAAGCGCTGTATCTTTCCAGAGAATCTGGATATCTGTACATGAACACATGCATACAAATGCACAGTGTGTTTGTTCCCTGCAGTAGTGCTGTGTAAATCCTCAGTGTCTGTCTGTACTCCCTTGTGACCCCGTCTAGCCGCTCCTCACTTCTTTTTTTCTTCTTTTTTTTTCTTTTTTTGACACATCAGATGAAGAAGAGGGTGGCATTGGTGGGAGGAGGTGGAGGCGAGCCAGTCGTCCTATTGGGCGCCACGTTTCTCACTCGGTTAACACCTCGCTGGAGAAACAGGATGCCAGGCTTGGACGCACCAACCCCACCGCCGCCACCACCCCCCTCGCTTCATACAGCTGAACACACACTCCATGTATCTGTGACACACATACACATACACAGTATTACACTTCCATGTTCTTCCCCTCTCTATAAGTGTTCCCTAACCTTTACTCTGTTTTGACAGAGGCTGAGTCGCTCCAAACCGTCCAAACTTCACAGATCAGCTCACATGTATTTAAATGTCTTCAGTGTGATTTTTCTCAGCTCTACATTTGTAAGCATGCCATGCTGATCCTTTGTCTATTTGTTCTTGGCGGCCGCTTAACTTGTTGCTGAAAGCTGCCTAATAAGAAGACCTTTAATGAATAAGTCAGTTTGTCCAACTGGTCAACTTAGTACCAGTAACACACGCACCAAAATCAGACATTTCCCCAGCAGAGCATTAGTTTTCAAGCTCTGAGCTAATACTTCAGCATACAATGAGCTTCCACATGGAAGCTTAAGCATACTTGTGTGTTAAGAGGTTCTGGCTAAGCTACCGAGGCTCTGTAGGTCTGCCACTGTACGCTCTGGGTTACTGATATGACATTGACACTCCTACATCAGGAGAGCTGAAGAAAGGCTCAGTAATCCTCTTTTTTCCACTAACAGTGGACACTTAGCAAATCTGCAAACTGCAAACCTGTGTGCACTGCAAGCCTCGCTCTGTATCACACTGAATGAATGAAGGTAACTTGATCTCCTTGGCTTTTAATGACTGCATGAGGGGAGTCTTCTTTTCAGAACTGTTAGTGAGACAAGGCATGCTTTGATTTGGCCCTGTCTCCTTAAATTACAAAATTATAGACTAGTAATTTACAGCAGCAGATACAACTTCATAGTATGAAAAAAAAAAAAAATAATATCATGAGGAAAAAACTAAAAACAAGTGTAAAGATGTAATATCATAAGATTATAATCATACATTTTGAGATTAACTTCATAATTTTATGAATCACAGACTAAAACCAGAGAGTTGGATAATATAGTAACTAGGATTCCCTGTCCATAATTTCCAATTTTTATCTAAAAATGTCTACATTCTATTTCATAATTCTGATGATTCATCCATCACCTATAATTCTTTAGTCATACTTTGTCTGTTTCTGTACCATATAACCCAACTCTCCGGTCTTAATCTGTGACTTTATTTCTCACAAAATTATGAGTTTATCTCATAATATTATGACTTTTTTTCTCATAAATTTCCAAGTTTATTCTTGTGATATTACCTTTTTATTCTCATAAAACAAATTCTCATCGTGTTACAACTTAATTCTCATACATTTCTGAATATTTTATTGTGCTATTACAACTTTTTTTTTTAAAATTGCGACTTTATTCTCATAATATTGTAACTTTATTTTCAAAATGTACAATTTTTTTTAACATTGCCCCTAATCCTTTGTCGTACGATAGAAACTCAATATGAGAAAAGAAACTATGCCTTGATAATGTTTTTGATATAACAGATTGATGCATTGTATTTCACAAGCCATAAAGCAGTTTTAATTTACATTATTTATAGTCATGTATTAAGTGTGATGTTAAAGGTGTCTCTCAGAATAATAAACATAGAGAATTATCAGCTGAAGCTATAGCTCACCACAGCTTCACTGAGCTTTGTAGTATATTTGAGTTAATTGTTTAGCTGCATTATTAGCCCCCTCATTAACCAAAGTATGCTCAACTGATGGATGGATATTACAGAAATTACAGAAACTGGCAGGGAAGCAGAGGAATCAAAAACTCACCTCTAAAGAAAACAGAGTGATTAGAAACCAGATTCCTGTAGGCAGATGAAGCAGGTTTCTCTGTGTTTAAATTAAACATGATATCCAGAAAAGGATCCAAACCAGACAAGAACCTCTGACAACTTGTTGTGTTTTCGAGACTCAGTGACATTTTATACACACGTTCACTTTGCATGAAGTAAAAAAAAAACAAAAAAAAAAAAACATAAAGAAACATAAACATAAAAAAACATAAAAAACATAAAAAAACTAAAGGGAGAGGAGTGAGTGGAGGCTGTGGCTCAGAACAAGTATGTACTGTGTATACAATGCAGTCCATCCATGGCTGAGAAAGCCAGTCCTCTGTATCACTCACAGATGTTACCCCCCTCTCCTCTTTCATATGCTGATGGTGGGGAAACAAACATTTAGCTTCTCCAGTAATGGGAGTGGTAATCTGGACTACTCAGACATCATTATCTGTGCATGTCTTAAGGGCTCAGTATGCTTCAAACAAACTGTTTACACCACGTGTCACCAGACCACTTTGATACTCCTTATTAACTTGTGCATGCAGGGTTTTTTTTTCTTTTTTTTTTGTTTTTAATAGCAAAAAAATTAGTAAAAAAAATGTAGACTGTTTTCCCATTGCCAGGAGACCAGAGCCAAGAATCCCTTTCTGTTGTTCCCATTTTTATTCTTTTTTACATTCAACATCACAGATGGGCCGAGAAACAGGTTAGTAAATATTAGAAGCAGCATGGAGGCCAGTGAAAATGTTGCAGTGATGACTTATTTTTTTTATATTTCCTACTTAGTCAGTCTCACTTTCAATAGATTATTGATAAAGCTTAAGTCAACATGTTGTCATCCCAACTCATTACATGTTGCCATTTTGCAGTGGACTCCTGCATCTAAATATTACGTTTTAGGTGTCCTTGTAGGTCTACTGTGTATGTTTTGGTATGCCACTACTGTGATGTCAACAAATGTGCATAGTGGGATTACACTGCACATGATTATGTGCAGACCACACAAGCACAATGGCATCCAGTTGCAGAACATCAACAAACTCCTGTATATTGTATCATATTATACCGTAAATGCACATGCTTCCACAGATGGTTAGGGGAAGGAGGCACATGGTAAAACAAAACAAAACAAAACAAAACAAAACAAAACAAAACAAAACATCACATTCAGACAGGAAGTGAACACCACACTCCCACATGAAGGAGGGGTTTATTAGACCCATTCAACACCTCCGCCAACCCTATCAGTGCCCTAACACTCTCTGTACGATGTTGTTACCAGCAGCATTTCAGCCTGATGCCATCCTGCCGTAGTTGCTGTCCAGCCATCTGCCGGATTATAATAACATCGCTAACACTTCTCTCTGGCAGCATTCGTACCTGACACTGTTTCATGCGCACATGAAAGGTGGCTTTTCTACGTGAAAAGCACTGCCATAGCGGCAGTATTTAACGAGTTCAGAAGAAAAATGGCCTTTTTATACCTATCTAGATGTTTTGCATGTTTTTGTTGCACCTGGTGTACAAATGAAATATAACTTTAAGTATTTATATGAATAGTAAAACATGAATTTTCAAAGAGAAGCTGTCACCAAAATTGTCAGATATAGCTTCCTCAGACTCTGCCCTTCAAAAGGGTGTCTCAAATGCCATTTGATGATCCATTTATCAAAAAGAGAAAAAAAAGTTTGCACGAGGTGGTATTTTCAGGTGATTAGAAAAAGCCATATTTGGAAAAACTGCAACGGAAACACTTTTTTTTGGTTTTGAGAGGTCACATGATGCTATGGCAATGAACTTGGGGGTAGGAAGTGGCTCCCTCAGACATGATGCACCGGGCCCTACAAGAGGTGTTATTGCATTGCATAAGTCAAATGCAAAAGTCGAGCAACTCATCCACAATTAAAATCCACATTTCCTCTGTGAAATCGTGGACGGTCACTTCCCAGAAATCCCTCATTTGTGACTGCTCCCTTGTCAGGGGCTCGCCTTTCCATAATGGCTCCATACGCTCCTATGTGACCTTGGATTGGAAATAATAACAGCTAAAGTGGTGGCTGCAATAGAAATAAACCTGCTAATGTTTTGAAAAATCCATCACCATGTTTCTTGGAACGTTATCACTAGAGGAGAAGTTGGATAACTTCTCAAGAGAAGTTGCATAACATCACTTGATATCTCGCAATTGTGTTCTATTGACATTTTCAAAAAATCACTTAAGTTTTGCACAAATCTGTAATGGAAACCTGTCTATTGAGACTAAACTGCATGGATCCTGACAAGAAAAAGGTCTAGAAAATAATACAGGGTTGTCCATCAAGGGTGGAACCTGACTTAACTTTTGATGCAAAGCAATGCATGCAATTATTTGCATTTGGTAGAATGATGTGATGATGATGATGATGATGATGATGTAACACAATGATAGTGAATAGAGATGCAAATGGAGGTGACCATGATGATGGTATTGATGGTGAGGATTTGATGATAATGAGTGTGATAAAGAGGTAGAAGAAGAGAATGAAGAGAAGAGAACTGCACTTTTAATGATTGTGATGCAAGGCTGTCACGGGTTGTTCAGTTCTGTTTCTCCTCTGGTTTCAGCATAATCACAGCAATCACCCAGCCTTCATTCTCTGCCATGTAAAACAATGAGCTCTGATTAGTCACGAGAGTCGATCAAAACACCCACATTTAGTACAATATACACATACAGTAGACATTTTCTCACTCTCTTATGCACGCCAACATCATCGCTTAGTGTACTGATACTGAAGAGACTTTTTATACTCATTGAGTCCTCACACTTTTGTGTAGATGGTTTCCTTTTCTTTAGCTCTCAAGTCAATGTATTTCTTTGAAATGCTCTAGTTTTCATTCATCTGGAAGAAGCATCATGTATAATAATTTGAAACTGGATTTACCGCCTTGCGGTTTGATTTCTTTGAGTCAAGTTACAGTTTACATCGATGTCTATGAAAACATGGATGCTCCACCCCTCCTCGGCAGCACAGAACATCTCTACAATCAGCACACTCTCAAGATTAGTTAGCATGCAAATTATTGAGTTATGGCTCAATAAAGTGTTTTGTGTAGTCACAGTGACCTTTACTTTTGAACTTCAACCACATAATTCTAATTAGTTCATTCTTAAGTTCCAGTGGACGTTTGTACCAAATTTGAAGACAATATGTCTATGAAAGGTGTCGCAGAGAAATCCACTGAAATAAGCATGCTAACCACGTTCTGGGATAGTGATACCGTGATGTCAAAAATTCACACAGTGGGATAACCCTGCACGTGATTATGTTTAAGCAACACAAGCACATGGCAACTCACGCTGGGATGTCAACAAACATACATGCTGGCATGTATGGTTAGTATTAGGCAACAGAGACATGGACGCTTAAGAGGCACATGGTAAGGTGCAGAGAAAAACATCACATTCACATGGGAAGCAAATATCGAACTACCGTACAAAAGTCTGGGGTTTGTGGACCCATCCACTGCCCCACCCACCCACCCACCCACCCTATAGGGACCTCCCTGCTTCTTTTGTTGCGTTGTTTCAACTGTTATTTGGTGTATCATGTGCACACAACAGACTCCATCCAGCCACATGCTGAAATGACACCATCTGTCCACAAATCATGCTGTAGTGCAAACGGTGTTTTTTGGCTTTGAGATCAGTCACGGAAAACACTGTCAAAGCGGCGATATTTGAAGACTTCAGAATGTGATCGGGCTGGTATTACACATTCGATTCATTTATATTATTTATAAGGACATCTAAATCAACATCTCTGTAAGTGTGCCAGTGTTAGCCATCTGGCTATTTTTTGACTGTAGTCATTTGGCAAGATGTTTTGAAACCTGTAAAATGACAAATTTAACATAGCAACGACAGCAGGACACAAGAGACAGCAACAGCTACAACAAACAAGAAATCCCATTCCTCCGTTAAGGACTGTGTAAACACAGTAGTCCATATACTGGATAGGGCAAGCTCTCAACACTTTGATGAGGCAATGATTCAGCCATTCCATTTTTTTTTTTTTTTAAGGACAGGAAAACAGGTGGTATTATATTGAAATGACAATTCAATGTACAATTAGGAGCAAACATTAAAAAAAAAAAAAAAACAAAACTCCCATAATTCCAAAATTATTCCACACTAGTGTGTATCATTAGCAGCCTACAGGTCTGGCATATATTTTTGACATTCTACAAAGCCTTCCACTGAGGTAAAACTACAAAAGTCAAATGTGCACTCTGGCGGCCCCAAATGGAGGCAGAGAGGAGGGAGGAGGAGAAGAAGGGAAAAGGAGGGAGGAGGAGGGAGAAAATGGCACTTGATTGGTGACAAAAGATAACAAGAAGTGGCTGCAGGGAGCCTCCTGAACTCAGAGTGGTGTGAATGGACCCCATCTGGTTCCTTCACAAAATGCTGAGGAGACACAGATAATAGGATGTACACACACACACACACTTATACACACACTCTCTCTGCCTCCTCCTCTCTCTGTCTCACTCTTCCCGCTTGTCCTGACCAGTCCCGGGTGGCCTCATCGCCTGGTCCAGGATCCCCCAAAGAGCTCTCGCCCATCGTCTCCAAGCGTACACTTCAGCTAGACCAATTTAACGTGAGAAAACGTGAGGAGGGTGAGCTGCAGTGTCCATCTGTGGCTGGTAGTTGTGTGGGGGCGACCATAGAGGGAGCACATAAGGGAAAATCATCTTGTTCATTTTCTTTATGGAGAATTCTTTAAAAAGAAGTTTAAATAAAAGTGCACTCCGTTAAATCACAAAGTATTTCCTGTCCTACTGATTGAATGTTTTGATGTCACCTCATAGGTTTTCTAAGTAGCACTGTGCTCCAAATCAGCTCACTTCTTGCTCCGTTACACAGTCTCCATTTTTTGAACATCTACAAATTCACAAGGACATAGGCATTTGCTAAATGTTTCAAATGTCAGGAAATGTTTTAAAGAAAAACATATTTTTGCACAATGTCTTTTCTTATATATATATATATATATTTTTTTCTTTTTTTTTTTCCCTCAAATTAATGAGTATTAAACCTTTGACACCTGAGTTTTTTTTAAACATGCGGAAAAATACAATACCCCACAGTTTAAAGAAATAAGTACAAAGTGCTATATATATGTGTATGTATATATATTAGTGCTGGGCCGTTAACGGCGTTAACGTGCTGCGTTAACGCGGGATTCTTATCGCGCGATAAAGGAAATTATCGCGCGATAAACTATTCACTAAGTTGGGTCTATACAGTGAGCAAGGCACCAATTTCACTTTGTTGTTTAAGCGTGGATGTATACCTGGTCGAAATACGCGGAGGGGGCGTGAACAAGGCGGAAGCTGGTCTGCCTGAGTGACTGGAGTGATTGGCTCAAGCCGTGTCACAAAGCTACTGACTGTTAATGGTCTTCTTCATGACCTCTAATGTAGGCCCACAGTTCAGTTAGGGCCATGTTATCAGAGGCTGCGCCCTCTGCTGTTCATTCCAGTTAGCAGGAAAAAGCTTTTTCCACATGGAGACAGAACCTGTTCCTAAATGTCTGTGTTTAACAAAATAAAAAAAAGTTAAACACCAAAGTAAATCTTATGGAACATTATTTTTCTTTACCAAATATTATAGTAGAACAGCTTTCTCAAGCATTTTGTGATGCATTTTCATCATTTAGATAGATAGATATTATTTTGAATGTCTTTGGCAAAATTCAAATCTATAATTTTAATCTAGATTAATCTAGATTAACTACAGGATTGCAGTGAGATTAATCTAGATTAAAAAAATTAATCTATGCCCAGCACTAATATATATATATATATATATATATATATGTATATATAGGACTAGATATGTACCTAAATTTGTTTTAAGATTAGGAGGAGTATATATATATATATATATATATATATTATATTCTTACGGAAACCTGGCTCCGAGAAGGTGAACTTGCTCCTTTTTCGGAGCCCTGCCGGCAGCCTCCAGCTGTTGGCGGCTGCACCTTTGAGCTCCAGCTCCTCGAGGTAAACTTCTCTGTGACTGTTCTCTGTGCGGTGGTCTATCGTCCACCGAAATTTAACAAAGACTTTATTCGGGATTTCGCGGACTTCATGTCGGGGGTTACTCTTAATTACGACCACTTTTTAATTGTAGGCGATTTTAACGTGCATGTCTGTTTTGAGACCAGACTTTGGTCAGAGACTTCCTCAATCTCATTGACTCTTTTAACCTCACACAGTCTGTTTCGGAGCCGACACATGACAAGGGCCACATTTTGGATCTGGTATTGTCATATGGACTAGATGTACGGATTAACGAGATCTGTCACACTCCCGTGTCCGACCATCATCCTGTTTTGTTTTCCCTCGCAATACCTGTTGCCTCGACCACAAACTCCGCCCCCGTTCGCCGCTTTCGTGCTTTTAACTTTTCCACTCCCTCGCAGTTCTCCGCTGCTTTTAAAGACTCTTTCCTATATTCTATAGATGATCTTGGCGATCGCAGTGTTGATGTCTGTGTGTCTATGTTTGATTCACTCTGCAATGACATTTTGGACTCTATTGCTCCCGTGACTGTTAAGCGTGTTAAGCCACAGACTGAGCCTTGGCTGAACGAGTCCACCCGTGCGCTCAGACACGCATGTAGACAGGCAGAAAGGAAGTGGAAGAAGGATAGGTTACAAATTAATTGGGATCTCCTTCGTGACTGTCTCCTAACCTATCAGCATGCGGTGAAAGCTGCTAAAACTGAATATTTCTCCACACTTGTTTCTGTGAATGCTCACAAACCTCAGGTCCTTTTTAATGTATTTGATGCTCTCGTCAATCCGTGTGATGCTGCCTGTGTTGAGCCTTCTTCATTGCTGTGTGAGGATTTTCTGCAGTTTTTTATTAATAAGATTGCTGTCCTCAGGTCCCTGCTATCTCCGTCTGTTCAGGATCCCTCAGTTCCTACAGCAGTCTCTGCGGTCTTTCAGCAGTTTGAGCCTGCTACGCTCTCCACAATCACTGAGATAGTGGAACGTTTACGTCCTGCTAACTGCCCCTCTGACAGCATTCCATCCCGTTTGTTTAAGGAAGTTTTCACCTCAGTTCAGTTTTTTATTTTGCTTCTTTTAAATCTTTGTCTCAGCTCTGGGTGTGTTCCATCTTCTTTTAAACATGCTACGGTGCAGCCCCTCCTGAAGAAGAAAAATCTAGATCCCTTGGTTCTGTCTAACTATAGGCCTATTTCTAAACTCCCTTTTATTTCCAAGGTTTTAGAGAAAGTCGTTTTTTAACCAACTCCGAGGATTTTTACAGAGAGCCAATACTTCTGAATTGTTTCAATCTGGTTTTAAGTCTCTCCACAGCACCGAAACTGCTCTTTTAAAGGTTTTTAATGACCTTTTACTAAATCTTGACTCTGGCAACTGTGTCGTTTTAATTCTCCTAGACCTAACAGCAGCATTCGATACGGTGGACCACTCAATCCTCTTATCACGCCTTGAACACCGTGTAGGCATAAAAGGTACTGCTTTGAGCTGGTTCAGTTCGTACCTCTCTGGGAGATCCTTCGGTACGCATGGGACAGTTTTCCTCCTCTGTGGCCCCTCTGACGTGCGGTGTCCCCCAGGGGTCAGTCTTGGGCCCCCTACTGTTCTCCCTCTATATGCTACCCCTGGGGTCCAATTTCAGGAAGCATGGTATCCCCTTTCATTGTTTTGCAGATGACGTACAGGTGTATTTGCCGGTGAAGGCACCTACTAAAGACTCTCTGCAGGCTGTGTTTGACTGCTTAAAGGACGTTAAAACATGGATGGACCTGAACCTGTTAAAATTAAATGAAAATAAGACGGAGGTTGTCCTGTTTGGCCGTCCCGACCTGGTTCAGGTCCTTGCCAGCTCCCTTGACCCCGTAGTTCCGCGCATACAAACCCATGCCAGAAATCTTGGTTTTATTATTGATGGTGCCTTTAAACTGGACAAGCAGGTTAGTGCAGTGGTCAAGTCCAGCTTCTTTCAGCTAAGGCTTTTAACCAAGGTTAAACCGTATCTCCCCCGGAGAGACCTTGAAATAGTAATCCATTCTTTTATTACTTCTCGCTTGGATTACTGCAATTCCCTCTACTGTGGTATTGACCAGTCCGAGCTTAACCGCTTGCAGCTCGTGCAGAGCGCGGCAGCTCGCCTCCTTACTGGCACGAAGAAGCGCGAGCACATAACTCCTGTGCTCTCTTCCCTACACTGGCTTCCGGTTAGGTACAGGATCAATTTTAAGATTCTTTTATTTGTTTTTAAATCTCTGAATGGACTGGCCCCGAGGTACCTGGCTGACCTTGTTAATTTACACCAACCCTCCAGAGCCCTTAGGTCTGCTAACCTAGCCATTTTAGATGTGCCTCGTTCTTTTTTAAAATCTAGAGGGGATAGAGCGTTTGCGGTCGCAGCTCCCACTTTGTGGAATGCACTCCCCCTCAGTGTGTGCACCGCAAATAGTCTCTCCACTTTTAAAGCCCAACTGAAGACGCACCTGTTCACTTTAGCCTTTGGCGGAGCATGATTAGTTTTATTGGGTTTATATTCATTTTGTCTATATTTATATGCAACATGTTTTTATTGTTGCTGTTGTTTGCTGTTGTTTTACTGTTTTTACTGTAAAGCACTTTGGTTGGCCACTGGCTGTTTTTAAATGTGCTATATAAATAAAGCTGACATTGACATTGACATTGACATATATATATATATATATATATTATATATATATATATAATATGTTACACAAAAAAAAAACCCCTTTTTTTCAGCATCTTTTTGAGTAATTTTCCTACTTTTTTTCTTGCTTTTTGGGCAATGTTTTGTTCAGTTGCTCATTGCCTTCTTCCCTGGTTTTTGAATACAGTCCAACATATTTTCTTAGGTTTCAAAGGGTTAAACATGTTTAACACGCCTAAAAATCCTCCAAATGAAAAAGATAAATAAATATTAGAAGAAGAAAGAATCCCTATTTGGTTCTTACCTGCCAACACTCACTACTCACTGTTATGCTCAGAATGTATGATAAGGGATTGGAACCAAGCATAACTTCATTTAAAGAGTCCTAATTCATAAAGGTTCAAAACACTGCCTGAAGCAGTAGTGTCTGCTTAAATGTGTCCAGAAATCTCATCTGGTTAAAAGCCTGTTCCATTTCACATGTTAATAGTGACCTCACATTCATCACATTTTTCCCAAAAGCAGAATTTAATTTGAGCCAATAGGCATCTCAATCAGCGATTAAGGGACCGACTTCCCTGTTGTGGTTCCACTTTGTGATTCCAACTGATAACGCGTCTGGATTTTTACATAAAAAGCTGGCACAGCGCAGCTTTAAAGATACAAAATAAACACCTGAGAGAGAGAGAGAGCTGTGTGGAGACCCTCAGGGGAAATCAGATGGCGGGCCGACATTAAGCACGCCAGTATGAACTGTGAAACACGGCCATCATAATAGCAGTAGCTTGCGTTCGAAGTGTGTGACCCGAGTGTGTTTGCTTGATCCGGCTCCTATTGTGCTTTTGGATTGATGACAGCTGAATACCTAAGGGGGGTGTATGAATATGTAAAATACACTGGTGAGTGTCGCTGTCTCATTGGATATGCAGCCTGGCAATAGGGCCGTCCGAAAAAACACACACACACACACACACACACTGAAACATATGTTTTTTTAGCGGTGAGGGGACTGCAGCACTGTCCACTTGCTATGGTAGGGACATGAGAAAAAGTGTGTGTGTGTGTGTGTGTTGTGTGTGTGTGTGTGTGTATGTGTGTGTCAAACTGTGAAGATTATTTAATGCCATCCTGCCCCCCCCTTCATCTTAAATAATTCAGGGCCTCCCCTCATCACTCTCATTATAAATATTTCAGCCTTGATGACAGGGAACTCTCGTCTCGTGCGACAACTGGGAGATATGTTCTCAAAGAGAAGTGCTGGGCATGTGTGTGTGTGTGTGAAAGAGAGATGGTGGGAGAGAGAGAGAGAGAGAGAAACATACTAAAAAAGAACTTCCTGTTTGGTGTGTGTTTATGTGTCATTGTACCCTTTTAGCAATACAAGTGTGTACGTTTATGTATCGTACTTGTTTTGGGGGGTGGGGGGTCAAGCCATCCACCCTGAAAGGTGCTGAAGGTCCCTTTTCTTCTTTCCTCTAATCTGCCCTGCTGCCTGATGCTAAAAGCACCTGAGCGCTAATTCATGGCTCCATTCACATACACGCATACACACACACAGCAACATCTATTTTCCCCACAAACAGACCTGGCATTCGACAAAGAGAGCAGGAACGGAGGGATGATGCTAATTTTCTCTCCCTCTTGGCACAACATCAGTATCACATTTGGCTGCTGTCCACTGTTGGTGTGTGTGGAGGCCTGCCACTGATCTTGTGGTAAATAAAACTGAGGCTAAACTATAACCCGTCAGTCAACAATTCTAAGACCCACAACAACCAATATCAACACAAATCACTTACTGCATCAGGGATGCACACATTTCTGTTTCATGTTTCCAAAGTCCCAGACCTCCTCTGACACTGTTCCCTGTGAGGCTGCTGTGACGCTCCAGGCGCAGTCCATCAAGTGTTAAATGTGGTGAACTACTGAAGCAGGGTCACTTCCTCTTAGGGAGTTGTGTGTCGTGACAGATGTGTATGTGTGTAAAGTGTGTGTTTGTCATGCTCTGTATGAGCGTGTTTGTATTTGGGTGCTCAGACTAAAAATGACTCACAAAAACTGCAAAATGTGAACACACATTCAGGAAACAACCACAAAGATGTGACTGCATGATAAGTCATGCACTGAGGACTGGAAGCAGAAACTAAAACACCCTCTGAAGTACACACGTCATGTTTTACATGTAAATAGAAATTAGGCAAAAAGCAAAGTTTGCAGAGGTGCTGCTTTGGAGGTATTATTGGACCTCTGGACCTAAATTTAGCATTTCCATGCTTTCTTTTAACAATCCGCTTAATAGTCCTCAACACGAAAACACAACTGTCTCCTGGGTCATTTTACCCTTTAGGTCCTGGATCGCCATCAGTTTTGTTGTGCTACATTCAGACGTCTTTCACAAGCATTAAAACCTCAGGGACCTGAGAAAATTTGATTTGACTTTTTTTAACATATTAAAAAGGCAATAAGCAACTTGGCTCCAAATGTCCAGCAAATTGCAGAATAATTAGTAAAAGGTGGCAAGGAAATTATTTGATAGTTTGGGAGATTAATAAATATTAACAAAACATTTTGAGAAAATGTCTAGAAAACTAGATTCATAATTCTTAAAATTATGCATTAAAATTATGTTACAGAAAAAAAGGAAGGAGAAAGAAAGGAATAACTTGGCTGTGTGACACTGCAATGCTGAGTATTACATATTGTAAAAATGTACTTTGTCCCTTGTACATTGTAAATGCACTTATGTATAACCATATATGTACATGTTGTTATATTACTCTATATATTACATCCTCTACTTAACAACAACCAACAAAACACAAACATCCTCTAAATGCTGCAAATTGAATTATTGCAGTTATTATAGTGTTGTTAATTTTGTTTTATTGCTGTACAAATGTGATTACTTTGGTTGTTGGGATGCCCAAAAGTGTGATTTTAAGATTTTTAGGGTTTCAGTTAAGGGGGTACAACAACCCCCCAAGACCCTGCATATTTTGCATATATATATATATGTTGTTTTTTTTTCTTCTTTTTCCATTATGTAGGTACGACAATAAGCCTTCATACTACAATGAGCCTCAGCTGCCACTGTAACATGCTTAAATCAGCAAATTCAGAACACTTCTTCTGGCAACAAAATTGACCAAAAATCAGAGAGGAAGCTTATTCAAACAACTGCATGAATTTCTGATTGACTCTCTGTTAGTGACACACACACAGCAGCATTTCCAGGTCACAGTTCAGATGTTTCTTACAAAAATGTGTAGAGTAAGTAGTGCCTGTGTACTTTTACAATATTGACCTAAATGAGTCGGCTAATCCTCTCTCTACATGCTGCTTTGTGAAATTCCATTTGATATTTCTTTAAAGTAAAGCTACATTGGACTATGAGTTCTGTTTAAAAAGCTGATTAACCATTTAAAACCTGCAAATTGGCTTGATTTCTTTCAAAAACATGGGGAAAACGGAAATTAGAATCTTAAGGACATATGATGTGGAAAAACAACAAAATAAAATGTGAAAAGTACAAGAAAAGTACATATAAGTTAAAATATAGAAGAAAAAAGAGAAAGAAACTACAACAAAGAGCAAACAAGAAATTACCTGAAATTACCTTGCTAAAAAACATATTCAAGAAATTTCAATATATAATTATGATAATCATAAATATAGTTTTTTGGACGATTTTCCCTTTTTTAAAACAATTTTTCAAAATCCAGCATTTCTTGCCATTTGTCGAAAAGATTTTGCTGTTTCTCATTGCCTTTCTTATCATGTTTCAGCCTAACACAAGAAAAGAGATGTTCAAGTCAAACTTGTCAATGAAGTGATGGCAGGTTTTGGTGCAAATTCAGTTGATGGACACTTTAGCATCTAATATAAAAGGTTTACTTTTCTCTGCCCAACAAACAGAAACGTGTGTCTTCCATAATTGTTTTAGGAATTCCAACTGAAGCATGAGAAAGAACACACGTATGTCTGTGAGAGAGACAGAGAGCAATAGAGAGAGAGAGACAGAGAGAGGCAGATGTAGAAGTCTGAGCCTCTCTCTCCCTCTCCTTTTCTTTTATTCTTCTTTTAGTTATTTCCATCATTAGTCTTTATACAGCCCCACTAAATGACACTGCCTCTGGAGACTTTGCAAGTGCGCAAACAAACATGCATATGTGTTTATGTGTATGTGAGGGTCTTGTTTCTATATAGAACAAGAGGGAGGGAGACAAGAATCTCCAGACGTGAAGCAGAGAGCTGATGTTTCACCCAGCTGATGAAGTTGTTAAACATGGAAGAATTTGTCCTTTCATATTTGTCCTTTGTATGTCACATTTAACACACGTTCCCTGCACCACTCTACATTACACCAACCATACCTGATAACAAATGTGCACATGTCGGTGTACTGTTTGTCTTGATCTGTCTTTCCACTCAGTGAGACATTATTCAGGGCTTTTAAAAAAAAAAAAAAAATATTGCAATCCCCTCTGCTTTCCTATTTTGTGTGCGGAAAAAAATATTTATCTTAACTTTCTTTTTCATTTAATAACCCCCCCCCCAAAAAAACAAACAAACAAACAAACAAACAAACAAACAAACAAACAAACAAAAAAACGCAATTGTTTTTTTTTTTTTTGGTGAAGACAAAAATAAATATTTTTAGTGGTAAAAACTAAAAGTGAAGAACAGATACAGATACAGAATTTACAAAGGCACATATTAACCCTTTGAACTCTGCAATAGAAATGGTCCTCCTGTGCCTACATTGGTATTTTTGCTTATTGTGATGTCATTTCTTGATGTATCATCAAATGCTTTATATCCGTAAATCTGTACAACCTAAGCTAAAAGGTTATGTAAGCCAATAAAGCATAATGATTGATTAAAGCATAAAAATTGTGTCATAAAAGATATGACTATCAGACATTTTTTTTCCCTCAGATTTTACAAAAAAAGGAAACACAACATATTGAGCCAAACAGCTTTTAAATGAAGAAAGATAAACAAAGAATTTCTTTTCACTCCATTAGTGTTTATTTTTTGAGAAATGCAAATTTTTATGAGGAAAATGTAGAGACATTGCATTCAATTCATCATTCATTACTCTGGCACCTGCATGCATTTTTGCACTGCAGACTGTCACGTGATGACGTCACGACAAGCATACTACATGATGAAATGGAAAATGGAAAAAGAATGACAGTTCTAGCTATTATGATTTTATAAAAAATATTAGATCTATATATGTACAGGATTATGCAAACAGCACAGTCATGACAGGGAAATTTGCCAGAAAATTACGTTGCACAGTACATAAGGTAAGGTAAATGAAGTGATTAAAAGAAAGACTGAAGCCATAGCTTTCCACCGCAAAAAGAATGAATGCTCTAGCTATCAAAGTTCTTATTTTAGATCTAATTGACCTCTTTCAGGTGGCCAGGTCAATTTTTTAAAGGGTAAAGCACCATCTAACACTTCTGAACTGGACTGTGCGCCAGTCCACAACATTTGGATTGAAAGTTCAGGTGTCCACATACTTTTTTTTTGTCATTATGGGGGAACTCCACATTATGGGGGAAAGGTGCACACAAGAAAGGCTCATATTTTACAAGAGTGAAAATTTGCAAAGCCCCCCTCATGTGAGCCACTGCATGTTGTTGTCTCACATTATAGGAAAATATTTTATGAGATTTTCTTTCCCCAGATGTTATCGCTTTGGCAATTGTGTGAGCCATTGGAGTGAGTGATTGTTGAGTATGGCTACTGAGTTTGTTGCGGGAAACAAAGGATTTGATTTGATTTGATTTTTCTCCTTCAGAGAGATGCACCGAGAGGATTTTCCTCAGACCACAACTGCCCTCTATCACGCTTAGAGAGGATATGCCCCCACTGAATAAACACATAGATCACTGCAAATGATCTGTGTGTGTGTGTGTGTGTGTGTGTGAGAGAGAGAGAGAGAGAGAGAGAGAGAGAGAGAGAGAGAGAGAGAGAGAGATGGGCACACACATTAGTCTGCATGTGAGTGTCTTTTTAACATTTTGTTTGCGTGTGTGTGTTTGTGTGTGTGTCTATTGTGTGTCTATAAATGCTTGTGTGTGTTACAAGCAGCTCTGCTTGAAGCAAGGACTAAAAAAGCCTTGAGGGGCCAAGGGGAAATCTTGGGCCCCCATGACCCCTCCTGTGGCTGGGGCCCAGCTGTGCAGTACTGGGCATCTGCCAGCTAGAGGACAGATCTGTCCCCAGCCACACACACACACACACGCACGCACATTGATGAACACAAACATTTTGCTCACACAAAGCCTGTTAAAGCCGGCTCTGTCTCTCAGTGTTCGGGGCTGACGGCTGCGTCTCTGTCTGCTGCTCCAGCACCATGGCGGCTGCCTCGTTGCCTTATAATTGATGAGTGCCTCCATCTTGTGATCTTCTCTGCTTGAACATGCCAAGGTCAAGTGAATAGTTGCTACCAAACATCTCTGCCAGCTGTTTGGGGGGTGGGGGTGGGGTCGCAACTGATGACCAATCACTACGTCCGAGGGATGTCACTATTTTAAAAAAAAAAAAAAAAAAAAAAAAATGTAGGAAGCGCATCATAAATTAAACAAGTTATTTTTGAAAATGTTTGGATGGACTTACACAGGTCATTTGGTGATTTTTTAGCAACTCCTCTTGCAACTTTATTTGTATCTGAGTTGGGAAGTTACGAACTTTACTAACCACACCAGTGCACAGGGATGTCACTTTAACATGCATGTTAAAAAATTTAAAGAATCAAACAACCACAGCCTTAAAGGATGTCTGTTAAAGTGTTTGTAGTTTGCTCTGCACAAACAACAACAGCTGTGGTCAGCCTGCATTCACCTGCGGCTTGGAGGGGAAACATCTTAAAAGTCCTGAACACCTCGCTGTTCATCAAGGCCTGTTTAGAACCCAGTTATGTTACACACAGACACACACACACACACACACACACACACAAACATTGAATGTGGATTTAACTCTAAATGCACTGATAAATTAATAGCGTTTTTTATTAGAATACTTTATGTTGTTGTTGTTTTGTTTTTGTTTTTTTTTGTGCATCGCAATAGACAAACAATCTGAATACAGAAATCAGCTAATGGTAAAAATGACAATAAATGGTAAAAAAAATATATATATATTATTATTTATTATTATTATTGTTGTTGTTGTTGTTGTTGTTGTTGTTGTTATTATTATGGTTACAGTGATCAAATTTCAAAGTAAATTTAATTGTAATTACAGTTTCTGATCAAAATGTTGGGGACTACAAAGGGCTTATATATGGGGAAAAAAAATCTCAAAATATCCTCAATTTCTGAGGTACTTCCTGAAAACAGTATTTTGAAAATCTCCTTAGATTGATATCCTGCAAACATTTAAAAACATACATTATAAGTTCACTGTATCACTAGAAAATCAAATCAGAAGAGTATTTTCCTGCAGTCTTTCCCTGTTTCATTTTCCAGTGATACTCTGGTGATTTTTTAAAAAAATCCTCAGTAAAACCTCTTAATCTGTCATATGATATTTTGACATGCATAAGTAATATAACATCTCATGTTTACCTTTAACAAAGTTTAAACACAAATTATGTACTTTAACAATGTAATTAATAGACTGAAATGTGCCTTTTGCTCTCTCCTTTATTCATGGTCAACCATGCTTGTTAATGAAAGGGGGTGTGGCTTTTACAGCTTTAGATAATGTGAAACACAGTGATTGGCTCACAGAGATCCCACTTAGTAAGTCTGTGCATTCGGGATGAGTCAGATCATAGATGTAAACATCCTCGAAAGGTTACGTCCATTGGAATGGACAAGGATCTAAGTGGGTTAATTCTTTTATGCCAGCAAACATTGCTACTATTATTTTCCATTCATGTTATTTGTTTTGTTGTCCTCCATATGTGGCCTCCTGGATTCCCTGAGAGGTACCAAAAAAAATGCACATATATAGATAAAGTCATTTGTATTGAACAACAATCTTGTTGGGATACTTACTGTTTACTGAAACAATGTATATATATATATATATATATATGTGTGTGTGTGTGTGTGTGTGTGTGTGTGTGTATATATGTATATATATATATATATATACATATATATACACACACACACACACACACACACACACACACACACATATATATATGAACAAATTTGTTGGTACCCTTACAGCTCATTGAAACAATGTTTCATTCCTCCTGAAAACTGATCAAGTTAAAAGCAATGGTCTCATGTATACCTGTGTTTCTTTGGTATGCCATAGAGTAAAGTAAAGAAAGTATGAAAAGAGATTAAGTTTTGCTCTTTTTACAAAGATATTCTAAAAGGGCCTGGACAGATTTGTTGGCATCCCCAGAAAAGATTCTAAATGATTGGATCATAATGATATCTCAAATAAAAACTATTTTCTTCAATTAGTGTCCCACCTGTCTTCAATCTGTTAATCAGTCATTCATCCTATTAAAATGGAGAACAGTAGTCACTCTGCTGTTTGGTGCCACCGTGTGCACCACACTGAACATGGACCAGAGAAAACAAAGGAAAGAGTTGTCTAAGGACATCAGCAAGAAAATTATGGAAAGGCATATTAAAGGTAAAGGCCTTGAATATGTGCAGCGTACAATGAAATCTCAAGACTATCAAGGCATTCTGGAGAGAAATGTACTGACCAGTGTCAGAAAGCTCCATTTCAGTCGCAGGTCATGGGTCCTCCAACAGGATAATGACCCAAAACACACAGCAAAAAGCACCCAAGAATGGCTAAGAGCAAAACACTGGGCTTTTCTGAAGTGGTCTTCGGTGAGCCCTGATCTAAATCCTATTGGACACCTATGGAAAGAGCTAAAAGGCATCCTTCAAACCTGAGACAGCTGGAGCAGGTAGCTCAGGAAGAGTGGGCCAAACTACCTGCAGACAGGTGCAGAAGTCTCGTTGAGGGCTACTGAAAACGCTTGCTTGCAGTGATTGCCTCTAAAGGTTGTGCAACAAAATATTAGGTTAAAGGTTCCATCATTTTTGTCCATGCCATTTTCATTTGCTTTATTATTTTAAATATTCTGTTGAATCAAAAATTAAAAGCAATGTCTGATTTTCATTAAATATGGAAGAAACAGCTTTTCTCAGTGGTCCCTTGTAGAAAGCTTTAAACTCACACATTAAACAAAGAAAAAAAAATGCAAGCATCAAGCATCTCTTCTCTCTCTCTCTCTCTCTCGCTCTCTCTCTCTCTCTATATATATATAGAGAGAGAGAGAGAGAGAGAGAGAGTAGGAGTAGTAGTATTACTTTTGCCCTTTATATATACCGCAGTGTACACTAGAAATATGTGTTAAAAAGATGAGGGTTGTTCACCTACCTCACTTCTGTCTCTGCTGGCTTTATCAGCCACCAACCCACTGGCCATTTGTTGCCTGAGCAGGTAAATGAGTGCGTGTGTGTGTGTGTGGACATGTATGCGTGTGTAAAGGACAAGCAGAGTCAGACAAATTGACATACATTTGACTTCGTTGACAGAGCTTATGCAGGTGAAAACTCAACAGACACTGACACATGCGTGCACACAAATATGACATTCCAATGTCACCTGGAGCTATTAGGCCTGGCTTTAATGGCACGGCCGCTCAGGAATGGCACTATTGACCGCACGCACACAAGGTGGAATCTCTCAATATGTCACAATCTAGTTAGCTGTCTAAGACCTGCTTACAAACAGGCATTGATTGAATGATCCAGGCTTACCAAGACAACACAAGCCGTTTGTGGCATGAATGACACGGACGTACAGGCAGGAGGAAAGTCACTGCAGTGGTGTACATGCATCTTTATTAAGCCGGCTGCGCTCTTTGTGTGTGTGTGTGTGGACAGATAATAGACAGGTTTTCTATGTTTAAGAAACAAGAAAACAAACATATGAATACATTAAGTTTCAACATGTTTTCAGTTTTAAGATGTACTATTTCAGCCCAAAAAACTTGCTGGATGTGTTGAGGCTTCAAATCAAAGCAGCACAGAGCGGGGTGATGGTAGGGCGTCCAGGATGGATGGCATTAATTGTCACAGTGCATCTCTCTGCTCATTCCTCCTTTTCCTTCAAACCAAATGAACTGCTAACATTTGTTTTTTGGAGGCATGCTGAGAGCGGGGAAGTTGTAATTCACCAGAGGAAATACAGATGGAAGCGGAGCACAGGTAATAAAGCTGCAGGTGGACTCCTTTCAATCCAAAATAACTGTCATAATCAGCACTGGCAATTTGGAAAACAATAATATTAATAGTAACAGTAATAATAATTCTTATGATTAAAATGAAAACATTAATAATATGTAGTCTCTGCCATTATATTAATGATGATGATCATTTTCCCCAGGTCATAGATGTTGATGTAGACATAACAGTCATGACAACTTACAGACTCAGACCGAGGGCCAACAAAAACCCTCCCCTTGATCACCATTAGCAGTCTTGGCAGTCACTATGTAGGGGGTAGGGGCAGCTTGTGTGTGTGTGTGTGTGTGTGTGTTTGTGTGTGTGTGTGTGTGTGTTTGTGTGTGCTTGTGTAGGTGGTGATTGGGGGGGGATCCCTAATTTGCACATATGGAAATGCTTTTTCTCACCGCGCTGCCTTCTCTGTTGTGGCCAGATGGAATTAGAGAGCGCTCAGAAGCCGTGAAGGCAAACACATCAAAAAAGAGAAAGAGGGAAGGGGGGAGAGAGCAAGAGGGGAGGGCTGGTGGGGGGACAGGGAAGAGGAGAGAGGGGAAAAGGAGGAGGATAAACAAAAAATATATAAAAGGAACAAGCATGAAAAGGAAAGTTGGTTTCTTGTGGTTGAAACAAAGCAAGAACACATGACTGTTGTTTCCACCTACCATCCTAACCTACAGGATGATATGTACACACTGTTTATATATTATACAATATATCCTTTTTTCCCCAAAATGTACACTTCCAGAAATACATTTTGCCTAAACCTAAGAAGTGTATTGGAATGTGAAATGAGCTCATACATCATCTCACATAGGGGGGTTATTGTGTTGTGTAACAAATAAGGTGCTCAATATTCTCTTGGCCCGGGACCAACTTCCTTCCCTCCCCGTTGAGTTTGACATCCATGTCTAATAACACGGTGGTAATTAGACTATGCATTGTTTGGTGAATCAGTAAGTCCCAGTAATACTCCCAAGTCCCAGTAATGGAGAAACTAGGAACAAAACGTTTCATTCTGTCCTCTGTCCCCAATAAATCTGCAGCTGGAAGTGAAACGGAACATACACAGCTACAAGACAACACATTTCAATTAAATCAAGACGTGTTTTAAGCAAATGCAGGTCAACAGTCATCCAGATTACACACACAGTCAGACAGAAAGCACTGTAAATGATGACTTGTTTAGAATATATTCAGTGTCCTGTTTGTGGAAAGGACTGATGGAATTCAAATAGGCTTTACAGGTGAGAAGCACTTGTGATTTTTTTGTGAAACCAAGAACCCTCTTGTGGTGGTTTAGGAAATCTCACAGGTTTGAAAATAATGTGTTTGAGGCAGTATTACTGTAACTCTAATGGATTGCAGTTATCTATTTATACTCATCTGCAATGCTCTCTTTGGTAAATAAATAAATAAATAAATAAATTAAAACATATATTATATTATATTATATTATATTATATTATATTATATTATATTATATTTGAAAGTAATTATAGTTAGATATTACCTAAATGAAGGTACATGACTGACATTTCAAATCTTGGAAAGAAGACACATTTTAAAATAATACATATATTGATTAAACTATGACAAAATTTGATCAGTCAAAATATTCATCTGATTTAAATCTGTGATGAAACACACAGAGTGTGTGACCCAAACAAATGGCCTCAATTATCCTACATAAAGAGAAAAAAGCCTACTATGAATCTATAAGGCATTTTGAATAAGCATACAGCACACACTATACAGTGTGTCATAATGTCTATTTACAGTGTGATATGAATCTAGTTGGAAGTGTTTTCTGCGATAGTAGAACAAGGTGTGACACAAACTGGCTACTTTTTTCTTTACTTGTTACATCATCTGCCTAAATTAAATGACACAGAGCTGTGATGTGTATTAGCGTTGTGCCACTTCATGTTTTATGCATGAGCATATGCATCTGTTCGAATGAATGTTTTATTTCGGTGTGTTTATGAGAGGCTAAATTGATGTTCTTCTCTTTCTCTCTCAGTCTCTTCCTCTCTCACCTTCTCCCTCCTTTACACTCAGCTCTAATCCAGTCATACGGTATCTTTACATGATGTTAGAAAAAGTCAAATTATTGTGTTAGTCTGACCAAAACTGGTGGCTTAAACTATAAGTAAACATTTTAGTCTGACTGAAATTCGACTGAAGTCTAACTTCTTGAAGTTGGATTAACACACCTAGATAATGTGGTTTGGGTTGGATTTACTCTTTCATGTATACGCCTAAACCTAAACTGACCTAGGCATTCTGTGCATGCCTCATAGTCTCCATGCTGGGCTTTGACCCGAAAGTCAAACAGAATAAATGTGTAGAAGAAAGCAAAGAAAAACAAAAGAAGAAGAAGGGAAGAAAACAACACAAGACAAAGGTACTAAGTAAAGCATAGAGTATGTGTGAAATGTACAGTACCAAAAAGTTTTCAGTGTTGTCACCGTTCAGCATGCAGCCCGCTTGTTGCTTGTTAACTTGGTTGGTGTATGACATAACAGGTAAACAGGAAGAAGATCCAACAGCAATTAGCTGAAAGGGGACATACTTCCATCAATATATAGAGTCCCCCAGTGCTTATATGGTGGGACAAGGACAGTAGTCCAATAAGATCAGTGAGCTATAACTGTAGCTCTACTAAACCGTGCACTGAGTGTTTTCTTGTTCACAGGATACTAGAATATAAGAAGCACTTAAAGGGACATCCAGGGTCCCTTTAAGTGTCCAAGTGTCCATCCAGTTTAAGTACAAGTCCTTTCAGCCCCACCTCCAACCACAGTTTTAGCATTAAAGCCAGAAGCAGCTGCAAAATTCTTGTCACATTTTAAATCCCACCTTTATATAGATTCCTTTCCTCAGCTCGGATAACCCGAACCAGCCCCATCCTCAACCCCAACCCCAGTCCCAGTCCCAGTTTATGCCAAAGCCCTAATCCCAGTCTATGTTGGCCCCTCTTCCATAGCCATTATTAGTCTAAGGCCTAGTCTCAGCCTTAGCCACAACCGGATAATAAATATCAATATCAATCCCAGTCCCAGTCCCAGTCCCAGCTTTTTCTGCAACCAGAGTCTGAGTGTTTGCCACCAAGTTCGAGCTCTATCTCCAGACTTGGTTTCCAAATTCTAGCCCCAGTCTAAGCAGCTGTCCTAAACCCAGTGCCATTTTAAGGCCCAATCTGACTTTTTGGCTGAGACCCGTTTGAGATGCCTGTGTAAGCATCAGTCCTAGTTGCCTCTCTAGTGATACAGAATGCAAATTCACTATTTTATCTTTAGTCCCACCTATATCCCCAATTTCTGACCCAGTCCCAGTGCCATTCTGAATCTTCAACTCATGTCCAATTCCACTTTCAGCCCAATCGCAATCCCAGCATCAGACCCGAGACCAGTTTTGTAATTCTAGTTTTTGCTTTAATCTCAGCCCAAAGAATGTTCAGATTTAAGCCCATTTAAGGTTCTCTTTCTCCAAGCACCAACCAGTGTCAACTCCAGCCACAGTCAAGCATAACAATACCATAGTCCTAGTCCTAATCCCAATCTTTAAATCCAGGCCTCCCAGTCCCACTCCTATCTTTAAAACCTATTCCAGTTTAAAACAATTTATGTTTTAAGATCAACTTGTACATTTGGTCTCAGTACTGGTTTTGCACTCAGGTTTAGACCTAGTCCTTGATACCCAGTCTATAATCCAAGCTTCCGCTGTTGTAGTTCCTGTTTTCTAATCTCAGTGCCAGTCTAATCCAGGTCCTGGTCCCCAGTATTAATTCCACATGAGGTCTCTTTCCTTGGGCTGAATATAATGCCAGCACTATCTTCACATGTAGTCCTGATCCCATCCACGGTTTAGATTTTGTTGTCTCCTCCTTTGGGTCACATTCTCGGGCTCAGTCCCAGTCTCAGTCCAGGTCCCAGATGCTTTGTATTTGCTTCTCTTCTCTTCTCCTCTGAGCCCGAGTGTTTCAGTTCTCCTTCAGGGGTCATAATTATGATTTCAGCTCGTGGTGAAAAAGGCCTGCACCCGCTCCCCCTCCGCACAATGAAAAACACCAACACTCAACTCCTTCAATGAATCCAGAGGGTGGGGGATGGTAATTAAACATCCGATTAACACTTTCCCTCCCAGATTTTCCATTCAAAGTTTTAATGAGGGGTAGCATGTGCACGTGCAGATGCACATGTGTGTGTTTGGAGGTCTTTCATGGCAGATCCACATGCTTGTGTTAACCTTTCATCTTGCACTTCCACAGCCACTCTGGCTCACTCTCTGAAGGAAAAGGAAAACAGATTTTAATGTAAAGTCAAACAGCAGTGGACTAAAGCTGGGAACAAGGCTACACTCACTGAGGGTCTGAATGAATCCAGAGCAATGTGGTGACTCTCACATTACTGACAGGGATGATTCAGGCACAAACACTGAGTTTGTGGATATGATATTTTCACACTGTCATTAATGGTGGACAGCCAAAAATTACAGAAGTTCATGAAGAAAAAAAAGTTTCAAATTTTTTTTTAAAAAAAAGTATAATGTAATAAATTACTCTCAGTGCAGAGATATAGTTGTTTAACATAATTTTAGGCAAACTGTTAAAAAAACCAACAATATTTATTTTTTTTAAATTGTATATTATCATTTAATCTTCAACCTTTTCTTTTTACTTTTTCTTTTTGACTTGTTTAAATCATTTATCCCCTAATTATGACACATTTTTCTTGTCATGTTAGAACTTTTTACATTACCCTGTCCTATCAGTCTTTTTTAACACTTTTTTGACATTTTTTGACACTATCCTCACTAAATTTATTTCTACAATTGTCTGAATTTATCCTGAAAATATTTTTTATTATCTCTTTGTCCTCCCCATCTATTTTTAACTTTATTCTTAAAATCTTGCAGCTTTTCTAGAAATATTATAATTCCTCCAGGATATTATTTTCTTTAAGAATGGAGTTTATTTGTACTGAAACTACCCTTTCAAGTATCTTACCGATGAAGGGGATGTTGGATATCCGCCCATAGTTTGTTAGTGCATTACTGCCTAGTTGGGTTTCTTTAATAAGGGTTTTACAACAGTAGTTCCTCAGGGTCAGCCACTGATGCCACAAACACACTTCCTTTAATTGCATAATTGCATTTGTCCCTTGCTTATGTGAGTTCGCTGGACTTCCTGAGTGTCTCGGAGGCACTGGCAGACATGTCCAAGGCAGCCTGAGCTCAACCAGTGAGGTGCTGGTCAGCTAACAGAGGCAGAGACAAAGAAAAGTCAGTCTTCAAACAGCTGACACACCCAAATTGAGAAATAATTGAAAATGCAAATGAAGCGGCAAATGAAAATATATATATCAAAGGGTGCATTAATTAAAGTGGACATTCTGTTTGGTAATCATAGCTGGGATTGGTGGAAACCTCTAAATGCATGCTAATGACAATGTTATCTGGTCATTTTTGTCTTTCCTTTGCTTTTTTAAAGAGCAGGGGAAACTATTGTCTCCAGGTTTCTTCATGTCTCCTCACCTCATCTTTTCTCTGACTCTGAGTTTTTCTTTGGTTGATGAGGAGTCGCCGGCACCAGAGCCCTGCACCCCCCACCCACCCCCCAACTGGCTTACCTGGAAGGTGGCATGTAAGGTTAATTGGGAAATGAAGTTGATAAAGTAATTAATGCGTTTGTCAGCAGTGTCTTTCTCTTCGCCTGCAGCCATCCTGCAGCGATTGGGCCTTTCTTCTCGCCTGCCTGGCTGCCCTGGTGCTGCCGGGGAGATGCCGCACTGATACAGCTCCCTCACATCCATAGCAGCTCTTTTGTTTTTGGAGGAAAGTGACGGCAATGTCAGTCCACCCCTGATTAACCAGGGACAATAGAAGGCTGGACTCATTCTGTGTCTGGGTGTGTGTTTGCAAGTAGTTTTTGGCTTGTCTGTCGGATCCACCACTATTCAAATGCAATGTCAAAGAGTTTAGGCTAATGATCTTTTCAGTTTAAATTTGACATTGCTACCACTGGCCCACCAGCGGCTTCTACTGTGCGACTTGGTTTAAAAGATCAAGATCCAACAATTCTGGAGATTCACAGTTTTATTGTGAATGCTTCTGGCTTTATATTTCAGGAGGCGGTTAGTTATTGTCTGTGTTTCCCCAACAGCAACAACAACTGGATGGCAAATTATTATCAGTAACTGGAATGTGCCGCCAGTGCCATTTTTACACTTCTGCCAGACAGAGTTAAGATTTTTTTTTTTGCATATGAAAAAATATCATATGGGATGTTTAACAGGGCAGATAAAAAACAAACAAAAAAACCCACTGACTATGAATATGAATATTTTACTGAAATATGAGATGGATTTTCTGTCTTTTTTCCACCTCATTTTTTTCTTTTTTTTTTACACATTCTTATGTTTCAAAATAAGAAATGGACAAAAATACTGCAGCAACATCTACAATTGAAAGTTATAATATAAAGAACAATTACTATATTTGATACTAATAATGATGATAATAACACTTAATATGCTCATAATAAACTGAATATGATGCAGTACTCTGTGGAAATCCATATAAACCAGGTGTTTTATTTAATTTAAGTTATTATTTACAAAAGCAAATCAACAGATGTTTAGTGTAGATGAGAAACAGATAATCCAAAAATTATTATAAATTTGTATTTGACTTGAATTTATTCTTCTCACAGCAACAGAAATTGCAGGTCTTATTTTATTTCATTTTATTTTTTTGTATTCCAGCACGTAAACTTTACAAAGATCTGGTAGCTCCAGAAATTAGTCGAGTTATTATTATTATTATTATTATTTGCGATTATTGTTTGTTATTATTGTTATTTATTATTATTATTATTATTATTATTATTATTATTATTATTATTATTATTATTATTATTATTATTTACCAAACTATTATCTCTAAGGTCACTTATCACTTTTATCAGTACTATATACACTTTTGGCATTTATATGTGCGCTATAATGATAAGCAACTCTCAGTGAAAATAGAGGCACCATACTGTATACATAATAAATGGTTACTACAAAGACTATTACTAAAACATAAATAATCACAAGTGGCAAAGTCATTAAGCTGTATTAAAGAAATACAAAATTACAACTGAGAAATGTTTTATCTTTTAGTACAGCTGAATATCATAATTGACTTAGAGTCCAGTTACTATTTGTGTTTAGATTATTTTTTTACCTTTACTCAGATTTATTTGGATTCTTCAATGCATTTCATTCAAAAATGAAATGTCTTCAGATCACATTAATAGTTTGCATGTTTTGCCTCCTGGTCCAATGTGTCAGTGTGACTGTGACTTTCCTTTAGGTCAGATTAACTTCAACTACATTTACTGGTCTGTGCAACATGAATTCTCTCCCTCCTTTTTTTTTTTTTTTTTTTTTTTTTTTGCTGCCAGTAGTGAGAGGGGGACCTCCCATGTTCACGAGCTGCAACAGATAGAAACAGAACAGCGCTCTAGTCTGTTGCGGGATTCCTAATTCACCAAGTCCCAAGTGGTGCAGATTAATTATAAATGAATGAGATATGGAGTAAAGCCCCATGGCCTCAGGGAGACGCTCCCTCCTCTCCCATGAAATATATATGCGGCTTAACTCCTTTATTAATAACATATTTATAAACGGATTATTGATTCTTAGAATGGACACAGCTTTATCTCTGCAGAGGAAATTCCACTTTGCTGCAGAAAAACGGGAGAGAGAGTCAATTTAGAGTCTTTGTCAAGAATTTTTAATTGATGTGTGTGACACATAGGGAATGCTTTGTGCATGTGTGTGTGCTCGTGGGGAAGAGGGATGACACATTTTAGTTATGTTCTTTAAAAAAAAAAAAAAAGTATAATTCCAATTTTTTATTCACTGCAGATAATCCTGTCGATCTCATGTTTTGGCAGCAGTTGGCTGTGACCCTGCTGGCTTTTCTACATTTCTTCTTTGTTTCTTTTTCTTTTCTTATTTCTTCTTGTTCTTCTTTGTTCATTCTGTTCATTTTGGAGGAAATATTGCAGCATCTTACTAAGGGGGAGAACAGAGAGGAGGGAGATGAATAGACAAAGAAAGAAAGAAAGGAAGAAAGTGTTCCTGTGTGGAAAATGAAGAACAAATATATGCGTACAAGGAATCAGGAGGTGAGGCAGGAGGATCCTCGTTATTATTAAACACAGAGGAGTCACTCATCCTCTCTGCTGCCTCCTGTTGTCTTCTGACTCCTCATAAAGCAAATAGGAAGTCTACCACACAAGTCACAATTGTCAAAGTCAGGAGGAGAGGCATAGGATGGGGAGAGGGAAGAGAGGTAGAAAGGAAATGATTTAGAGTGGAGAGGAAGAAAGAATATTATCCCTTTGAAACCTGGATTGACATCACTTTTCTGGTGCTGCGTTCACACCCCTCACAATTTTGACCTTTGAACCCCGAGCAAATGTTTGACTTCTTTTGAAAACATAAAAAGGCAACGAGCAACTTGCCCAGAAATGTCCCACAGTTTGCAAGAATTTTTTTTTTTTTTTTTTTAAAAGCTGGGGAAACAGTTTTAAGTTTTCGTTTAGAATCTGTTAAGCACTTTTTTAAAAAAAAAAAAAAAAATCCTGTTTGTTTTTGTTTGTTTTTTTGCTAATTTTCAAGTAATTTATTGAACTGTTTACAAATGTCTTACTAATAATAATAATAATAATTCAATTTGCAGCATTTAGAGGATGCTTGTGTTTTTTTTAAGTAAAGGATGTAATATATAGAGTAAATAGAACAATATGTAGATATATGGTTATACATAAGTACATTTACAATATACAAAGGACAAAGAAGTACATTTTTACAATATGTAATACTCAACATTGCAGTGTCACACAGCTAAGTCATTCCTTCCATATTCCACATAGGGGAGGTGCTGCAAAATTACTACACAATCACAGAGTAGCTAAATCTGTTATTATGGATATGATACTGCCTCCCTGTACAGCAGAGCCAGCCTGAGTCAGAGGAGGGCAGGCAGCCGTGGCAGGTGCAGGTGAATGTGTTCAGTAATACTGAGAAGGTAGATGTTAGAGGTACAGCTTGCAGAGTGGTGGATAAATAGCAACTGTAACTGCAGCAAACCTATAAATAGGTTACAAATGTAGGTCAAAGTTTCCCCTCTGAGTTTGATAAAGGCCCTAAATTGTAAACTAAGACAAAAATAGAGCACAACTCTAAATCTAAGAAAGATTGCAGTAAGAAGTTAATAAAAATTTCTAGCAATATTTCATAGTTTTATGGCATAGAGACCCTGCGATTGTTATCAGATATTTTGCACTCTGTTGTTAACTCCCAATTTGTGACATCTCTAAGACACAAAATGCTGAAAAAAAGAAGATACACACACATACAATACACTGATGAATCTTTTAGAGAATTATAATACAACATAACACAACATAGAGGGAAAACTGGTAAAGCAGCACAATGGGAAGTGGGACAATGAAGCTTCAATGAAGCTTAGTAAGTATGTGATACCTTGCAATAAATCATGGAGAATAGTGAAATGACTCAGTGTTATGAGGTGTTATGAGGTGAATAACATTAATGGTTACATATACTTACATATACTTTTTTTTTAAAATGTGGTATAGTTTGTAACTGTTAAAACATATTTTATGGGATTAAAAATTGAATTGATTTTTTAATATGGCTCATATTATTATTATTATTATTAATTATTATTTTATTTTTTTTTTTTTAAGGATGACACTGTCCCAGCTGCTAGTAACATAGTGCTAAGTAAAACATGGTATTTGAGGAGGAGTCACACACCTTATCTTTTGTCTTTCTTTCTTTTTTTTTTTTTTTTTTTTTTTTTGCTCCTGTAATAGTAAAGTAGAGCTCTTACACAATTTCGGAGAGTGTAATGTGAAGGGCTAAAATATTTGGATCATCATTAAAAATGCAGCAGAAGGTTAATTATCAGAAAGTGTCCTACTTTCCAGTATTCACCCTGCTGTTGTTATATAAAAGTAGACTTTTTAATTGCAGCCTGGGATAAATACAATATTTGAATTGAACTGAATTGTTATTATTATGAAAATGTGAAATGTGAGAAAATGTGACGTGGGAATAAACAACATCAGTCAAGAAGAGACAGTAAAGAAATCAAACAAAAAGAAGAGAGGACACCATTCACCAGGCCAGGCCCAACTAAGGGAAATCATGACAATGGGATAATGTGTGTGTGTGTGTGTGTGTTTGTGTGTGTAATGTGTGTGTGTGTGTGTGTGTGTGTGTGTGTGTGTGTGTGTGTGTGTGGCTGCAGTGTTAATGTTGGCCTCCGAGACCAAAGCTAAAGTTGGGTAAGAGAAGACAAGCTGTTCCACATTGCTGTGGCAACACCTGCTATTACAGAGGCTGTCTGTCAGTCAACCTGGCCCAACACACACACAACACACACACACACACACACACACACACACACACACACACACACACACACACACACACACACACACACAAACACACACACACACACAAAATGCATGTACACACATTTTTACTTTGTGACAAAAATACCTGATTGGCATGCCATGGGGGATAAGAGGATGGTGGCTAAGAGGGGACACTTGAACAAACATGGAGGAGAGGGAAGAAGGGAGGGAACATGTGAAAGAAACACAGAAACACATTAAGGACAAATTCACTAGATGTCCATTAGATAAGTCTGACCAATGCGATTAAAAATATTTCATTCTACCTTTACTACAGCTACTGAATGTCCAGTGTAACATCACAACATCCACTGGACACAAGCGGGAACTCTACAGATCAGTAAACTGCAAATATATTGGTCAGGTTCAGGTCACAGATGTGGCACCAGCACACAGATTTAGTTTCGTCAGGTTTGAAGGGAAGCGGGCTTCATGTAGGTTAGTTTTAAGCCCCTGACAACTGCTGAAACCTACATTATGCCAACATGTTCTCAGCCAAAGTTGTCACATATTGCAGTTTTGCAATGGACTTCCAAGTCGACATATTATGCTCTAGATATACTTCTGCATCTGCTTTTGTTGCCATGATGTCAACAAATGCCCTATGCTGGCATTGGTGGTTAGGTTTAGAAGAAGGAGGCACATCGCAAGGTGTAGAAAAAAACACATCACATTCCGACAGGAAATGAACACTGGACTATTGCATGGAAGTCAGGGGTTTGTTGGCCCCATCTACCACCCCCACCCCCTGCCCTTTAAATGCCTTCCTGCTCCATATATTAAGTTGTTACCAACAGCTTTTCAACCTGACGCCGTCTTGCTGCGTTTCATGTGGACATAATAGGGTGATCCGGCTGCCTTCTCAAGTGATGCTGCCCGTGGACATATCATGTGGATACAGTAGGTGCTGTCCAGCAGCGTATAATAACACAGCAAATGGTTCTGTCTGGTCGTGTTCTCAAGTGACACCATTCACATTTCATGCACACACAAAAGGTGGCTTTTAGAGTTGCAATCTCGCGCCACAAGGACTGTTAAAGTGGCGGTATTTTACAAGTTTGTAATGAGAATGGGCTGATTATGCTCCGTGTTCTTTGTTAATGTTTTTGTTGAGGACAAATCTGGTGTGATTTACGACACTACAACAACTCACGAGTGACTGCTGATAAAGTGAGATCAGGTCAGTGAGTGTGGTAATCTATATGTTATTACCAAACCATTTACTCACTTTCAGAGGAAATGGCAGAGGAAAGGCACAGAATGTGCTGCTCTAAACCACTAAGACAGTGTACCTGAAGACAGTTTCCTGTACAGTGTATGATACTATAAGTGTGCTGACATTACCTTGCAGGAAACATTATTTCAGAAACATGGCAGTCTGGCCCTGAGTAAAAATGCTCCTAAATATCATATCAATATCTGTTTGATCTCTCTTCACCTGCCATTTCAACAAAATCAACCTACACATCATGTGCACTAGTGAACAAGAAGAGGATGGTAAGCTTCTGTAGACACCTGCATTCATGAGAGGGCTGACCGCAGTGTACAGGAAACCCACTTATGCAGACCAGCATCTTGATTTTAACTTTAATCATCTCGTACAACATAACAGATCAGTGGTGAGGAACCTAATACACAAAGCAGTACAGCTGTCAGTGAAGAGAAGGGCAGTAAGAGGGAGGTGCAGAAGTTCCAGGGGGTGCTCAGGTCCAGGACGAACAACTAGACACACTTTATAGAATCATTTCTTTGCTGGAAACATGATCTTCAAACAAACAAAAAAAAATGCCTGACTGTTTCTACAGCAGAAAGATTTAAATACTTTTGAAACTGGCGCTACATGGCCAGAGAAAATTTCTCAAGAGGCAGAAAACCTACAACTACCAGAATGCACTGCACAAACTGAACCAATAAAGCTCTCGGCTGTTGGATGACATATTGTGAGTTGTCAGCAAAACAATATGGCAGCTGGCTGGTATTAACACTCTTGTGTAAAGTTAAACAATGAGCAAAAGCATTAACAGGATCTTGGTTGATATCTGAAAAGTGCTGCTTACTTTTACTGTTTGATTGTTTTTTTTGTTTTATTTTTTGTTTTTTAAACTCCTTTTTTCTTTTTAAACTCACTTTCTGTTCACAAATTATGATGTTACACCTAAGTATCCATCATCATGGGGTGACCTCTAGCTAACCTGGTACAGCGTCCGGGTTTGATTTCAACTTGTGGCCCTCTGTTACATGTAAAGCCTGGTATGCACTGTGGGATTTTGGGCTGTCTCAAACTACAGATTACTAATGTGAAAGAAACATGCTGGTATCTTTGGTCGTGGCTCAAAAACAGTGGTCGTACAATCTGCATACATCAAACTTGATGTCATATCCCAGTTTATTAGATCATGTCATAGAGTGTAGCTGCACTAAACTTCACTAAAGATTGTTAAACTCTCACAGTCTGTAGGAGGCTTAAGAGCAATAAATAATCAAAGCATTCATCAGCTTTTTCATCACAGCTGTTAGCCAACACCTTCCAAATAAAAATGACTTTTATGTGTTCCTCTAGCTTCAGAGTGACTGGCTGGTCTGGAGGCTCCAGTTGGAACCTACTGTATCAGTATTTCCATATCGAAGGAAAGTAAGATTTGCAATGCCTGCATTCAATCATTCCATTTATTCTCTGAATATGGCAAGACATGACAAATTATCATTACAGCACATTGTACTTGTGAGCTATACAGCTACCAATTAAACACTCAGCCACAGGCCTGTTGCCTTTAAATCACTCTGGAAGAAAGTTACATGGTTGTAAAGAGTAAATGGCATGTGGCGATTATTATTTACTGTTGCAGTGTAAACTTCTGAAGGAGCGCTGGAGTTCAAAAAGTGTTGGAAGGTGTTGGAGCATGAAAAAGGGAGATGGGGAATGAGAGGGAAGCACACAAAGAGGGCAGGAAGATAAGAGGGGATGAAAGGGAGAGGGGCAAAAGTAATAATGGAAGAAGTAAAGCCTGAGGAAAGGGAACACCTGAGGGGGAAAACATGGGTGGGAGGCACAGACAAAGAGAAAAGGAAAGAGACATTGGAAGAGAAAGAGCTCTGAAACAGGCAGACATTTTGGTCTGTCTCCCTGTGGATTGTGGGAGTCAGTGGTGCAGCTCTGCAGAACCTGTGCTTAGTAGCGTGTTTACATTAATGAGCTAAGAGCAGCTCCGAGTCTCTAAACGCACACACGCACACACGCACACACACACACACACACACACACAGCATAGCGTGTGTTTGTGTTAGTGCACGTGTCTGTAAGGAGTGACTGTCAGCACAGGATTGACAGTCATGTCACTCCTGATATCAGGAGAAAATTCCACACAGATCCAACAACTACAACAAGGCCATGCACACATCCACACAACTTGTACATCAAACAGTGGGCATTAATATACTGCTGAAGCAGCCTCCACTCCTCTCACTCTGACACTAAATCCCTTCATTTTCTCAAAGGGTGCTTTTAATGGATAATCTGCAGGTTTTAAGGGCTTTTTTAAGGGGTGAAAGGCCTTTAAATTTGAAAAAAAAATGTGAAAATTGAAAGTAGGATTTTGTGTTATTTAACAAAATAAATAAATAAAAAGACACCCTTATAATCCCTTATATTGTACAGAATAGCATAGCAGCTCAATATATTATCCGGTCTAAAGGTGTGTCATGGGTCCATTCTGAATGGACCATAAGCAAACACACTTATTTTGAAGTACAGTGAAAAGCTTTTATTTTGAAGTTCCATTTCTGTTTATCCTTGCAATATGTTTTATTTCTTTGTGCTCAAGACTCACTCTCCATTCTGCAGCCCTGTTCTGTGGACGATAAAGGAGGTGCAGACTTCACTCTGTATCACTGGCTGTGCCGTTTCTTGCTATATGCGGACTATGCAGATGCATAAGGCCGTGCAGCCACTAGGGGGCCCCAAAGCTGCTAGTTCAACCTCAATATACAACATTTGGGGAGAATTACAAATACCTGTCTATTTTAGCCAGCCAAGCCCCCTCATGGCAAGATGGTTTGCAGCAGTGTGAACTGGTTAGTTACAGGGAAACAGAATCCGCTGCATGAAGTCGCAAACTTTTGACTGGTCGAATCGTTGTGAATCATTGGTCTGAACTGGGCTTTAGCCTCAACTATTTAATACGTTAGCTAGCTCAGCTCTTGCAGAGTGTCGCCTCTCAGGCCTCCTACGCTGTTAAAGTCCGGGTAAAGTGATAATTAAAATGTGAGTTTTGTCTGAGTTTGTAACATCACAGAAAGATGTGACACCTAACCAAATTTGAATGACCAAAGAAATCACCTAGTATGTAAAAGAAGGTCTCAAAATCATGAAAAAATGCACAGTATTCTCTGATCTGAAATGCTGGGGGCGTGTCTGCTGGAGAAGCGGAGGCCACACCCAATGGCGGGACTATGCTAATAATGCTTCTCATCTTTATACTACTACATTTTCAGGGGCGGGTTTATGCTGAGTGTAGCTCCATTGTATCATCGAGCTAAAACAGGAAAATGGTGAAAAAACAGTCAACCATCTGCCTCCACAATTCAATACTATATAGTAAAGGGTCTTTGTAACATGTTTTTAACAATCAGTTTCAAACATTTAGAATGTGTTTTGAAACAAATCTCTGAATTCACTTTGCCCGGACTTTAAATATTATAAATATCAACATTACTTTAGGATTACTTTTATGATTATTGTGTTAAATTTAGTGTGTTGCCATTTTAGGCCTATAATGTGAAGTGTGTCTTATAAATAAAAGTTATTATTACTAGGCCTGTTATTATTATTGTTATTTATCACTATTATTAGTAGTAGTTATAGTAGTAGCAGTATAATGGTGGATTATTCATATAGCACTCATATTATTTTGAATGATCATTGCGTTAAGAAAGATTGTCCTATTCTCTCTCCGTTTGTATTTTGTGGTAACTTGACAATTCTGCTGTCTCTTTGCCACATTTTTTCAAATATTTATTGGGAAAATGTAGTTTGCTAATTTGAACAAACCTGCCTCTATTTCTACACCAGAGTTACGTTTTTGATGTAGTACTTTTTATTCAAAAGAACTATTGTAACACAAATGCAAGTAAATTTAAATTATACTATACTGTATGACTGCTAGTTCTACCCATAGTAAGAATGCAAGTTATGATTATATCATCTGTTAGATACTAGTTGTCCTCCGTGTAATGTCCTGCCAAATATGGGCAACAATATTCCATCTATGTCGTATAGTGCTTATCAGTAGTTTACCTTTGTTTTTATTACTTCAAAGAATGCAATGTGCAGATGAACGCAGAAAAGTGACAACTTAGGTGCATACTTTAAAGTGACACTGTGTGTTTGTGTGTGTGTAGCTTATGAATTTCTGTATTTGTGAAAAATAACTGAAATAACTGAAACTGTATTATATAATATGAATATTTGCTTAAACTCATTTGCTGCATCTGTTGCATTTAGTTTTCTGTGGGTTTAACTTGGTTGGGTCAACTTGAGATGTTTACTTTGAATTTGAGAGAGGTTTTCATGAATCTAGCCTGTTTTCCTCTTAAAGCGTAACAGATTGATGCATCTCCATGGATCATCTTAAAGGGTTTGGAATCCTTCCATTGTAGTTTGGCAAAATAGGGGCTCCCAAACAACATCTTGCATAGGGCCTTGCAAACGGCCATGATCAACAGTGGACAAGGAAATACAGTGAGTGCTGCTTGACAGAGCAGCAAGTGACATCAACCCCATCCACATGTTAGAGTACTGTCTGCAGTGGAAATGCTACACAGATGTATAGTCTAGGTACATGTTTGTAGGGGTTACTTTTGGTTCCATATACCAAAAGCTTTTGTTGGAAACGTAGCTTTCCTTCGCCCATCCTGTTGTAAATCAGATGTTTCTTACTGACCTGACTATCCGTGTCCTCCTTGACCCTTCACTGAGCCATTTCCTGACTCACAGATCAGAGTTTACATCAGAATGTAACACTGAACTCACCAATAATCGCTACAGGTGTATTTAGGTGTAGAGTTCAGCTATGGTGGCATATTTCTGTCTGAACCTGACCTAAGTCTCAAAGTGCTGTTATAAACCCCAACAGACATTTTGTTTTTCTGTCCAAATATATATGTATTGGCACATAAATAATGCCAGCACCGAATAAGAAATAGTCCAACACAGATAGTTGGTCAGTCATCATGTTTTTCTTTTTTTTTTTTTTTTAGGCTACATTTTCACTTTAAAGAACTAGAAGCACCTGGTCAAGAGGGCTAAATGCTACCCAAACTATGACATAGAAGCTGGTGGTGTTGAGTGGATGTTATGTGAGGTGCTGTTGACAGCATGTGATCGTCTCAAGCTTGCAATATAGCAAGAGCTTTATTTTCTTCCCTCTTTCTCTGTCGTCTCGAGCATCTTGGAAAGTGCTCAGATCATATGCAAAGCTGTTTTATGCTAATGTGTTTGTACACACTTTGGTAGTGGCATTGGACCGGCATACACAAACTACATCACAGCCTCTGCTCTCCACCTAGCTGCTGCCTCTGGCTTTGCCTTTTGTTTTCTACTTTCCTTTCTCGACTCGAGACAAGTTCCCACCTCAGAAAAATGTGTGCTGTGGAGAAGCTTGTGGAAAATAATCAACTTGTGGTCGGTCAGTTTGCCCATTTAGGGAAGAAGCCATTCTTAAAAGATAGGGCTAGCATTATTCTTTTTTTTTTTCTTATTTTCAATAAATGCCATAAAAAGACCAAAATCAATGTGTTACTCTATTTCTCAATATGTTCTGAACAGGCTCTGCTCTGTGACTCTCAGCTTGAAGCCCATGGTTTCTACTTCCAACATAAATCTTTAAGTGAAGCTGTCCAGCAGAGTTTCAGGAGCAGGACCACACCTCAGCCACGCCTCTTCCGGCTTAATTACCCTCCTAACCCTCTCCTCCTCTTTCGTTCTCATTCTCTGCACAAGCACGTACCGAAACGCCACAGAGCATCTCTTCTATCTTATCGTATATGAGTCACCTACTCACCTGTTCCGAAGTATGGACACCATCTCCTAGTCCCCGTCTGATGACGATCTATTTGAACAAGGCCAGGATGACTACCCTCAACGTTTGGTTCTTGGTTGGTTCTTGGTTCCTGGTTCTTCTCTGCTCACCATACAAGGTTACAGTTCAGCCGATGACTCCTCCACTTATCCCAGCCCACCTCCCTCGACAAGAAATAGAGGATGAGGTCAACCACAAGCAGCCCTGCGCCGCTGCGGTTCTCTCACTCCATTGCCTCTAAGGGTAGCAGCAGCCTCCCGCCATTGCCCAGACTCGGCCGGCTCCACAGCTTGCCGCTGTTCGCAGCGTCACCACGCTCCAGCTAGGTCTCCCAGCTGCCAGTTGCCATCAAATATATCCGACTGCACTGTGATCATCCTTCAAAGAGCGCTGAGGAACAAGGGAATCCCATTTCACAGAACAGACAGTAAAGCCAAACTTTTCAACTCTCTAACGTCAGTGTGCCATGGCCGCGCTGTAAACATCAGTGCTCTTCTGGGTGACGCCATTACGGCGACCCCCGTTGTGCGCTGTGACGTCAGCACCTCTGTTAAAGGGCCAGTTCGCCCGGAGCTTCCTGCACCAGAGCGTCAGCGATATCGGCGGCACCCTTCCACTCCCACCAGCTTGCCTCACCTGGGGATCTCGGCAACGGGATGGCAGCGCCCTCAACTGTTCTCCCACCTCAATTAGAGCAGCTTGCTCATGTTGGAGCATGTGGCACTGGAATGCCAGCACCACTTACTGCTGAACTGCAACTTCTACAGCAGCTTACTCTCCTCTAATGCTCAAACTCAATGACTGCAGCAGTTCGCTTTTGCTGGGGTGTCTGGGATGCCAATGTCCCCGGCTATAAACACTCAGCAACCACACCATTTCACCAGTTCAGGGCTTCAAGGAAGGTTTTCAACCCAAACTTTTGATCTCTCCGTCTTCATCTTTCGAATGCAAAAATCTCCAGTCGGCGGCAAATGATCTGGAGTCTGTCGATAACCTGCTTGCTAAGGAAGTCAAGGAAGGCTTCATGATCGGTCCGTTCACTCATTCTCCTTTTCCAACTTTTGGCATCAGCCCCCTTGGAAAAGAAACACATTATAATAGATCTCTCAGCTCCCAATAGTTGCACCATTCCTAGCATTAACAGCCTGATCCCAAGCAAAGACTTTTCCCTCCACTACTCTACCATCAACCATGCCATATCCCTCATCAAACTTGCTGGGAAAGGGTCCTGGCTTTCTAAAGCGGACATCACCAGTGCTTTCAGGGTTCTCCCCATAAACCCTGACCTCTGGCGATTCTTTGGTATCCGCTGGCGTGGTGCTTATTACTTTGCCATCAGGCTCACCTTTGGCTGTAGAAGCAGTCCAAAACTCTTTGACACGTTGTCGGAAGCACTTTGCTGGATCCTGTTGAACATGCACAACCTTCCGTTCCTTGTCCATCTTTTGGACGACTTCCTTGTCGTCAACCCTTGAGCTCCTCGGTGTCACCCTCGATAAAGAGCTGTTTCAGGCCCCACTTCCAACTAAAAAGCTCAATCGCATCAGCCTTTTGATCTCTAATTTTCTCCTTTCCCCAAGCTACACCAAACATCAGCTCCTCTTCCTCCTGGGCCACCTCAATTTTGCATCAATGCCCAATGGTGGGCCTTCATATCTTACCTGTTATCTATCGCTTCTTCTGTCCCATTGCTCTTGACCTCCATCTCTCTTGACACGTCAAGCCATGCTGAGCTCTGCTTCTGGCTTTATCTCCTTGATAACTGGAACGGGATCTCCTTGTTCTACAACCACATGAGTGACCCTCACGACATCAACCTGTTCACTCCATCTGTCTGTTTTGGGAGCTTTTACAATGAAAGATGATTTGTAGGCGAATGGCCACCAGAGCTGGAAAGAGAATACCAGGTCACTTCATCTGCTCTCTTCAAGATCTACCCCATCATAGTCGCCGCCATCTTGTGGGGCCACGAATGGTGCCGCAAATCTATCCACATCTACTCAGACAATCTCACAGTCGTTGATATAATAAACAAAGGTTGCTCCAGCTCCCCATCTATCATGCCATTCTGGCGTTGACCAACCTGGCACTCTTTCACACACTAGCACATCCTCCATGCAGCTCACGTTCCAGGCCACTTCAATGCTATCACTGACTCTCTCTCGTTTCTCTTTCAGAAGTTCAGAAGCTTGGCCCCTTATGCAGACGAACATCCGACTCTGGTTCCTTCTCAGCCTTGATATTCAACGTTTAAATCCAGCTCTGATGCCCCTGATCATGGAATCCCAGAACTCCATTATCAATAGCCTGTCCCCTGCAACTCTCTCATCATATTGGTCTGCCTGGAATTGTTTCAATCACTTTCACAACAGGCATAACATAACTTTCCCATTGCTTGATCTCATCACTATAACCTGCTTTATCACTCACACCCATTCTGCCATGGGAATCAAAAACCCCAGACCATCAAATTAATTTCAGCCAATTCACTGCTTCGACTCTTGGCTGCAATCCACGTCGGCACGCCTGCCTTTTGGACCTTTCCTTTTTTTAAAATGACACACTATAGTTTATTACTTGAAACGAACCAAAACCAACCAATCCAGCCAACCCATTCCTGTCTTCTACTTCATCATTCAACCAGTACTAAACTCCTTAAAGTACATCCCAGAATGATCCTCAGTTTGCCTTTGAATCCGGCGAGGTGGTTACCCACTTTTGGTTCCACCAAAACTTCTGCCACGTTCTTTTCTTTGTCTGGCATCTCTCCCATACACTACTCCAGACACTCCTTCAGAATCAGAGCCGCCACCTCGGCCTCCCACAGCGGCATCCCAGAACACTTCACACAGATCAGGCCGATAGTTCCTCCCAAGCCTATCACCGTTATGTCCTTTCTGACCTAAAAGATCTCCAATCTGCTTTGTCCAGTCTCAAATAATGTATGTCTTTAGGGGTCTGTCATGCCTGGGAGCCATGGCGAATTCCCCACCGAAGCTACCCCACACCGCACTCAACCATCCGTCCCACAATAAATAATTCTGTCAGTTTATGTTCATACCAATTCCATTCTTGTCAATAAATTGTGAAACTGATCTTCTAGTTGAAGGTGTGGTCCTTGCTAGTGAAAAAAAAAAAAAAAACTATTAACAAATGAGACTTGAATTTCCCAAAATAGAGGGACACTGTAGCTTTTAGCAAACATCCTTCAAACATGAGTAAACTATGCTATTGTTAAGAAGCTGGTTTAAAATCTGACATGTATCCTCTGGGAAAGCTTTATTTAATGTAAAAAAACAAAAAACAATTACATACATGACATGCCCATGGCCAGGTCATGCTGAAGAATCAAATGGTTTGATTTATCAGTGGAGCATTGGTAGAAATAGATCTTATCCTGCTGGACATATTCACTGAAGCTGTGTTTCCTACAGCGGGTCAGTTCATTCCAGTTTAGTTTGGTACACATTTTTTGTGTTTCATGACAAAAAAGTTGTTGATGGTACCTTTGGAGCCGTTCCTTACCTTCCCCATTTTTCGTCACCCCTCCATTTGGGTACCTAACACACTGATCTGGTACTAAAAGGTGGAGCTAGAAACACTGCAGTCAGCTGCGGCTGCTTTAACTTAAGTTTTAAGTTTTTCATACGTTAGTAGACTCTAACTATGAAATAAAATCATGTTTTTAGCTCCTAGCAGCAGCTGTAGACTGCAAAAAAATAATTTAATTCACTGGGCTGACTGTCAGCAAATTTTAAGGTGGAACGTTTACTTGTAATGTTTCTCAATGTATGAGATGATGACATGAATCCATCAACACACCTTACATTTAAACATGACAACTTTGATCATTTCATTTGTTTTTATTGTCTCTCTTGAATAACATACACGTAATGAGTGGATCTTCGAGCATGTCAAAATGTATATTAATTTCAGCCAGATTATGTGAACTGCATATATTCTAATCTTCTGTTTGAGAAAAAAACGTTGTAGCATAATTCCTGTGTGTTCCTGCAGTACTAAACTCCTGGTGTTCCCTAAGAAGGAGTCAATGCACAAACCCTATATTTTCAAATATTCCATCGACAAAGACTGTCTCTCCAGCCTGCTCTTTTTTGTTCTGAAAATGTTACTGTGTAGCTCCATTCAGTGGACAATAAATAGGGCGCAGCCTTCACTCTGTATCACTGGCGAACAAGGAAATGCAGGGAGAGCAGATGGACAGAGCTGTGAGTGACATCAACCCTGCCCACGTGTCACTTTGAACTCATCACATGGTGCCTCTCTGTCAGAAGCTTCTGCATCTACCTATGATGTTTTAGGTATCCTTCTGCAACAGGTATTGAAGCTCAGGGATGGCCTTACAGTGATGTCAACAAATGCACATGTGGCGGCATGAAGCAGCATGACCCTTATGTTTACACAACAGTGTGGACTGTCACAATGGTAAGGATTAGGCAGTTTTAATTCACAGACGATTAGGTTTCAGCAAAAAAGGCACGTGGTAAAGTGTAGAAAAAAACCCACACACATCCACACAGGAACTCATGCACCTTATATCACGTGGTTACCGGCAACATTATTACCTGACGCTGTCCTTCAGTATCACATGCTCACGTGACTGTTTTCATCTGGCCACATTCTCAGGTGATGCCACCTGTGCATGCAGCATGTGGACGTGCCTACTGCCTACCGTGTTCTCATCTAAAGCTGTTCCAGGTGAATGTGAAAGGTGGCTTTTGGCCAAAAAAAAAACAACTTGGTGTAGCATCATTATTGTGTGCTCCAGCAAAACTAGAAGGAGTCAATGCACAGTCCTGCTATTTTTATCTCAAGAGAGATTCACCCCAGCCTGCCATTTTTTTTCTGAAAATGTTGCCATGCAGCCCTATTCTGTAGACGATAAACAGGGCGCAGACTTCATCGTGCATCACCGGCAAATAAGGAAATACAGCAACAGCATCTGGACAGAGCAGCAAATGACATCAACCCTGCCCACATGTAAGAGAACTGTCTGTGGTAAAAACACTAAAGAGAGCTGTGATCTTAGTACCTGATAATATTACCTACTTTTGGTTTCAAAGGTACAATACTGAAAAGTTTTTGATGGAAACACATCCTAAGCTGGAGGACTTCAAATCTACACTGACTGTAAATCTAGCCGTCTCTCTATTCACCTGCACTGTCCCTGATGGGGCGGCCCCTGAGAGGAGGCCAGTTATGGACAAAACAAAATCACTGCCAACTACAATAATGAGCCAAGCAGCAGTCCAGTAAAATAAGTCTGTATTTATGGGTAAGATTTCAAATACAAGTGATCGATGGCTATTGAACATTCTTGTAAACTCAGAAGTCCTGACCAAGTATTCTTTCTTTTTAAGTGAAATAACTTAAACAAAAACAGGGCAATAGCCCATATTTTTCAAAGTGGCAGCTTTTCATCCCAACTGAATCATTAATTTGTGGATTTCTTCAGTTGGAGACAGTAGAAGTGACCAGGCGTCTGGCAGTCCAGAGGCAGTGTTTAACACCATGTGAGAGGAACATCAAGGCCTTCAGCACTCCGTCTGTTGATCACTTGGCCAAATAAATTTCTCTTTTTCCACTCTGTCTCTCTCACACCTCCCAGCAATGTGATAGTGTCATTTTTTTGTAAATGAAAATTTATCTTTTTGTCAGAACTATTTTTATTTTTATTTATTTATTTATTTAAAATTTAATCAAGAATCTTGTTGCGGAAAAAGTAAAACATAAAAAAAAATCACATTTTAAAAAATGTATGATATGTATGAATACTTGTACTGTTAGTTCAAATGAAGGCGGTTATGAATAACATAATAATGCTTCACAGGATATAAATCCGTTGTAGTGATGGTTATAAACTTCACTGAGGGTAAATGGGCTAATAAAGCTTTCACCAGTGCCGGCCTCTGGATTTTAAATGGATTAAACCACTTCCCTTTGGCTAGTAACATTCCTGATGCACGTGCAAGTTAACACCACAGCACACAATTACACAAACACACACACACACACAATTAAGATATGATATAATTAAGATTAAGCATCTCCAGAGCTCACATAAAAAGAGACAATGCCAGCCAGTGAAGTTTTTCCCCCCTTGTTTTTACAGTTTGGCAAATCAACAAAAGCTGTGGGAATTCCTCATTTCCAGTGTTTATTGGACTAGGCACAGTGAATAATGGGCAGATGGAGCACTCACCACGAATGCCATTACAAAATATTTAGAGGCCCCTGAGCCAAGCTACCGCGTGCTCTCTGCCATGTATTTAGCGAGGTATGGCCCATTGTTACTAGAACTTTTTCCAGTATGCATGGAAGTCATACTTGTCTGCACGAGTGCTGTGATACCGCTTCAAAACAAAAGACAGGCATTAATCTGGCTCTGAATGAAGCACTTTACACATATTTAACCTACACACTAGTCCTTTTGTGCCCCAATTTTTAACACTTCTTCTTCCAACTAATTTTTACAACGAGACGGAACAGTGATGATTCATGTCTTTGTGGGCTTCATTCAAGGAGTTCAAGGAATTCAAAGGGTTCATCCTCACCACCCTCACGTGGCAGGACACTTGGGCAGGACAAATGTTTGTAATCATCAGACCACAGCTGGGCCATTCTACTGTTAATATTATTGCTTTTCCAAAAGATAATCACAATTATTTCACAGTAAATGAAGTGTTCATACTTGCTATACTGCTATTGATTGATACATATGCTATAATTTTGATCTACTATCAAATCATATCAACTCATGAATGTTGTACTTCTATAATACATGTTTCAAGCCTGTGTGTCAGTATGTACCATGTAGATCTGTGTCTAATACCCATATGGATTTAAGTGAATGCTATATCACACCTTCTCACATTACACATCATCATCTCATGAGAAAAATGTTTTTCGACAAGGAAGAATGTGTTCACTGTTAAGTGTAGGGAAAAGGTAATGTATTGCCACTGCGCTTGGCTTTTCATTTATTGGTGGGTCACCACTGTAATTGTTGGTGCGCAACAGCAATTTGACAAGACTGAACTGGAACTGAACCCAAATGCACGACACCAGGTAATAAAAGGTAAAAAAAAACCCTTTATTTTAAAAGGCAGCAGAAATGTCTTCACACAAAGCAGATGCAAAATTAAAATCACTCAGAAGAGGAAAAAAGTAACAACAAAAATCTCTCAGATAAGGAAACAAAGTATCAACATAAATTCACTCAAACGAGGTCGCAGGAAAACTAGAGTCCAACAAAGTATCAACAAAAATTCACTCAAACGAGGTAGCAGGAAAACTAGAGTCCAACAAAGTATCAAAAATAAAAATAGGTTTCAAATCTGAACAATACAAAGACTTGAGCAACAGCAAGACTTGGCTTGGGCATGAATACGGCGCTGGTTCACTGGCTGACGAGACAAGACGAACTGGCACAGGACAAAGGGAGACGGAGACTATATATACACAAGGTAAGGGGAAACAGGTGGAGACAATCAGGGCGGGGCCGACAATCACAATGGCGGGAAAACACACAAAGGGAGGAAGTAAGGTGACCTGAAAGGAGAGGAGAGTTAGGATTTCAAAATAAAACAGGAAATCAGAAGACAACATAGACACAAGACAAAAAACAACTTAACATAATTTCCTTGACATGACACAATTTTAGTTGTACGGTCTATTTGGATTGAGTCTTACTGTCCTTAGGGGCCTTTTTGAGTTTGTGTTAGTCTTTTAGAGTGAATTTCTATGGGTATATTCATGAGAATGAATTTATGTGACAGTTTTGAAGATTTTTTTCCATGGAGACATTGGGTCCAAAATGAACCTGGACTTGTATAGTGGTTTTCTAGTTGTTTGGCCACTCAAAGCACTTTCACACAATGAGTCACATTCGCCCATTCACACACACATTCACACACTGATGGCTAAGGCTACCGTACAAGGCATGACCTGCCACTGAGTTTTTATCCATTCATACACATTAACACACCAATGAAATAGCCATTGGAAGTAACTTGGGATTCAGTATCTTGCCCAATGATACTTTAATATGTTGACTTTAATAGGAATCAAATGACAGCAAAAAACTGCACAATACTAGTCTAAACTGGGCATGTCTGTAAAGGGGGACTCTTGGGTACCCACAGAACCCATTTTCATTCTGATATTGTCACGGCTGTTACTGGACCCAAATGCAACACACGGACCGGTCTGAGTCTTTCAGAGGCTTTTTTAACAAAAGCAGGAAAAATCACAGTTTCAACAAAGTCCAAAAAGGAGAATGTCCAATTCGGTGATCCACCAGGCCGATCCCCGGAACGAGTCGAACCGATGACGAGGTTCGGGCAGGGAATCCACCGGGAGAGAAGAGCAGGTGAGTCGAGGAGACCAGCTGATCTCACCCCAGCAATGGCGGGTCTCTCAGAAGAGCAGGCTTGCTGAGTACCTCCTCCTCTTGGGGAACAGGTATGAGGAAAGCGCAGATCAAACTCAGAGTCAAGATGTAGAAGGCAGGTCGGATCACCGGGACAAAGACAGAGCGGGTTGGTCAGGGACGAGCGGGTTTGTCAACAGGCAGGCAGACAGGAACAGAACGCTGGATAGTCTCGCGTTGCAAAGAACAATCTGGCAATGAGGATGAGACACAGGACAGGTTATATGCAGGAGCAGGGAATGAGCAACAGGTGAACGTGATTACCGCTGATGAGGGTGCAGCCAGGTAGAGGGAGAGAGAGTGGCTCCAATTCCCTGGCCACTCTGGTGGATTTGGGAGCAGAGGCCAACATCATCGGCGAAGACCTGGTTCGTCAGCTGGGGCTCGGGCGGGAGCGCCTGTCTGTACCCGTTCCTGTCTGGGCCCTGGATGGCCACCGCCTGGGTACTATCACCCACCATACCCAACCTGTGTCCATGCTGCTGTCCGGCAACCACCACGAGACCATTCGCTTCCACATCTTGGCACATTTCGACCTGCAGCTGATCCTGGGTCATCCTTGGCTTCGTCGTCATAACCCCCACATCAATTGGCAGACCGGAACCATCCACGAATGGGGGCCGACGTGTCACCTCACCTGCCTCAGACATGATGCAGGCCCGCAGCATCTCCCATCCACTGTTCCTGCACCTGATCTGATAGGGGTTCCCCCCGAATACCGGGACTTTAGTTTGGTGTTCAGTAAGGCTAAGGACTCCTCCCTGCCTCCTCACAGACCTTATGACTGTGCCATTGATTTGTTGCCTGGGACCTCTCCCCCCAGAGGCCGTCTGTATTCCCTGTCCGCCCCTGTGAAAAAGGCCATGGAGGCCTACATAACAGACTCGCTGGCTGCAGGAATCATCCGACCTTCTTCTTCCCCTGCTGGTGCTGGCTTCTTTTTTGTGGAGAAGGACAAGACCCTGCATTGACTACAGAGGGCTTAATGACATTACTATCAAAAACAGATACCCCCTGCCTCTGTTGTCCTCTGCCTTTGAACCCCTTCAGGGTGCCACCATCTTCACCCAACTAGACCTTCGCAACGCTTATCACCTGGTCCATATCCGAGACGGAGGTGAATGGAAGACGGCTTTCAACACCCCCACTGGACATTACGAATACCTGGTAATGTCCTTTGGCCTTACCAACGCCCCAGCCGTCTTCCAGGCTTTTGTGAATGACGTACTGAGGGACATGCTTAATAAGTTGTAATAAGTGTTTGTTTACCTGGACGATATCCTGATCTTTTCCCGGTCCCGAGAAGAACATGTCACGTCCAGTCCGTCCTGCAATGGCTCCTAGAGAACTCACTCTTCGTCAAGGCTGAGAAATGCGAGTTCCATGTCTCCTCAGTACCCTTCCTTGGTTTTACTGTGGGTGAGGGCAGCCTTGAAATGGACCCTTCCAAGGTCTCCGCTGTTGCCTCCTGGCCTGTTCCTGAGACCCGCAAGCAGTTAAAACGGTTCTGTCCCAACAGTTCCAGAGGGAGGAAGAACCCACCGATGGTCCTGCACCCATTCTTCCGTCCCCTGCGTCATTGCCTCTCTCACCTGGGACATCGAGGAGAGGGTGAAGTCAGCCACCGAGGCCCAGCCGGGCCCCAGTTCCTGTCCCTCCGACCATCTGTACGTCCCTGAAACCCTGCAATCGGGGGTCCTCCAATGGTCCCATGCTTCCCGCTTCACCTGTCACCCTGGCACTAAACGCACACTGGACATTATCCGCCAGCGGTTCTGGTGGGCTTCTATGGAGAAGGACACTCATGACTTTGTTAAAGCCTGTCAGATCTGCAGCCAACACAAGAGTTCCAACCAGGCCCCGGTGGGTCTCCTCCAGCCCCTTCCCATTCCGCACCGTCCTTGGTCCCACATCACCCTGGACTTTGTCACCAGTCTGCCCCCCTCTCACAGCCGAACCACCATCCTCACAGTCATAGACTGATTCAGTAAAATGGTCCACTTCATCCCGCTCCCTAAGTTACCCTCAGCTAAGGACACAGTCCAACTGGTGCTCCTCCATGTTTTTCGACTCCATGGCATCCCAGTGGATGTGGTTTCGGACCGGGGACCCCAATTCTCCTCTGTCTTTTGGAGGGAGTTCTCCCGTCTTCTGGGGGCTTCTGCCAGACTGTCTTCAGGCTACCATCCCCAGTCCAACGGGCAGACAGAGAGGGCCAATCAGAGCCTGGAGTTGGCCCTTCGGTGCATGGTCTCGCAGGATCCCTCCTCCTGGTCACAGCAGCTCCCCTGGATCGAGTACACCCACAACACTCTACCCAGCTCTGCCACAGGCCTCTCTCCATTCCAGTGTGCCTACGGCTACCAGCCCATCCTGTTTCCCACCTTGGAGAGAGAATCTGCCTGCCTGTCCGTGCCTGTCATTGCCGGCAAACCTGGGTACAAGCGCGTGCCGCCCTCCAACACTCCGTCCAGCAGTACGCCTCGGCTGCCAACCGTTGGCGATCCCCAGCTCTGGACTACCAAGTGGGCCAGAAGGTCTGGCTTTCGGCCCACAACCTGCCACTCCGAGTCGACTCGCGAAAGCTGGCACCCAGGTTCATCGGTCCGTTCCCAAATTCTACGGATCATCAGCCCGACTGCAGTCCGACTCTGGCTTCCACGCTCCATGCGGATCCATCCCACCTTCCACATATCCAAGCTCAAGCCAGTGCACGAAAGCCCGCTGTCCCCTGCGGTGCCACCTCCTCCTGCTCCTCCTCGCCTAGTCAACAGGTCCCCAGTGTACACAGTTTGATGCCTGGTCCGGTCTCAACGCCGTGGGAGGGGACTCCAGTACCTCGTCGATGGGGAGGGATACGGCCTTGAAGAAAGGTCCTGGGTCCCATCCCTTCACATCCTGGATCCAGACCTCATCGCTGACTTCCATCTTCGCCACCCCGACATGCCTGCCAGTTCTGCTGCACCGCCTCGTGGTCGTCGCCCTCCTGCCGGAGCTTCATCCCTGCCTGACATCCCTGAGGGGGAGGTCGTTGATGATGCTTCGGCCGCCCCGGCCCCTGTCTCAGCCGGGTCGGATTCCCTGGGGTCCTGATCCCTCCATCCTGTTTTTTCCCCCTCCTCCCACCCCGCTTGGGTTTTTTCTTCTTTTTCTTTGTTGTTGTTGGTGGTTTTGTTTTGTGGGTTTGTCTGTTTTTTTTGTTTTCTCTCTATCCTTTTGGGATGTCGGGGGCCGTCCCTTGGGGGGGGGGGTTCTGTCACGTCTGCTCCTCTGCAGCCCCCCTCCCCCCACCCCCTCCTAAACAGCCTGATTTCTTCCACCTGCGGTGCTTCTCTCTCTCTCTCTCCCTCTGCCTGGCTGCACCCTCGTCAGCAGTAACCACCTCCACATGTTGCTCATTTCCGCTTCCGCCTATATAACCTGCCTTGTGTCTCACCCTCAGTGCCAGATTGTTCTTCCTGATGAGAGACTTTCCAGCATTCCGTTCCTGCCTGCCTGTTGCCGACTCTGTCCGTCCCCGACTAACCTGCTCTGTCTCTGCCCCGGTGATCCGACCTGCCTTCTGATTCCCAACACCGAGTTTGATCTGCGCCTTCCTTCTTCCTGCTCCCCGAGGAAAAGAGGTATTCTGCGAGCCTGCTCTCCAGAGAGATCCACCATCATTGGAGTGGATTCATCTGTGCTGCTCGACTCACCAGCTCTGCTCTCGGTGGATCACCGAAGTGGACATTCTTCTGTTTGGACATTGTTGTGACTGTGAATTATCTCGCTTTTGTTAATAAAGCCTCTGAAAGACTCTGTCCAGCCTGTATGTTGCATTTGGGTCCAGTCACTAGCCCTGACACCATGACATGTAATATGCTATATCAGTACACTTTACGAGCAAATATTATTGGGACCACAGCAAAATATGGAAGAATTGTTTTAATATCCAGGAAACCACATTACAGACACCACCACTGACTGTGTAATCTTTAGCCCACAATTTAGTACATTGACCACACATGGTCCAGCCTTACAGGCCTAGTAAGTTTTATCTTAGTCTTGTTTGATTTCATGTAAATCTTAAAGAATGCAGAGTATCAGTTTGAACTTTTATTCTGTGTTCAACATGTGTCTTACCTCTTCCCTTAGCCAGCATGTCTGCACACAGTCCAACCTCTAATCCTGGGGGAGGGGACACTGAATGAAGTGCCCATTATGCCTTAGGTAGGTGTTTGTGTGTGTGTGTGTGTGTGTGTGTGTGTGTGTGTGTGTGTGTGTGCGTGTGAAAGCGTGCTTGTGTGCGTGTGTGTTGGTGGCATTTTTTGGCCTCAGAGGCCCATGCTCCGCATCCTGCCGGGCTTCATGCATCATTGTGAGAGGTTGGCCATCAGGTGATGAAGCGTCCAGTCACCCCCTCCTGGGGCCCTGCCTGAGCCCCTCCCTTCCTCCCAATGACACACACACACAAACACACACACACAAACACACACAGTTGGACATGAGGGATTGTCCAACAAGCAGTGGGGTGGTGGAGAGGAACTCTACAGCTTAAGGTGTGTGCATTAAAATGTCCACACTACAAACTCATCAAAGCCCGTGATGAAGGACAACTATCAAAGTCACAGCAGAAAGCTGGACTGGACACAGAGCACAGTGCAAAGGAATACTCCATCTACAAAAGCCATCAAACAATCTCTGGACTGTGTCAGAATAACATGGTCTCCAAAGTGGTTAGTTTTGTATTTTCACCATTGAACTCATTGGCATAGTCTTACATCACCTGCACACTTTGACTTGTAATGAAAATGTATTCTGGTGATGCTATTGACAAAACTGCTATCAGCATGTTTAGGATGTTTCCATTAGTTTTTATCCATACAATTGCATATGTTTTTATTGTGTGGTTCAGCAGGACTATTTAATTTTTTTATTTATTTATTTATTTTTTAAAACCTTAAACCTTCACTGGATGGTTTAGTGAGTATGGAAATGACACTATGCATGCATGCACTAAATGCCATATTACTCAAAGCCACCTGATCTTAAATCAGCTAACCATCTATGGAATATTTTGGAGTGATGCGGCACCACCTGATTCTGACTGACCATTTCTGCTCATTGTAACTAGCACTGATAGTGATGTGCATGCCTATGCCAACCTTCACTAGCTTAAACCCACAGATCTAAGAAGTTACCAGCAAAAAAAGTTGCTAGTGAATGGGAAACAAAAATTGCAGACTTTTGATAAGAGATCAACTCTCCTGTGATGCCAGTCAATGTGAAATTTGAGAATAAAAGTAAATTAAGCTCTTGCATAGTCAATGGCCATGCCTCCTATGACTTACATGGCAATGTGTCCTCGGGCAAGCCACTCAAATCCAAATAGCAAAATCTGTAGTCTGGTCCTGACATGATTGACTCCAGCTGACCCTCCTTAACAAATCTAAAAATCCCCCAGACTTGCAGTTTGTTTTCAATGAAGCCACAATCATCCCAGCTTGAAATATTAAATGTACGTTCAAACAGCAAATGAAGGCTGACGGCTTGGCTGTAAGGTTTGTTTGCAGTTATAGTATTGAGACAGCATCACACCATCTTCCTTTTTTTTGAAGCAGAAAAAAAAGCTCTATTTTGTAACCATGTTAGTGCGTGCATAATGCCAAAGAGGGATTCAAAAATAATTTATAGGAACATAAGGTGTAAAGATGGGCCTGGTTATATGGAGGGGGTGCTGTTGACCTCCTGCTTTATTAAACCAAAGTTCCACCACGGTGTCTTGAATTAATTAAAAACACATTTGATGTTGCTAGTACAGGCCCCCATCACAGATTTCTCATCTGCTGTCCTTCCCTTTCAATAAAATACTAACCAGTACACACACACACACACATATTGTTTGTGTGTATGTGGACAATGGTTTATGGGGTTTAGGAGCTGTGTTTTTGCCAATGATCTGCTAACCAGCAATGAGCTTTTGGCTTCAAAGTGCCCAACAGGACAAAGGTACAGACAGCTGATCTGGCCAGCTGTGGACTGAAACACACACACATGGTGGATATAAGTTCAGCCACTCAAGAGAGCTGTTAAGCTGACATTATTATCTAAAAACATCAACAAAATATTTTTTAGAAATTTGTAAGATTGTTCTAAGCAAAGTTGACCATTACTAAGGAAATCCCCAATGATTCTGGGCAGCCTGTTAACACCCTCTCCACTCTCTGCCCTCTTAGGAGTTTTGATTTGATGAATTGTATAAATGATGACAATGGCACACACTTCCTCAAAAGCAGTTATGGTGTTGCGCCCCATTGTCTCAGTATAACCACTTAAAGCATCATCCCACAATGGGCCTTTGTTGACATCACGGTAACTGCATCCCAGATTATCAACAGTAGACACAAAAGGATACCTAAAACACAATATTTAGATGTGGAAGTCCACCACAAAGCTGCAATATGTCATGACTTGGCATTAGAACTTGTTGGTCTAACAACCCCTACACTTTCGTGTGGGAGCCCACCGTTTGCTTCCCATATGAATGTCGAGCTATGATGGGTTTTTTGTTTTGTTTTGTTTTGTTTTTTTTTTTTGTTGATTTTCTAAACCTAACCACATGCTTTTGTTGGGATGGCCGGGTGGGGTGGAGTGAGGACGGATGGCATTTTGTCATCTGCTTAACGCTGAGGTCCCTTTGGGGGGCTAATGAGCGCCATCATTTTTAGTGATCAATAAATCATGCTTATTGATTTCTTGCCTCTCCCCCCTCTAAGCTGGCTTCTGTTCTCTGAAAGTCAGAGAACAGGAGGGGAGGGAAGAGAGAGATGGAGGGAAAGACAGGTGGAGAGAGGGAGGTAGTAAGGATTGAGGGATGGCAAGTGTTATGGATGGATGGCTAGATGGATGGATAGAGGAGACTGATAAATTGAGGGATGAGAGGGATGAACAGAGAGTAAAGAAAGAAGGAAGGTTGATTGAGTGATTGGAGATAAAGAGGCTGATAAAGTGGACTGGCAGACATCTGTTGACCAGCAGGGATTGATAATTGCATTATGTGTAAAACTCCAGGTTCATTTAGCCACTAGACTGAACTTTTTAGATGCTATTTCAGCTTGTAATCTACAAGTGGAACAGTTGTTTCAGGTGTATTTCAAAGAGGTGAATAAAAGTCTCCTGGTGAATGCTTATGACTAGGTGATGCTTGTCGAGGAACTAAACTTAAAACTGGGTGAAGTCGACCCAAGTAGAAGAGTGGTTTCTTGCAACACTTTCTCATCCCAAGTCGTCACGTTGCTGCTTTGCATGTCTACATATTACACTCCAGGTTTCTGTATGCATCTGCTGCTGACGTTCTACAGTGATGTCAACAAATGCACATAGTAGGATGATGCTGCACGTGGTTATGTTCAACCAAAACGAGCACATGGCAACTAATGCCAAGACGTCAACAAATGCACATGCTGGCACATATGGTGAGGATTAGGCAACAAAGGTACATGGTACAGGGTTTGATGGACCTGCTCGCCCTATAAGCGCTCTTGTGCACTCTCATGCTCCTTATATTACGTTGTTACTGGCAGTGTGTCAACCTGACGCTGTTCTGTGGCATATTGCCTGTGTAAGGTCCAGTCCAGGGATGCTGCCTGTCAGCCTATTAGCCTTTCAGCCTGACAGGGAAAGTGCCTGCAGCGTATAATTACAATGCAAATGGTGTTTGGCCACGTGATGCTGTCCAGGGGCTTGTCATGCACATGTTTAACTTACACTGTCATAATATTATTACAATAGAATAACATCCTATGTGACTTTGCTGCTAATTTTCCCATTTTTGATTGTTGAAAGAAATCAAATTGTTGGGGGTCATTTTATTTTTCTGCCTTCAAAGCAGGGCATGACAGAAAAGTTTATTAATATTAAGGTTTTTACAGCCCAAAATACACTGTAATGCAATACTTAACTGGGAATATTTCTCTTATCTGACTTATACTCTTTTCAGATATCAACATCACCATATTAACATAATGAGAGTAGTTTTTATCTTGCAGTATGTTCTTCACTTTAATTATGATTGGATTACTGTATGTCTGCATGTAAACAAAGCCAATTTCACTCAATGATTATGAAGCCTGATACTCAGGATTCAATAACACAAAGTGAAAGACATTTTATACTAAAGCAGAGTTTGAAAGTGTCTACATGATATAAATATGCAAGTTTGTCACCTCAGACATAGGTGTGTTTTCAGAGTCCTCAGATAACACTCCAGCCACCAGATTATGCAACTGCTTTTAAGAGTTGTTGCAGATACTTATCACAGTAGGAAACCGCAGTGAAGTTTTGTTTTGTCAGCTAAACTTATGTCTATGAAGTTGTGAAAAGCTATTTGACACAGTTATTTTTTGTGGTATACTAGCTATTTTAGAGAACATTCAACATCCACTACTACCACATGTAAAAGGCTGCTTGACGTGAGAAGCCTTTCAAATCAAATCTATTAAATACACAAGCTGTGAAAGAACAGAGATAAAAACTCAACCACAGGAAGCCAAAACTTTATAATATCATAAGATATCCATACATGTTTGCAATGGCAAGGCAGAAGAGAACAGCAATCAAGCTTTTACCCAACAGCTCCAAGAGGCAGTTTGATTAGACTTGAGCTCCTGGGGGCCAGTCCAATGACTGGAGGAGAGATATCAGCCTCCAGGACCCTCTTAGTGGTAATGGGGACATAAGTAGCAGGAAAATACTGGAGTATTACCAGAGGAAATTAACCCTGGATGCCAAGGGAGCACATTGACCCAGGCCCCCATCACTGGCCCTGAAATCAGCTGTAAATTTACTGCTTTTCATAGAAAGTCAAAGAGGGGGGAATTAGCTTGGAACATTGTATCTGCACCTATCATAGACACATCCCTGCTGCTGGAGGAAGCACTCTTATTTCCATAATCTCAGGATCAGAAATACAGAAAATGTCATGACTTGTATGTGAAAGTAGATTATAATGCATCTATGAAATTCACTGACTTATCAGTAGCTCCAATGGGTACAATGGTCAAATCACCCCAGTCGCTGCTATGTACTTAATGGGGATGTTAAATGGACACAGTGCATACTGATTCAAAAAATTAAATTTTTCTGACATGCTGTGCCAAAGAAGATGTTGTAAGCCTCAGTATAATGTATAACAGGAAACACCCAAAAAGGATAGGGTCTATGCATAATAATGTGGGTTTTTACCTTTATAATTCTGGTCATTGGTTCTGTTAGAGTGCGATGTTTACCACAGTGTTATTTTGGTTGGCACTATTTTATTATGCGTAAGGATACGTGCTGTGTAATTAATAAAGGCGGAGCCTACCTGCGCTCTTGTTCCTGTCAGAGAGAGAGAGCGGTGCGTTATGGCTACCAGTTAGAAGTGAATCATGTCTCCTGTCGTCTATGTGCTTTGTAACTAAGATAGGACTTCTGCAAAGATGTCTACTGAAACTACGGACTCGGGAGGAGGGTCTGTTGTCTCCCATGCTCCTAATCGGACACCCGCTGCAGATGACCCAACAGGTTATGGGCCCAGGCAAGTCCCAAGTACAGCGATGCACAGACAGGGACTGCCGCCGAGGTTCGACGGAGACGAAGCCCGCTACCACATATGGGAGGCAAGGTTTTTAGTGTACTTGAAAACCGTAGGCCTCAAAGACGCTATCCTGGGAAATGAGTTAGCAGCAGGGGCTAACGCACAAGACGCTGCAGAGATCGGTAGGAAAAATGAACTGGCATATGCAGAACTATGCGGTTGTTTGGATGATAAAACGTTAACGCTTATCCTGTACGAAGCGCCAGATGATGGCAAGAAAAGCCTAGAAATATTGGGGTGCCATTTTGAGTCAGAAGAAAAGCCGCGGATCGTTGGGCTGTACACAGAGCTAACCAATGTGCTAATGGCTAATGGGGAAGAGCTAGCGGATTATCTATCTAAGATAGTAGCCGCATTAAACAGAGCAAAAGAGACCTTTAGTGATGCACTTCTGGTGGCGATGGTGTTAAAATGCCTCACAGATGAATACAACCCATTTTCGGTGCATGTTACTCAGACGAGGGAAGCGCTAACCTTCAACAGAGTTCAAGGCAAGACTGAGAAGTTTTGAATGCACGCTACGATACCGCAGCAGGCCCCGAACAGACGAAGTAATGACTGCTAACTACAAGGCGTCTAAACCAAAGTTTAAAGAAAAGGAGAAGAAATACTTCAATGGAGAGTGCTTTATTTGTGAGAAAGTGGGACATAAAGCAAGAGACTGCAGAAACAAAGACAAGAAAACGCACAGGAGAGTGGCTAATGCACAAAGCAGCAACAAGGTGGCCACCATTGCAGACACTGGACAAGGTATTTCCTGCGGTAGAGAAAAATATGAACCCGCGAAGGAGGAAGAAGAGACGTTTGTGCTCCGGGTGAGTGAAGGGAAACCCCATGGCACACAGCAGCAAGGTCTACTCGTGGACAGCGGTGCCTCTGCCCACATCATGACCGATGAGAGAGCCTTCATCAGATTCAACGAGACGTTCCGGCCCAAGAACCACGTCATGCAGCTGGACACGGACCACCGGTGCTGTCCTGAAGAAGGGGGACGCGCAGATTGAACTGACTGACTGCAACGGGAGAGTGGTGAGTATCAAACTCACAGACACCCTCCTGATTCCTGGTTACCAACAGAACATCCTGTCTGTGGAGGCAGTAGCTACAAAGGGAGCGAAGTTCAACTTTGAGAAGAACAACAACAAAATGATTCTCCCTGATGGCACAACATGTGAAATAAAGGTAAAGGACAGATTGTATTATCTGGACATTGTAACAGAGAATGATGTAAACAGTGAGGACTCCTGAAATGCATCTTTTGATCTGAAAACTTGGCATGAGATAATGGGTCATTGCAACTATGGTGACATAATAAAACTAGAAACAGTTGTAAATGGTATGAAAATCAAAGACAAAACATGCAGACCTAACCAATGTGAAACTTGTTTACAGGGAAAATTTTCCCAAAGCAGAAACAGACAAAGTGATGTACGAGCCAAAGAGCCGTTAGAGTTTGTACACACAGACCTGGGTGGGCCTATTGCCCCAGAGTCATTTGAAGGGTACAAATATGCAATCACTTTCACTGATGATTTCTCCGGTGCTATCTATGTGTACTTCCTTAGGAACAAAAACAAGGCAGTTGAGGCAACTAAGCAGTTCTTGGCAGACACAGCACCCTATGGTAAAGTAAAATGTCTGAGATCAGACAATGGAACAGAATTTGTTTCAGAAGAGTACCAGTCACTACTGAGAGACAATGCTATAAAACATGAGAGATCAGCTCCCTACTCCCCCCATCAAAATGGGACAGCGGAGAGGAACTGGCGTACATTATTTGAAACGGTCAGATGCATGCTGATTGAATCAGGTTTACCGAAAGAGTTGTGGCCTTATGCAGCCAGGACAGCTGCAATCATAAGGAACAGGTGTTTCTGTAAGAGGACAGGGGAGACACCCTATTTCCTTTTCACTGGAAAGACCAGATTTGTCTAAAATGAGAAAGTTTGGTTCAGAGTGTATGGTGTATGAGCAAAACAAGAAAAAGCTAGATCCAAAAGGCAAAAAGGGAATCTTTGTTAGTTTTGATCGTCATTCACCTGCTTATTTGGTTTATTTTCCAGAGACAAACAAGGTTCAGAAACACAGACTGGTCCACTTCATTACAAAGAGCGTGACAGAGAGGCATACACAGACCGACACAGACCAATCAGAGGACCACTACATAGAGTGGGTAACAACACCAAGTCAGACTAGTCAGCCACTGACTGAACAAACAGAACAGAAAGACTTGGACAAGACGCAAACGCAAACAGTGACACAGAGCTTACCACTGACACTCAGACTTCACGTACCACAGGTAGAGTCAAAAAGAAACCTAAATACTTGGAGGACTATGAATGTGCAGTGCAGAGCAGCAACTTAACTATTGACTACTTTTACTGAGCTACAATTGGGCTGCCACAGACCTATAAGGAGGCTATGGCATCACCAATATCTGAAAAGTGGAAAAAGGCGATGAAAGATGAGATGGCTTCATTTAAGGAGAACAACACCTACTCACTTGTACCGTTACCAGGGGGTAGACAGACAGTGGGGGGAAGGTGGGTATAATCCTCAAAGAGGATGATAAAGGAAATGAGACATACAAAGCTAGGTATGTAGCAAAGGGCTATAGCCAGGTAGAGGGACTTGACTATTCTGAGACGTTCTCTCCGACAGCCAACTTAACGTCACTGCGTGTGCTGATGCAGCTGGCTGCACAGCATGACCTGACACTACACCAGATGGACGTTAAGGCAGCATACCTACATGCGCCTATTGGCTGCGAAATATACATGGACCAACCAGAAGGTTTTCAGGTTAAACCAAAGAATGGTGAGTAACTTGTGTGTAAATTAAATAAATCAATCTACGGACTTAAACAGTCTGGCAGGAATTGGAACATGATGCTCCATGAATTTCTGATTGAGAATGAGTTTGTACAGAGCCAAGCAGACCATTGTATCTACACTAAACTGTCTGACAAAGAAAAAATGATTTTGTTAGTGTGGGTCGATGATATAGTTGTGGCTGCAAGTAATGAGATGTGTCTAAGAGAGGTCAAGGAGAAACTGAAAAGTAACTTTAAAATGAAAGACCTGGGACACCTCACTCACTTTATTGGGATTGATTTCACACAAAATGAGGGTACCGTCAAAATGAACCAGTCCAGGTACATTAACAAAATACTTGAAAGGTTTGGCATGGCTGAGTGTAAAGCCAGAGCCACTCCTAGTGAAACCAAATGTGATCTGATTCCAGAAGGGGACCAAACTGACCAAAGAAAGTACAGAGGAATGTTGGGCAGCCTCATCTACATCATGACCTGTACTAGGCCTGATATCAGTTGGATTGTGAGTAAACTGTCACAGTACATGTCCGATCCCAGAGAGAAACACATGACTGCTTTAAAGCATGTATACAGGTACTTACAAGGGACTAAGAACTATGAGTTGTGTTATAACAAGTGTAACACTAAACTTGAACTGATGGGATATTCTGATGCTGACTGGGCCAATGATGCCGAGGACAGAAAGAGCACTACAGGCTACTGCTTTAGCCTAAGTCAGGATGGTGCTATTGTTTCATGGAAAACAAAGAAGCAACAAACAGTTGCACTGTCAACATGTGAAGCGGAATATGTAGCATTGACAACTACTATTCAAGAAGCGCTCTACCTAACTCAAATACTCAAGGACATGGACCACAGTTTTGAGCAAACAGCAACCGTGTTTGAGGACAACCAAGGAACTATACGCCTTGCGAAGAATCCTGTGAATCGACAAAGGACCAAACATGTGGACATAAAGTATCACTTTATCAGGTCCAATGTATTGCAGGACAAAATTGTTTTGGTGTATTGTCCAACTGAAAATATGGTTGCAGATGTGTTCACAAAATCTGCCACAAGGGCCAAAATTGAAAAGTTTTGTTCTTATATGTTTGGTAACTAGTATCATGGTCAAAGTGAGTGGCACCATCGAGTGGGGGTGTTAGAGTGCGATGTTTACCACAGTGTTATTTTAGTTGGCACTATTTTATTATGCGTAAGGATACGCGCTGTGTAATTAGTAAAGGCGGAGCCTACCTGCGCTCTTGTTCCTGTCAGAGAGAGAGAGCGGTGCGTTATGGCTACCAGTTAGAAGTGAATCATGTCTCCTGTCGTCTATGTGCTTGGTGACTAAGATAGGACTTCTGCAAAGATGTCTACTGAAACTACGGACTCGGGAGGAGGGTCTGTTGTCTCCCATGCTCCTAATCGGACACCCGTGCAGATGACCCAACAGGTTCTATCCATTATGTCAATACTGTCCTGACAAAAGTAATTTTCAAAATTGGCAATATCTCTACAAATATGTGTCAAGAAAGAGATGAAGTTTTTAAAAAAACAACAGTTCATCCAAATTATCTCCATAATTTGAAGATGAAAATTAAAGTGAGCACATATGAAATGCTAACATGTTCTCATCCTAAGTCATCACATATTGCTGCTTTGTTAGTAGACTTCCGCATGTACATATTATGCTCTATAAGTCAGCTGTTGACATTCCAGGATGCCACTACTTACACTGCAGTGTCAACAAAAGACCATGGTGGGATTGCACTGCAAAAGCACATGATTATGTTTAGCACATGGCAACCAAAGCGAGGATGTTAACACATGCTTAGGATCAGGCAGCAAATGGATGATGGGAAGGTGTAGAAAAAAAAATCACATTCAGGCAGGAAGCGAAAACCAGACTCCTTCATGAAAGTCAGGGCTTTATTGGATCTATCCTTTGCCCCTCCTGCATCCCCGTAGGGACCTTTGCGCTCCTTATATCACATTGTTACTGGCAGTGCTTCAACCTGATTCTGTCCATTGAGGTATCATTTGGACGCAACAGGTTCCATTCTCAACTGATGCAGTTCCTATCATGTTTCCTCTGTGAAAGGATCTGTCCATCCGCGTTCTAAACTAACGCCATTCAGCGACGTATCACAGCCGTGAAAGATGACGTTTGGATCAGGATCATATTTCGAAATCACTGCAAAATCAGCAGTATTTGATGACTTTGGATTGAGAATGGGCTGGAAATGCTGATCAAGGCAGGTTTGTTTGAATGGGTCCGTTCAACAAGGCAATTCAAAGTGCTTTACATGAGGGCATTAAGACAAGAGTCAGTGAGCTGAACCAATACTAGATGGTGAAGTTAAACACTGCAGACCACTGGTTGGTCTGAGAGAATCATCACTAGAATCATCACTTACTCGACACAGGACAGCCTTTAGAAACCCACCAGTGTTGAATAGCCAAGATCTCATCAATAGCAACCACAATAGTTCTTTTCACTTAACCAAGATTTAAAAAAATGGCAGCCCACAAAAGTTCTCCATACACTACACACTGTGATGCTCCTCTGTTCAGTTGCCAAAGAAAACATTCAAGGAGCGTCGAATTTAAGATGATGTCACTTTGGACGCCCACTAGCTCACCTAGTAGAGCGGGTGCCCCATGTACAAAGGATGTGTCTGTGCTGCAGAGGCAGCGGGTTGTTTTCCAGCCTTGGCCCTTTGCTGCATCTTATTCCTTCTCTCTCCCCTTTCATGTTATGGTTATCCCATTGAAATGAAGACCCAAAATAATCTTAAAGAAATAATTATGAAATAAAATGGTGTTGCTGCAATTATTTCCATGCCTGACTGCAATCGTGATATATCTACACCTACATCCAAAGTTTAGGAGCACACACACACACACACACACACACACACACACACACACACAGTGAATGGATGGATTCATTTGTATCGTTCTCATAATGCTGACCTGCAAATGCAGATACATACAGATATATTTATATGACAATCAAATAATAGAAATAAAACTGCTTCACATGAGGACAGGTATCACATACATCTACAACTGTCAAGGATTGAATTACACAATAAAGCTACAGGCTTCTTTCCTTCGTGACCTTGAGGAGTGTCGTGAATATTTAGGAAAATTCTAGTAAAGGCCAAAATTAAACAACAATAATTTAATTTAATAATTTGATTTGAATAAATCTGTAATAACTGTAGAACAAAGTCCTGAAATCAGCTCAGTAAAAATCATTGACTACCTGAGTGTTATTTGCATATTGTAACACTGTCTCATGCCACTTATTTTATAACTCTGATGCTGACTTTGCCTGCAGATGATTCTGGAACAGGACCAGAATACTTTGTCGTTTACAGCCATATCCTTTGTTTTACCTTCTGCACAAATTAATGCAACGCTGAATGGATATCAATTAATAACTAATATTGCAGCTGCTTTGCTTGGATACAGACAGTAGAACTGTTATAATGGAGTTCTTCAACTTTTAATTGGTTGTGAAAATAATATGCCACTCTCCCTGGCACACATTTCTGGTAGATTGGCAGTACAACACAAATGCATGCCATGCCAATTACAAACTTAATTTGTGGTTGAGAATGATCAATTAAGGCATGCCACCCACAATGACATTTTATACTGCAATACCTTTATGTATCATTTGCTTCAATAGATCTTATCCTGAAAACATGACAGCCACAAGGCCAGTGGAAGTGGACTCTTGACAACATCTGCTGACATGTCCACCATGTATATCACTCAAGACCCCCCAAAGTAAAACAATTGTTACATACCTTATTCTGTATACAGTAATAACCAAGCAGCACAGAGACCAGTATACTGCAGTAATACTATCCACTTAATGCTCATTAAAAGTGATTTTCCAAAAAATCAGTTACACAAATTCACATCATACTCTATGGGCCTTAATATTCTACATGTGAGTTCAATTATTTGTTTGCCACCAATATCATTTATGTGTTGGCTCAGTTTTGCCGCAGCCGTTAAAGGTGCATTATATATCTGAACATAATGTTAGTTTAAAACTTTTTAAAAAATGAACTAACCCTGTCAACAGAGTGTGAAGAAGTAACACCTTTGATTTTATTTCTAAGATGCCTATCTATGTAGATATTGCAGAGATATCCACTGCTAAGCAGCCAGGGACGGGCCATCTCTTCTGTAAAAATACATCCTGGCCTGAGGGGCAATAGTGAGTCACTGAAGCCTCTAGTGTGCTGCAGGAGAGGATGAAGAAGTTGAGCCAGCTGATGTTGTGTCAAAGTGTGTTCCCCTGTCAAATAGTGCCTCCCCCCTGTTAATGTATAGCGCCCCCCTTGGGGGTCATGGTCAGGGCTAGGGGTTTGGGTCAAGTTTAAGTGGAGAGGAAACACATATTGACACAGTCCTCAACATAACACTGGAGTCAGTGGATACAGTGTAGAAGTTACAGTCTTAGTGAATTAGTTAGTGTGTAAGAAACACAGCGGTGGCAGAAGTTCCAGGCAAAAGTTCTCTCCATCACAAGCAACTTCCAGAAAGAAACAACGTTCTGCAGCAAAGAAAAGAAGCGGCTGGTAAAAAACATCTAATGTTGGCTATTTACTGAAACATATCTTTAGTTTAATGAAAACACAAACTGTAGGCTTACAGTTTCTACTAAACTATACAAATGGTGTGATGTGACCGTTTTCTTCTTACTGTGGCATTCAGAAGATTAAAAGACAGCAGCCTGATTTTGACTGGCTGTAATTCTGGCTCTGCTGTCAGTTATAAGATGCCTTTATTTATGACTGATGACTAAATTGTGGTTGTATGGATACAGCAGTAGACCGACATTCAAAGAGTGCAATACTGGCCCCTATTCAGTTGGACTAGGTGGCTGGCTCATAACTAATGGCTCCTTTAAGAGTTAGAAAGGGTTGATTTCACTATGTGGCCACTTGAGGGCAGCATAAAATGTTGTGACTCCAGGTGGTGAAAGTGGGCAGCCACACCTCATCCACCAGCACATTCTCATTCTGAACTTGTCAAATAGCTCCACTCTGTCAGTGCTTTTAGTGTGAGTGCACAATGCCAAATAGTACCTTTCATGTGCTCATGGAATGTCACCGGAACCGGTCACGGTGTTATCGTATGTAGGTGGCCGGACAGATGAAAGCTAGTAAGCTGACCTATCAGCTGAGGTTTTTGTTTTCTTTTGTTTCGTTTTTTTTCCCACCATATATTGTTCCTTATGGTCAAGGAAGCCTGGGTGGTATACCAACATGTTCTCATCCCAAGTCATTGTATATTGCTGTTTTGCAGTGAACTTCCACATCCACATATTATGCTCTAGGTATCCCTCTGCGTCTGCTGTTAATGTTCCACAATCCCTTGGTGTCATCAACAGCACATGGTGGAATTATGCTGCTGATGATTATGTTTAGACAACAGAAGCACAGGGCAACACTGGAACATCAACAAACGCACATGCTGAATTGAATAGGTAGGAATAGACTGTGCCACTTACCAGACTCCCGCATGAAAGTCCATTGTTTGTGAGGTCATGGACAATATAGTGATGGGAGAGTTATTCAAGTTCCACTTACTTTTATTTATTTATTTTTTCTCTCTGGAGCTTTTACCTGCATCTCATGGTCTTGGTCAACAGATGCAGTTTGTTCAGTTGTGATGAAGCTGTCATGCTATTGTACATTGCTCGTATAATTTCTTTGTACAGGTAAGAACATCTATTTAACATCTCCAACTAAATGTCAGCTCTCCAACCTACAATGACAAATGACATTTCCCTGTCAACCGTCACATCACCCTCTGTTCTGGGTTGTACTAACTTTTGCTGACACAGGTTGGGATCTTCTATTTTGATTACGTTAAGGCAGGAGGGAACAAATGACATTAGACTACATCTAATTAACAGCATGTGTATTTGTAGCAGATCACCATCAAAAATACAGTATATCTAAATTGGTTAGGTTTTGATTTTACATATTAAATTCAAATTAACCATTGGGAGATGGAAATTATACTTGACGTCGCTCAAGCTGTGAGGCCGGCTCACCCATGTCTTTGTTGGATTGTATGACTTTACAGATGGTCGGGGTGGAAGTTTTAATTTCTAAAATTCATAATAATGGTCAGAGTAAAGGTTGAATCGTTTTCTCTTATTTCTATAGACAGCAGCAGCACAGCGGTTCTCACCAGGAGATGAAATGCAAAAAGGAGCTCCAGCTTTGTGATGCTATTATGACTCTTCTCTAGTCCTTGACTGCAGAAATGTTTCACCCTATCATGTTTTTCATGCTTAATTCCTAAATAATGAGATGTTAGATGGATATGAGTGAAGGCAGACAACACACCAGCTGATAAAAAATGGTGAAAATCCAGACTTCTTTACTATTGTGTTTCTTAATTTATTTGAAAAGACAATGGTTTTAGGCTGGTAAGCACGAAATGTATAAAGATTTGAACACAACTAAAAACCTCCCACTTCACTGAACTTGCAGGGCTATGTTTTTCTAAATGATACCAGGAGGAATGGTTGCATCCGACGCTCTGAAGGAGGTTATCTTGTTTGTTTTCATTAACCCTAACTGGCACTCAAAAGACAGCTATCTTAACTTGTCAAAACAATTAATAGTATGAAAAGCAACCAAAAAAATAATAAACCTTGAAACCTGTATTTTTCTTGGTCAAAAACTATATCTGCAGACAACTGCACAGCTGCAATCAAAGTCTCTTATTAAAGACATTTAACCAGGAAAAGCCACATTTGTGTACAATATATTTGATAATTTACCAGGAAAAAGAAGTTGATGCAAGAAAGTGCTGAACTGCATTATGGTAAGTCTAAAATGCAGTGTTTTTGGAGCTTGACCCTTACTCATGACAAAAAGACAAGATGACTCAACAGCTTCATGTAACCCAACTGACTTTCTTGCTGGAGTCCGGAGTTCGTTTCTCATGTGGATGTCAGGGTTTTTATCTACAGTCATGGAAAAAATTATTAGACCACCCTTGTTTTCTTCAATTTCTTGTTAATTTTAATGCCTGGCTCAACTAAAGGTACATTTGTTTGGACAATTATAATGATAACAACAAAAATAGCTCATGAGAGTTTAATTTAAGAACTAAGAACTATTCATTTTCCATGGTTTTCTTGATAATAACCAAAATTACTTCCATCAATAGCTATGGCATTGTACCGCCAAAAACACTACTTTTAAGCATTCCATGTTTTCTTTTCTGTTTGCTTTAAACACATGATACACACAAGAGTTAATACTTGATTGCATAACCATTGTTTTTGATGACTGCAGCCATGCGTCTTGGCATGCTCTCCACCAGCTTCTGACATTGTTCTGCTGTCACAGCAGCCCATTCCTGTTGGACAAATTCAAACAAATTTTCTTTGTTTTTGGGCTTGTGGTTCTCCATTTTGAGTTTGATGATTTTCCACAGGTTTTCAATTGGATTAAGATCTGGTGATTGAGCAGGCCAAGGCATGGTGCGAATGTTGTGGTTCTCCATCCAGGCTTTAACTGACCTTGCCGTGTGGCAAGGGGCATTGTCTTGTTGGAAAATCCAGTCATTCGAGGCAGGAAAGAGTTTTCCAGCTGATGGAAGAAGACTGTTTTCAAGGGTAGTCCTGTACATGACCTGGTTCATTCGGCCTTCACACAATTGCATTTGCCCTGTTCCACTCAGACTGAAACAACCCCAGATCATGACTGATCCACCCCCATGTTTTACTGTAGGGGCAAGACAGTCTGGGTTGTAAGCTTCTCCAGGCTTCCTCCTAACCAGTAAGTTGGCTGGAGTGGGCATCAATTCAAAATTGGATTCATCACTGAAGAGAACCTTCGCCCAATCATCAACAGTCCAATCCTTGTGGTCTCGAGCAAAGAGTAACCGGGCCTTCCTCTGCCTTTCATTGATGAAGGGCTTCTTGCGTGCTCTGTGTGACTTCAAACCAGCTTCAACAAGTCGGTTTCGAACTGTCCTTGCGGAACAAGTCACATTTCTCGACAGTGCCCACTCATTTTTAAGGTCCCTGGAGGTCTGACGACGATTCCTGACACAGGAACGGATGAGTGCACGGTCATCTCGTGGGGTAGAAAGACGTTTCCTGCCACGGCCAGGTAGCATTTTGGTAGTGCCATGTTCAGCTTGTTTTTTTTTGTTGTAATGAACGGCTGTCTTGGAGATCTTCAGTTTTTTCGCTACCTGTCTCTCACTCATGCCAATTTCCAGCAGTGCCAAGATGGCTGCCTTTGTGGCTTCACATAATTCTTTTGTTTTAGGCATTATGTGAGAGCTGACAACTTCTGAGTTGTGCTACGGCTTGAATGTAAGCAGGAAACCACTCTAGGCCTTTGCATGTGCAGTGCTGCTTGTGACATGAAATGGCCTCTTATATACCCTGGGAATCAATTAAGCTTAAGAATGTCAAATAGGACATAAAGTATTATGTGACCAGCTGCATTTTTTGTTGTGTTCATTGTATTATACGTTTAGTGGTACCAGATATTAGAATGAACAAGAAATTGAAGAAAACAAGGGTGGTCTAATAATTTTTTCCATGACTGTACACCTTACCATGTGTTCCTTTGCCTAAACCTAACCATCTGTGACTTTGTCGCCTAATCCTAACCATAGTGAAGGTCCATGTTGGTTGCCATATGATGTTGTGTAAACACAAGGACCGTGCAGTCATCCCACCATGTGCAGATGTTGACATCACAGTAACAGCATCCCAGAGTGCAAACAGCTGACGCAGAAAGATCCCTAAAACATCATTAGTAGACGCTGAAGGTCACTGCTAGAGAGGCACCATGTGACAAGTTGGAATGAGAACATGTTGGCTTTTGTTGCTTAATCCCAGCCATGTGCTTTTGCTGATATGCTGGCATTGGTTGCGGCATCACGGAATGTCAACAGCAGATGCAGAAGGATACCTAGAGTGTAATATATAGACAAAGAAGTCCACTGACAAAGAGATGATATGTGACGCCTTGGGATGAGAATGCGTTGTACTGGCAGATGCGGTTTAAAGGAGAGGTTGCTGCTAAATATTGGTCGCTTGAGAAGGGAGACAGTACAGATTTATTGATTGGTAAAACAGAAGTTGTGAGTAGTTTGGGAGCGATGATGAGCATTTTACTTTAAGGAAATTTCCCTGATTATATGTTTATAGAACTGCTGAGGAAAAAAAATGAATGCAAGGCAAGGGATGGATTATCTTTACATCACTTTTCCCACTGCAAGGCACATGCTTTATCATTATGTATTCATCTGCATTATGAATCACAATGTAAAGAGCCCTCACCTCTCTCACAGCACAATGAGTTATGAGGGTTAAAGTTAAATCATTATCATATCACCAGCTATGTTGAATCATCTGGGTGTTGATGCTGAATATTTTCAGATTGGAAGGTGCTGTGCCACTTGTGGCCCTTATTGGGGTTGACCAAACAAATGCACCGTAGCTTCATAAATGTAGACAGGAGGAATGGATGCTAAATAAGTCTCTCTTTCTCCAGCTCATCTCTAACTGGCTGCCGGTCCCTGTGCAATGATTAGTTCCATCCCCAGGGGGAGATGAGTTAGCAGAAGCAAACTCTCTCTAATGAGCTAAGCTTTGCCCCTCTCTACCGTCCCTTCTGCATCCCTGCATCCCATCCCCATCCCTCCCTCCTTCTGAAGACCCAGGGGTGGTGGGGTGGTCCCGGGAGGGGGTCCGCAGCACACCTGTTCTCCTACCCACCCCCACCCTTCTGTAATCATTACATTTCTGCACTCCCTCGTCGATGAAGGGGGTATTCCTCCTCTCCCCGCTGGGACCCCAGCCATTGTCTGTTTTTCTATCTCCCTCCTCTTCCTCCTCCCTATTTTTCTTATAGGCAACATGCCTCCATGGCATCCCTTAGCCATACTCTGCCTGTTTTATGATCCTTGTGTTTGGAAATCTGCTGATACTGCTTAACCCTTTAAAACCTGAGATAACTGGTTTTATTTATTTATTTTTTTAAAATGGGTAAAAGGCAATGAGCAATTTAACAAGACACGGCCCAAAAATCATCAAAAAAAATGACTAAAAAACAAGTTACAAGAAAATCACCTAAGAATCATAAAAAAAACAGTGAAAAACTAAAGCAAACTCAAAAATGACCTGGAAAATTGCTGAAGATATGTATTTCCCCTTTTCCTTTTTCCTCTGTAACAAAATATAATATAAAATAAAATATAAATGTAATATAAAATTATTCTAATCATAAATTTCTTGTAATTTGTGTGACAGGTCTTGCCCATTCGGTCACTACCTTTATCCATGTTTTTGAGAGAAATCCCATGAATTTGCTTGTAAAAGGCATCTAAACGTAACACAAAAAAGCTGATATCAATCCAAGTTTCAAAGGGTTAATTCTTTATTGAGTGTACATCACTTATTCATATACGCAGGTAACAGTGATATATGTAGTTGAATGGAATAATGCTGGCAGGCTGCAGGAGTGACAAAAGGCCACCTGGCTCCAGCCTGCCCCTCCCCTCTTGTTCCCAAGACAACACTTCCCTCCCGTTAATTAGGGCAAATTTGTGTTTACATAATAAACTTCAGGGTTGCTGACGACAAACGGCATCTTGGGACACGGGGAGAAGAGGTGCAGGCAGATGGGTGTGTATATGTGTGTGATGATAACTCGTGGCTGTACAAAACATCCTACCTGCCGCCTTACGGCATCAAATTCCCAGAAGCCATTGGGAGAACACGTGTTCAGGCGTGAGCTGGGAGATGGGGATGTCTGATGGGGCTAAGCAGAGCTTGTCCTGCCACCCCTGGGGCAGCAATATGGCTCAAGACCAAAGTTAAGGCCTGTCTAGTTAGTCCGGTGAAGGCCCTGATAACAAATAAACATAGAGGAAATTTAGGGGGCTCTCCCGGGGGCTGATGCCAGATGCATCTATTGGTGAACTACTGCTGGTGTCCACTGAGTCCTCTAACAGTGCCATGAGTCAGAGAGGCACCAGAGCAGCACCTCCAGGCCACACCTTAGGGTTCATCATCAAATCCATCTGTTCTTTTCACCTCATTCCCTTTATAAATAACATTAAGAGTTTACTCAACAAAATGTGTGCACTTATAAACTTATAATACTCTCTTGAGATGACTTACTTATGATTAAGTCCAAAAAAAAAAAAAAAAAAAAAAAACATGGCATTGCATAGTGCCACACCATTTATAGTTCACGTTGGATATTTAAAAAAAGAACAACCTAAAAATAATAGATGAACAGGTCTGATCGGAACTTGAACTTTGAGTTTGCCTCTTCAGAACAGTAAAAAAGTAACACACAGCTTGAAGTTGGCCTCTCAATAAAAGTAAAGTGAGTTGTAAAAATATATATTATTTGAAGATTATATTGCACCAATCAATATTTTTAACACTAATACAGTATTGTGAAACATACTGTAATTTTATTCCTCTACAATAATTTGGTAACTTTATTTAATTAATATTTTTGAACCCAAACCATATAAACATACACAGGTTGATCTGAAAACATAAGTCAGTTGACAAGATAATTAATTGGCAATTATTTTGATAATCCTTTTTAATCCTTTAAATCATTTTTCATGCAAAAAAAGAAAAAAATGGTTTCAACTTCTCAAGTTCTAGACTTGCTGCATTATTACATAAATGAATACAAGATATATATATATATTTTCCTAGTTGTTCTTACATACTGTTACTTCAGTGTATATAATATTTTCAATGCAGGACTTCAACTAGTAACAATATGTTTTTTTAGTGGATTGTTAGTACTTTAAAGTAAGAAATTTGAATTCCTGATTCCTCCCACACTGATTCAGCATTTACAGCATCAGAACTGTTTTTCTATTACTGGATTTTTAATTTTCATAACTGACACCAGTACTGAAACCCTTAAAAACCATCACTCCAGCTGCAAAACAGCAATCCGTGATTTAAAGCCAGTGCTGGCCAGGAGCGTAAAGTGGGGGCTAGTGGCCCCTCATAATTCCGGTGCCTTTGCTCAGATCACCCATCTTTAAGCTCTGCAGATCTGGGTGCTGAAAAACATTTGGTGCATCTGGAGTTGATTTATTTTTTCTGCAAACAGAAAATGAATAGAAAAATGTTTGAAACACTAAAGAGAATGCTGCTGGATAACGGTGCGTACCCACCAAACGCGATTAAAAATGATCGCGCCTCAAGATTACATACAAAGTCAATGCAAAGACGCGATTTGACGCCTCATTTTGCTGGGCGACGCGATGGACGCGATTGCGAGGCGCGTTGGACGCGTTGGACGCGAAATTCGCGGCGAATCGCTCGAGTTGAAATAATTTTAAACTTTTGCGGCGTCGTCGCGTGAAGACGCGCCGCGACAGCCTATCAGCGTTGAGATCGTCATCGACGTGCTGACGTATGGACGTCCTGGTGTTCCCTCGCAAAATCTAATCAAACCGCCAGAAACAATGGAGGAGCAGCTTATCGTCGCCATCACCGCTCACCCAGAGCTGTACGACAGTTCCTGTCCCTTGTTGCAGGAGACGGTGGAACTCGCCGAGCTCACGCCGCCTCCGTAGGGTAGCATGCACCCAGAACCGACATCGGCGCCTAGCCCGCAGACGACGCTGGGAACTTCTCCAGAGCAGATGTGGTGCAGCGATCGTCAACGAGAGAATGAAATGGCGGAAGAAATGTTGTTGTCGCGGCGCGATTTCGTCGCGCGTCGAGTCCCATTTTGGGGTTTTTGTACGAGCGTCAAAACTGGAGCGTCCGGCGCGACGCGATTTCATTTGAGGCGCGATGAAATAATTTTTATCGCGTTTGGTGGGTACGCACGGTAAGGCCCGATGTGTTAATACAAAATGTGAATGCAAAGCACCTTTTGCAAATCACTGAAGGTAGCTGTCACTGTGTATATGAAACTTACAGCTTTCTGTCTCTCATTGACACAGTAGTTCAAATCAATGCATGCAAAACTATGTACAATGTGCATTTCAAGGCCTTCCCCATCCCATAACTGATAACTGATAGAGTACACATGATGTCTATTCCACAGGTGCAAATTGTTGCAGTACTGAAAACTTACAGGCACATATGATGCTAAGGTGCACAGGGCTGCTGAGTATGGAGGGAGAAGCAAGTGCTGCAGGAGGTGTATGTGTGTGTGTGTGTGTGTGCACTCGCGCATATATATAACAGGGAACATACTCATCGTTACACAGTCACCAACAGGGAACGGCAAAACTAACAGGGGACATTTTTTAAGTCCCCACTTGGACATGCTCTAAATCATCATAAAATCATGTGTTATGGCCTCTGGTGAAATTTTTCAGATTTTGCCAAGAGGGGACCAAAGTGTGTGTGAGTGTTTATATCCATATTCAGAGCTCCCCCTCCTGGTTGGAGCTGGTATTTGTACGACCCATTCACACCACGTCGCTTTTAACACTCCTCTCCCCAGCAGCCTTTCAGACTGCAGATGGGCCGTTAAACAGGCTTTAGTAATGTTAATGTGGGTGACATGAAGGCCACAGAATGTAATGTATCAAATATGATACAAATAGCATGATAGGGTTAATAAAGACACCAGTCTCCTGAAAAGTGATTTGTTATTAGTCTTTGCATTAAAATTCAAGGCTTGGCTTTAGGTGATTTCATAAGTTTTAAGCTCTATACTGTATTAAAATAAAGGGCTACCCAGAAGGCAGGAGAGAAATCAGTATTTTAGAGCCTTAAAAAAAGCAAGAAAACTATAATCCAAGCAGAATAAACCTTTACATAAAATGATCAGCAGTAAGATTTTTTCTTTTTAGGTTTAATTATGTAAAATGATGTAACATCAGACCTTGACTAGACCTTTAAAGTTGTTCAGTCCCTGACGATACTGACCTGACCAGTTTTCACGAGCACTGAATGTCAATCAGTTTTTCAATAACTTCAATATACACTCTCAGTCTGTACGCATAGAAATGTAATTTGTTTGTGGGTGCACATTATAGAAAACATGTCCAAACATAGGATAATGCAACATGAGTCCACTGTTGGCTGGTACATAATGACAATTAGTTCCCTCTTGGATAGCATGGAGTGACGTTCACACTCCACCATGTAAAGAATAAATAAAATGAGATAGGTAAGACTTACACAAAAAGAATCTCACCTAAATAATTCAAAAATTATTCCTCAACTATGATTACAATGACTGTGATTATTATAATTATAACTAATATTTTATAACAAACTATAAAGGCTCAGTTTTAGTGGATGGCTTAACCATCTAGCTTGACACTGTTTTACAATACGGCTTTCCCCAGAGGGCAAGGAAATATTTTTAAATCTAAAGAAAGGAGAAATAACAATAACAACAATAATAATAATAATAATAATAATAATGATAAGGGTAGGAAGAAAATGTGGAGAGAGAAAATACCAGCAAGATCTTTACTAATTTTAATGAATTGCTTAAATTAGTTTATTATCAGAATTTAACTTAACCTTGAGATTAGCTCAATCCTCCAAAACTCCTTTGAGTTTTTAGATGCACTAGAAGCACTAGATTTCTGTCAATCTTACAATGTACATATGTTTTTTTTCTCTATAATCACAGGAATGCATTTTATTTGCTGATCTACTCTACAGGCAAAAGAGGTCCACACTTGTGTAGTATAAAGCAACAGGGGTCCACAGTTGGCTGGTACATAATGACACAAGTTACTTGTAAATATATCTAAACGAAATCATGTAATTTTTTTTTGCTTCTAAAAGGATCTGTAAGTATGTATTTTTTGTAACTGAATATAAAGGCTCAGCCGTTGTGGATGTCTTTACCATTTTATAGCTTGACACTGTGTTTAAAAAGGGAGCTACCCCAGTCCATTCTCATTGTTAACTTTTCAAATACATTCCCTCTGTCAGTGCTTTTTGGCATACATGCATCAATCTGGATCATGGCAGGATGATGTGAGATGAGAACATAGCCGGACAGAGCCAGCGGCATTGTTATTATACGTCAGTAGACAGCCAGACAGCACGAGGCACATCTGCATACATCTTGCGTGGCTAGCATCACTTGAGAATATGGATGGACGTACTCAAAACTTCCATTTAACAGTTTTTACAAGCAAAAAAAATGCCATGCAAGTTTTAGGTTTTATTTTTGAGGATTTAAAGTTTTTTTTTCTATGGGAAAAGATATTAAAACAAAAATGTTATTTTTTTTTTAAAAAAAGGAATAAAGTTTCATCATCATTGAATGATGCCTTTTCAGAGCCAATATTTGCATAAAATGAAGCAAATAATTTAAAAATAGCTTTGCTGGTCCAAAGTCTTCTTTGTAAAACATCAGAGCCACTCAGAAATACTTAGAGGGCAACTGAGGAACTGAGTGGATTAGTTGTGGGCAGACATACAGTGAAAATCAGATTTTAACCGGTTTAAATAGTTAAGAATTCTGTATAGTTGCAGTGATTTGACAAAATTGCAGGGTCTCCCAGAATTCACAGGAATCAGCTGAATTTGGCATTTATTGTTATGGTTGAAATCCAATGTATGTGTGCCCATCTATAGGAATCCATTTTATTTGTCGCTCCACATTACAGAAAAGAGGTCCACACTTGAGTTGTATAAAGTGACATGAGTCCACTGTTGGCTGGTATATAATGACACAAGTTCCATCTTAGATATATAGTATAGAGTGACATTCCCATTTCAACATGGATAAATGACAAAGAATAGGAAAAAAAGAAGTTAGATGCATTATTGTTCAAAAAAATAATCTTACAAAAATGTAATAATAAAAATTATTTATTTTTTTAGGAAATTGGAGATAGAAATATCATTTTAGTTTTTTTCGTACATTGCTTTTTGAATCGTGCACCTGAATAAGTTTTTGAGTTGCTGTTTAAGAGTGTGCTCTTTTTTACCTTGTGTTGAAAACACATTGACAACCCATCATGATATAAATGACTAGAGCAATCTTTAATGGTATTTATAATATGGGAGGTTTTGTGAGCAATCAGTTTGTCTCAGTTACAGGGATAAGTCAGTTAGAGGAATGATTAACCTCTGAAACCCTCTGTTCAACTGCTGAGATGAACTATTTCAAATTCTATAGGTTTTTGGCTGTACTTTTGGCTGTACTTTAACTTTAAATTCTAAAAAAGGAAAGTCAGTCCACACTTTGTCCCCTCTTGGCCTGTACAAAATGACACTTCTTGTTTTGTTTTGTTTTGTTTTGTTTTATATTTTCTCCAATGTTTTAAATTAATCTTAAATCTGCATTAGACAGATAAAATTGTATATACACATTACTAGATCTCAAGAAAACCAAAACAACTACAACTACTAAAACAACTAAAGAAATATAAAACAGCCAACAATACAAAAACTGCAGAACTAGGATCAAAATAGGATTCACTTTCAAGTAAAAATAAAAAAATAACGCTGAGAGATTTGGATTGGATTGTCTGCTGTGTACGACCTTTGAAGTCTTCTGTTGTAGGAGAGGGAACTGAGAGTTTTTAAATGGGTGTACTGGCATGCAAAATTACCAGCACATTTATGGATTGTGTCTTTAACAGAGGCTGACTACTCATTTTGTATTGGATTAAATGATTTGCCATCTCTCTGTGTGCATGCTGCAGTGACCAGAGGGACTTATTATTATTCAACACAGTTTTGGTTTATATGAAGAATTTCAAATTCCTTAAAGGGTTTTTAGTTTATGATGTAAGCATTAAACAATCCTCCACATTGACTGAGTGGAGTGTCCAGCACCCATGTGCCTTTAAGGTTGCCTCTGAGAAATGAGTGACTTGGAGAGGGTGAGGGGTCAGCGTGTGCAGCTCTGTGCCAGGCCTTGATTCTCTGCAGTGTGGGGGTTGGTTTCTTTGTTGTTGACGATGGTCAATAGGCCATTCCACATTAAGCTTCAAGATGCTAATTTATATTAGCTAGAATGTTACATCCAACTCTGACTGCCTGAGACATGGGTCTGTCCCCTGTCCTGGGTTAAGCAAGTGGCACACAGTGCTTATTTTACCTGGTACAACATCTCTGGATTATTGGGAAGAACATCCTAAAAGTTTTACAGATTGGGCATATAATTCTCCACTCAAATTCCCACTAGCTTGAATACTGATACAAAAGTAGTACTTTTTTTTACTGGATAGTTAAATATTTGAACATATTTAATCACCTAATAATTACATGAATTTCATGGCAAACCATAGTGATGTTACATAGTTTATTGTGCCAAGTTAACATTTAATTGTTCTAATCATAATAAAAGGTTTGGTTTCAACTATAGGAGTAAAACAAAACTAAAGAGTAAGAGTGATCGTCTGATCATCATGTTAAACATATTCAGGAAACAGAAATAAAATGTCAGAATGCAACATTGAGCCAAAGAAAAAACATGGTGGATTATTGTAGTTTTGTAACATAGGTTTTGTTATTGATCTGTAATGTTGAATTTATGTAGTCCATTTTTCACCTCTGAACCCTTTTCATTTGAGCTGCAGTGATATAAATTTAAAAGGTTTGGTCATAAATCAGTTTGAACTTATATATGAAAATAAATAGTTTTCTAACCTATAAAACATTTAATGGGGGCAAATGTGTATGCATGCTTAACACAGCGCTGAGAAACAAAGCATTTTTTAAGTGACTGTAAGATTTAAAACAGCAAATGCAACTTTAAAATGGCCTCCCAAATAATATGTCAAGATCCACTACATGGTATTTTTTAACAGTTTAACAATATACCATCAGTAGTGTATCAGTGTATCAGCGTACCATCAGTAGTTGCAATTTATTTATTAGTTATCAAGTAGTATTGACAAAAGTGAAATTAACAGTCTGTTAACAGCCAGCTTAGAAAGATGACACTGACATGTAAAATTACCAGCACATTTATGGAGCGAAATGCATCCCTAAAGGAGGTTAAATATTCATTTGTTTGTGAAAAAATTGTTGTTCATCTCTCTAAGATGTTAAACATTTGATTCAGTGGTGCTCTGCATTATTAAGTAAGCAATCACATGGTGTTATAGATATATTGTTAGATTTATGAGCCTTCAGTTGATGAAGCTGACAAAAATATGTAATTTCCTCTACACTGAAGAGGTGGAGTGACCAGCACCCATATGATTCTCAGATCCTAACTTTGAATGTTGAACAGTGGAGACTGCTGCCACTGAGAAGTGAGTGACCTGCAGTGAGTGAGGGGTTTGACTCTGTGCAAGTCAGTCTGTGAAAATCTGTCAGGCCTTGATTCCCTGCAGTGCGGGGGATGGTTTCTTCTAGCTGACGATGGTCGTTAGCACATGACACATTGAGCTAAGGGGTTGCTAACTTCTCATATCCAAGATGCTGTATCTGATTTAGACTGACTGAAACGTGGCTTATTCCCCCATCCTGGGTTTAACAAGTAGCACACACTGCTTATCTTGGTTAGTACAACATCCCTGGATTATTGGGAAGAACACCCTGAAATTGTACGGAGTAGGCATACAATTCTCCACTTTAATTCCCATTTTAAATACTGTTTTTTTTTTTTTTTTTTCAAAACTTGTACTATTATGGATATTTAAGTAGTTGAACATATTCAGTTACCTAATGATTACATCTGTTATTTCATGACATACCATTTTGATGTTGCACAGGTTATTGCCTCAAGTTTACATTTCATTATTCTAATTATAATAAAAGGTTCTGTTTTAACTAAAGAGGTAAAACAATACTACAGAATTAGATACTCTGTAAAGCATCTACAAACATTATTTAGATAGTTAAAATGTTGTCAATGGTTATTGATTGTATGGAGTAAAACTAATTTGGCCCTTTTAAATGTTTTATAGGTGAGCTACATAAAGAGTACATGTTTGTGTCCTGATTGTGTGATTATCATTTTAAACACATATATGAACAGAAAGTCAATGTTGACATGCAACTTTGAGCCAAAGATAAATGTAGTGGGTTATTGTTGTTTTGCAACTTTTGTAACCTATTAAAAATTTAATGAAGGGCAAACATGTATGTATACCTTACAAAGTGCTTAGAAAGACATTATTTATTAAGTGACTCAAAAGATTTAAATAGCAACTGCAACTTTATAATGGTCTTCCAAATAGTATTTCAAGATCTGCTACATGGTATTTAACAGTTTAACAGTTTATTACCATTAGCAGTTGCAACTTTATAGAAACCATCCAAACAATGTTTATAAACAGTTTTCAAACCAACTATTAATAGTTAACAAAGTGTTATAAATATTTGGTCTATCTATCCAAGAGATATTTATATTGTATAATTTACTTTTTTTGTTTTTACAAAGGTTTACAAATTAGTTGGAAACCATTAATACTTAGTTTATGTATTTATACAAGACTGTATAAGTCTTGGTATTTGACTAATAAAATAACAATCTATAACATTACTTATAATGGGTAAAGTTAATTAGTTATCATTTCTTCATTGGTTATCAAGGAGTATTGACAAAAGTATAATTAACAGTCAGTTAACAAATTATTAATGATGCCTATAATACAGTAATGCCAGCTTCAGAAAGATGATACCGACACGTAAAATTACCACATTTATGGAGTAAGATGCATCCCTAAAAGAGGCTGAGTATTCATATGTGTGAAAAAAAATGTTATTCATCTCTGTATGATCTATGTACATTTGATTCAGTGGCTTTGTGCATTCTTTAGAAAGCAATCTGTCTTTATTACATTCACACACAGTTTTTTATAGATATATTTTTTAATTTACTTGGCCTTCAGTTGATGAAGTGGACAAAAATATGTAATTTCTTCTCTACACTGAAGAGGTGGAGTGACCAGCACCCATATGATTCTCAGATCCTAACTTTGAGTGTTGAACAGTGGAGACTGCTGCCACTAAGAAGTGAGTGACCTGCAGTGGGTGAGGGGTTTGATTCTCTGCAAGTCAGCCTGTGAAAATCTGTCAGGCCTTGATTCCCTGCAGTGCGGGGGATGGTTTCTTCTAGCTGACGATGGTCGTTATGGTCGTGAGGACATTACACATTGGGCTTCAGGGTTGCTTACTTCTCATATCCTAGATGTTGTATCAGACTGAAACATGGCTTTTTCCTCTTTCCTGTGTTAAACAAGTGGATGTTGGGTAAGATAATGTTAAACTGTAAAGAGTAGAAATACAAGCAGAATTCCACATTTGTCGTCAATTGCACAATTGACTACAAGCTATTCAAAAAAAGGAGTTAAACATGTTTTTCACATGAAGGAACATCTGCTGGGAAGTGACATAATAACCACATGTGTATGTAATATCACTGAAATAATTGAAAGGTAATTATTTATTAAGTGGCCCTCTAAAGCAGTAGGGCATCTTGGCTCTCAGTGGCTCTGTTTGTCTGAATTTTTAACGCAATGGCCATCAGAAACACATTAACATTAGTTAAACTTTAAGTGCTAAAGAGTTGTTTCAGTTGACAACACTGGAATGTAAAGACCTGTAAAGCTGAGTGTCAATGTAAACTTATTTTAGCAATCTCACATGCCTTCATGCACACTCTCTGTGCCGCAGTGACAATGCTGTATACCAGCCCTGTATTTGCCAACTAATTTACAACTCTATGTGTTACCAACTATAGTTATCAAAAACAACCAAAAAATAGATATAACAATAATAAAAACTTAGTTCTGGGTTGCACAAACCTCTTTGAATGGGGTCAACAGAAGATAACTAGTGAAGGCCCATTCATAGATGTGTATCCTGCTGTGATGGTTTTGAGATGAGGTGTTGGTGGCTCATCACCATTTCAATGCCCATCAAAAACACTAACATACCAGTTAAACTTTAAGTGCTAAAGAAAGGTTTTAGTTCACAATACTGGAATTAAAGTCCTGTAAAGCTGAGTGTCATTGTGAACTTATCGTATTATTATATTATTTATTATGTGCCTTTCACTTCATGCACACTCTTTGTGCACTGTGACAATGCTGCATGCCAGTGTGTGTAGTATATGTTATAGACTGTAGTCATTAAAAAACAAACATCTTTGAATGGGGTCTAGATTAGATAATGCTAAAATACACTTACAAACACAGGTGTTTCATCCATCACTAAAAAACTATTCATTTTTAACACAATGGAACACATTACAAAACAAGATATTTGGTGTTCAAATCCATTACCTATCATAATAGCATGAAAAGGAGCCTTGAGAAATACATAAAAGAGACAAGGCTAAAAACCAAAAATGAATGGCCATGACCTTTGACCCATAAAGCTGCACTGCATTAAATACCAACATGACTGAAGGATATCACAAAATGAGCTCGGGGACACTAAAAACCACTGACAGTGGACACAGTTTATCACTGTATCTATAAATGCAAATTAAGACTTAACTATGCAAAGTGAAAGCCAGATATCAGCAAAATCCAGAAACACTGCCAACTTCCGCCGGACCTGAGCTCATCTGTCACGTCACAGTGAATATTAAGACAAGTTATAATTGTGTTCACATTATAGCCTTTATTTTAAAAAGCTACAATGGCAACATTTCTGGTGCCAATTTACTAAACAATGAGAAGCTTTACTGAATAGATACATTTTTGTATTAGATATTTTTCTCTTTACAAAATGCACCTTTCTATTTCTTTTTCATTAATCTATGGTGGAGTGTGAATATCACTCTGTCCTATCCAAAAGGGAACTTGTGTCATTATGTACCAGCCAACTTGGGACCACCGTCGCTTTATTCTATATGTGTGGCCCTTTTTTTCTGTAATGTTGATCAACAAAGAAAATGCATTCTTATGCATATAAATTGAAAGCACGCACATACATTGTAAAAGAGATCCTGTGCTTGTAATAACTCTTAATGGGAATTTCCAGTAAAAGTCTGATAATAAATCTATTTTTATGATTAATCAGCAAATACTGTTGCTGACCTTTATATCGTTTTGGTCCTTTCTGGGAAACCCTTCATTGTAAAGGTGAACATCTAAAGTAGGAATTCCAGTATGTTTTTTCCATGGCCAAGGGATCAGCCAGTATGTGTGATATCTCTGATCTAGACACTAGAGAAAGAAGTCTCAGACTTGTAATGTCATGAAGTATAAAGTCTGGAGCTGCTCCTTCTGCTCATCGAGAGCCTAATTTTGGGGACCAACAGAATGTTTGTTATCCCTTAAACCCAAATGAACTTTATTATATTGGTGTTGTCAGTTCTGTAACAGAAAATGTTCCCATATACTTATAACATTGTTCTGGCTGTTCTCAGTGTCATCTAGAAAATCTTTCACAATTTCATATCAATGGAGCAACTCTACACTTTATATCACATGACATCACAAGCACTCCAGTTTTTGGATATGGGAGCGAGTTGCCCATGTTTACTAATGTTTTTAGACTGCCTTAGATCATAGAAATAATATGTATGTATTTTAGAAATGGGCATAATTTCCCATTAATACAGTATCAAGCCATAAAAAGGTTAAGCCAGCCACTAAAGTTGAGCCTTTATATTCTGTTACACAAAATACTAACAAATCATATTTGAAGAAGAAATGTAACATTATTCAGATGAGATTTTTTTTCACAAGTATTATTAAATATGTTTGTATGTGCTTTACATGGTTGAGTGTGAATGTCACTCCGTGCTATCTAAGAAGGAACTTGTGACATTATGTACCAGCCAACAGTGGACTCATGTCATTATATCCTACTCAAGGGTGGACCTTCTTCTGTAATGTGCACCAACAAACAAGTTGCATTTCTTTAAGTACAGACTGAGAACACAAGTATATTGAAAACTTGATTGACATTCACTACTTGTGAAAACTGGTCAGGTAAGTATTTTGGAAATTGAACAATTTTAAAGGTCAAGTCAAAGTTTGATGTTACATAATTTTAATTTAAAACTCCTTTTTTAGTTTTCTTACAAAAGGAAATGGAGTGTGGACATTTTTTTTTTCTTTTTGGAGTGCAAAGTTCAAAGAGTACAAACAGAAGTCGACTTATGAAGGCCCATTCATAGATGTGTATCCTGTTGTGATGGTTTTGAGATGAGTTGTTGGTGGCTCATCACCATTTCAATGCCCATCAAAAACACTAACATACCAGTTAAACTTTAAGTGCTAACGAAAAGTTTCAGTTTACAATACTGGAATGTAAAGTCCTGTAAAGCTGAGTGTCATTGTGAACTTATCGTAACATTTATTATGTGCCTTTCACTTCACGCACACTCTCTGTGCACTGTGACAATGCTGTATGCCAGTGTGTGTGTAGTATGTGTTACAGACTGTAGTCATTAAAAAAACAAACATCTTTGAATGGGGTCTAGATTAGATAATGCTAAAATACACTAACAAACACAGGTGTGTTTCATCCATCACTGAAAAACTATTGTGAACACAAAGGAATACATTACAAAACAAGATATTTGCTGTTCAAATCCATTAACTATCTGCCATAATAGCATGAAAAGATTTAGAGAACCTTGAGAAATCTCTGCATAAAAGGGACAAGGCTAAAAACCAAAAATGAATGGCCATGACCTTTGACCCATAAAGCTGCACTGCATTAAATACCAACATGATATCACAAAATGAGCTTGGGGACACTGAAAACCACTGACAGTGAACACAGTTCATCACTGCATCTATAAATGCAATTTAAGACTCTACTATGCTAAGTGAAAGCCAGATTCAACAAAATCCAGAAACGCCACTGACTTCTCTGGACCTGAGCTCATCTGTCATGTCACAGTTTGATTTCTTTCTTTTGGAAGCAAACAGCTTTTAAGGATTAGTCACAGACTTGTGTTAAATCATTTTATAGTGATTAAACTAATTAAAATAAAAATATATTATTTATTAAAATAAGTAATTATATTGCTGATCATTTTATGTATAATGTTACACGTTTATAGAGATTTATTTTTCTGAATTTTTGGTGATACATTGGTAGTTACAATTGGTCTGGTCTAAAATATACATATATATATATATATATATATATATATATATATATATATATATATATATATATATACATATATAAAACAAAGACAACAATAAAGTTATTAACAGTAAATAGTAAGATAAAACTGAATTCACAGGATTATGGGAGCCTTCTTTAAAAGATATACTTTGCTTTGGCAAGTATTATTTCTGTAATATTTATTATCACAAAAAATGTTGATATATTGCAAGCAATAAAGTTTACATACCCATTTTTAAAGATACAAATGAAGTTTTAGTGAAAAAGAAGCACTCTATAGGTGAGAGAACCAGGATAAACCAGTTTGACTGCAGTATATGGATGTCCCCCCTTTGATAGGCAGACGTCGCTCAAGGCTTCAGGTCCCCTCTTGGCAATTTCTTTAAAAAATTGTAAAAATCACATTTGCAGTAATATTGTGAAAGAAGACCTCAAAAGTAAATTTTCAATTCTAGTTTTGTATTTTTAAAATGACTGCTAATAAAGGTTCCCTCTTGGATAGTACACTTAGATAGTCCCCTATTATTCATGTTCGCATGTTGTGTGTGTGTGTGTGTGTGTGTGTGTGTGCGTGCGTGCGTGCGTGCGTGCGTGCGTGCGTGCGTGCATGTGTGTGTGTGTGGTGGAAGGGGAGAAAGAGAGGAGAGGATGGGAGGACACTTAAGAGGGAAGCCACTTGTGCACCAAGACCTATTGTATGTAGGGATGAAGCTGGTCACAGAGTGCAGCCTCAGCAGGTCCACTAGCTGTTGATATGGAATAATAGCAGGTACGACTTTTATATAACGACTACAGTATGCAACAGATCACGTTACACATTATAACACTGTACCTGTGGAACATGGTCACTCAGACTTTGGACTGTCCCATCAATTAATACTTTTTCCATTTTTACCTGTAGCACTGCCTCACTCTGATGGCAGGGGCTAAGCCTTCTTTCCTTCTTGAGCAGGAGACGGCAACATCAACCAGGCAGATCCACAGTGCTGTTCAACAAGATGGTGGCTTCTCTCTCAGCCACAGACGGTGCTGAAGAAGCATGTCATGTCAATGAAACAACTGTACACAGCCCTAGCTTAAATGAATGGTGAGAGAAAGAGCTGCAGTACCAATATGTACAGGTAAGGCCACACGCTAATGTTTGTCTTTTCAATATGTACTGGTATACTTTCAGACCATGTGACAAAATGTGGGGTATATGTCTCCTGATATAGTAAATTGTGTTTGGCATGGTACCTTATACTATATTGGTATTTTGCAGAGGGTGATGTAGCTGAATGCAAATCACATCCCAAACCAGCACTCTGACTGGTCAAACACTGCAGCTTAGTCAGTGCCATCAATGTCTACATATGATGTACTGGTTTCCTCCCTTGTTGGTTGTTGATGTTTGGCCTGTAATCTGTGATAGATAACAAAGGACCATTATTTTACTGTTCATCTCTGTTTTCTCTTCCAGATGATTAGTTATTAGATGTGTTATAAGCAATATTATTTGTCATGTGTTTGGCCTCTATAATGAAAAAAAAATAAAGACCATATATTTTCATTGTGTTTTTAACTGTTTGAGTGTGAAGAAGAGCAGAGCTGGTATTAGACAAAAACATGTTTAAAAGCCCTGGTGTGATCAGACTCTGTAAAGTGACCAGACAGAGCTGCATTGTACGGCCTCCGCCAGCTGCTGGGCTGCGTGTGGTCGAGCTGGTCGGCAAGCATCACATCTTATAAAAGGGCAAATGCTTGCCAGTCAGACGTCCATCAAGGCTGCGCCCCAGTGGGCCAGCGTGGGGCCATAATCCCTGGAAGTGCCCCTATGGTTCTTGCCCTACCTCCCTTATCCCCTCTATCCTTCCCTCTTGCCTCCCTTCCCTCCATGCTGTTGTTTTCCTCCTCTCCTCCCCAGGCAGGAGGTGTTTGGACCACGCAGCGTGACCTGGCTGCCAGGGGAGGCATCCAGGGAGGGGCTCCGGGGCCACAGGTGAGGCCTGAGCTCAATCTACCCCCCTCCATCCTGCCTCTCCCTCCACCTCCCCTGGGTGCCAACTTCACCAGCCCTCCTCCTCTTCCCCGTGCCCAGCAGGCCAATCAAGCCATATCTGTGTGCCATGCAACCTGGGGACTGGGGGGGTAGTTGCGGAGCAGTCAGGCCGAGGCCCCATGTGGACCTCCTGTCCCTCTGAAACCCTCCCAGGATCTGTGTCACCATCACCACCACGTTTAATTACCTCGCTCATCTTCATTAATTCATGGGGCTTCTTTATGCCCTGCAGTCTGGAGATAGATAGAGAGGGAGGGAGGGAGGGATGCAGACAGAGGAGGATAGAGAGTGACGCCACTCCACAACAACAACAGCAGCAGCAGGCACAACAAAAATAACACCCCCAGCAGCTGGAGCTCAGTGCTTGCAGCAGCAGCTCAGTGACCCTGGTGTCCCTCAGGGCACTCGTCTAGGACCTCCAGCACAGGAGGCTTTTTGCCAGTTGAGGGTCGCGGGGCTCCAGGGTCAGTTTGGCCCTCTCTGCCCTGGAGACAGTGGAAAACAAATCCCCACTGTCTGGCCAGAGAACACCTCAGAGATTGAGCACTAAGCGGGCTCTATTGATTTGAGGCTCTGAGGGCCGCTCCCCGGACAAAGTGACCATAATGACATTAGAGATTAGACGCTCAGATGTTGCTCACAGGAGACTGGGATCACAGTAATGGGTAATAAAGGCCGACTCAGTGGACCAAGCCATCAGCCGTGTGTGTGAGTGTCTGTGTGTGTGTTTAAGTAAAGGCTAAAGTAAAAACGGCATCCAGTGAAAAATGAATAATTATGATCTAGATCTATCTAGTGTCAAAGCAATGCAATTATTACTTATATATTTTCCAAAAATGTCTTATCTAAACTTCATCTCCATTTGATTTCTGATCTATTCCACTAACGTCCTGACAAGTATTTAAATACTACAGGAAACAGCGTCAACGCAAAAATAAGACAACAAATGACTACCTCTGTTGCAGCTACTCATGAAACCAACTCAGTAAAAACTGAATCAAATGTTTTCTAAAAAAAAAAAAAAAATTAAGGGGAAAAACATCATTGCTCTTCATTGACTTTACATTGTGTGAAGGTTGTCTCCTCGTCATTAAAGACTGCAGTAAACCACACAAAAATGCCTAAAAGCTGATGTGTGTTGGGATGCACTACCAACATGGTAAAGAAGCAAGAAATTAGTAAAATGTTACAAGAAAATTATGGAAAATTAAAAAAAGAAAATGACCATGTGTGCGAAAAGTGCGAAAAGGTTTTATATGTCTTTTTTTCTGTAACATAGTTTTAAATATTTTAAATAATTTTACAATGTAATGAAGGAAGTTAAAAATAGTTTTTTGGAAAATTTCCCTTTTTTAAAAAAATAATATCTAATAATCTGCGAATGTCAGCAGTTTGTGGGACATTTTATGAAAGGAATACAATCAATTTTTCCAGTCAGTTTTCAGAGGTTTCAATGCTTGTGAAAGGCCTCTGAATGCAGGACAAGAACACTGCTGTTGACCCAGGTGAATTCATGGCTCACATAATGTAAATATCTTGACTCAGCCTGTCGGAGATGTTCTTGGTTCACTTTTTAATGTCAGCTTTCTTTCTGTTGCAAAGCCTCTTTTTGTTTAATCCAAAAGTTGTTAAGTTGTGCGAGATGTTTCCATCCATATATCCCACATAAACTGTGATCATCTTTTTTTTACCTAAAAGCCCAGCTCCAAAGACCTCCAAATATTCACTGCACCTTATCTTTCGGCATGGTGGCTTTGTGATTAGCACTGTTGCCTCACAGCAAGAGGGTCCCTGGTTCAAATCCCGGTTGGAACAGGGTTCAGTCCGGGCGGGGGCCCTTCTGTGCGGAGTTTGCATGTTCTCCCCGTGTCTGAGTGGGTTCTCTCCGGGGTCTCCGGCTTCCTCCTACAGTCCAAAGACATGCAGCTCAGGTTAATTGGTGACTCTAAATTGCCCTTAGGTGTGACTGTGAGTGTGTGGGGTTGTTTGTCTATATGTGTTGGCCCTCCGATGGTCTGGCGAACTGTCCAGGGTGTACCCTGCCTTCCGCCCAATGACAGCTGGGATTGGCTCCAGCCCCCCCGCGACCCTTACGAGGACAAGCGGTTACAGAAAATGACTGACTGACTTATCTTTTTGCCAGCATCTGAACTTAACTCTGCTTTACTTTTCTAAGACCCCCTGCAGCCAGAGGTATTAAGTTTGTTTGTTTGTTTGTTTTTAAACGAAGACTGACCAATTGCAGTAGAGAAAGAGTGAATAAATCTGGCTGACATAATTTTAAAAAAGTTACATAAATAATTTCATATTTGTATATTTCTCCATTCTAGGATATTGTTGGCTCTACTCCTGAATGCCAGGGCTTGTGAGTACCTGTGAGTGTGTGTGTTTCATGCATTTAGATAAGATAAGATAATCCTTTATTAGTCCCACAGTGGGGAAATTTCCAAGTATCAGTATCACTGCTAAGTGATCTTTTTTAACATTTTTTTTCTTAAGAAACAACACAAAAACAACAACAACAACAAAGAAACTAAAACTATAAAGTCAAATTAAGTCTTCTTTGGGCACTTTGGCTTTTAAACATATCAGGAAACAGTAATAAATACGACAACAAATTACTCTGTCACAGCTAGACATATAAGTGAGTCTGTCACAGTAAAAATGGAATCAAATGTTTTCTAAAAGTCAGATTTTTGCAGGCCTTTTGGATTCCCCACTGTGAAAGTCCACTGAAAAGTGGCAACATGCGACGACTTGGGATGAGAAGGTGTTAGTAACTGATCTCTGATGTAATACAAAGTATCAGTCAGTTCAGGGGGCCACATTTTCTGCTGCTTGCGTCCTCCTTGGTCCTGTATCAGGTTTTAATGGTAAGCCTGCAGCCAATCACAATCAACAGTGGTAAGGTTGACATACTGTGATTGGTGCAGTTAGCCAGTGAAGAAGGATGGATGTTATAGGTGAGGCACGGACTCATACATCATGTCCTCCTGTTGCGAGGAAGGGTTGGGCTCTGTGCAGGGCTGTTTTGGCCAGCTTTGTTCCTCCATCTGAGCTCCAGGATGGCTGGAGTCGGGCCCCAGCAGCCAGCACTGACACCCAGGCCCCACAGAGCAGAAAGTTAATACTGCGACAGATGTGTCGCCTTTGCGCTGCCTCCCGGCCATGCAGACACCCCCCCCCCCGCCACTCCGTCCTTGACACCCTCCTCCTGCCTGCCCACTTCTCCCTCCTCCTCTTATTTGATCTGTGTCTGTGTCAGTGATGAAGCTGTATACATTGACGGAATAAAAACATAAAATGACACTCAGTCAACATCAATAGAGGTGACACCTTAATATGTTTAAATTGACCGCTGTGCAAACTCTATGTTCTGATGGCAATCACAATATTGCTCATGTGCAAATATATTTGAGCTGTTTCATACACTGAAAATGTGCCTTTTTTTCAAGGCACAGTATGAAAATTCAATATATGGACTGAGTTAGGTCTGCTTAAAAAGAATAAAGGTGGTCCTGCTGCAGTAGAGCACTAAACGTGTATTAATCCCCCACTATAAATAGTTCCTAACCAAGTAATTCTACTCTTGAGCATCTTGTCCTTGAGGAATCATAGTTTTATGTATTAATCTTCACTTAAGATTCACTTGGTAGCTTTTTCTGAAAATTTTAGCCACCTAACAGTGAGATGCTATTGAAAGCCCAAGAAGTTAAGTGGCCCTTTTGTTAATTTTTTTGTGAAGCTGCTGTTCAAATAATACTTGCTGATAACTACAGTATCCAGATATTTTAGGAATTCACTCAGCCCTTTCAAATCAACAGCTGCCACAAGATCTTCAGTGAGCCAAACTCACAATCAATGCATCTACTGAAAACAAGGATTGTGTGTGTACCAAAGCCTGATCTATCTTCTTCTCCCTCTTCCTGTAGAGCTTCATTGTCTAACATTCTTAAAAACACAGCAATGAGCTACACACCTTCATTACCATGAACATACACACTTTAGTTTACTTTGAATCAAGCCAACACACACCGCCCTGAATCCAGATGTACACCAAATTTACTATTGCCTCCAGTTTGAGTAAAACTGCAGTGACAATCTGTTTCAGGAAATTATTGAGCCTTTAAAAAAAAATGAAATTATGTATTCTGAGCTGTTCTTTCACCTGGATCAACATCAGTTTTCGTTTGCAGTATACAGATGCCTGTCACAATCATTTAAACCTTGGATATCTCATCAAATTGGTTTGATTTCTCTCAAAAACATGGGGAAAGGCAATGTGAACACTGACATGAACAGTCCTGCAAACTGCAAAACATAAAAAAAGTGGTAAAAGTGGACAAGAAAAATGACCAATTTTTAAATTTTTTGTTTGTTGTTTTTTGTTTTTTTTAAATGTGACAGTGGAATGGAAATGAGAACTACATTTATATTTACCGTAATTTAATCTTTAAAATTATGTTGCAGAAATACACACACACACACACATATATAGTTATATATAAGTTTCTTGTATGTTAATTTTTCAGATTTTTTTCAGATCTTTTTTTTAAGTTCTTGCTAATTTTGTGGGGTTATTTTATGTTAAGTAGCTCATTGCTTTTTTCTTGTGTTCTTGAAAGAAATCAGACCAATTTGCTCAGGTTTCAAAGGGTTAATGATATAAATCTTCAGTTTGAACAAGTGGACTGGAACAGAGTGAGGATTCAGAAAGTACTGATCGACACATTAATGTATTTTATTTTTGGTCTTGTAGTAAGCTATTTCAAATTCAAAATCCCAAATAAAAAAAAAGAAACAGCCTAATTTTTCACTCAAGCTTCCTTCCTGTTATTTACATGTAAAGCTGTTTGTCCCTCAGGTGCAGTGATGAAGTTAGCACCTCGCCAACGTGGACTTGAGCTCCCTTCTCTTCTTCCACTCCGACATTCTCCTTGACATTGATCACAATCTCACTTTTCTTTTCCTCCTCTTTTTCCTCCGTTTTCTCTCTCTCCTTCCTACCTGAGTAACTCACTAGCTATCCTGTTTTCCGCTGCCTCGCTGGTCCTCTCTTCCGTGGCGGCGGCTCGGCAGGACACTGATGTGCAATGAGCTTTTCTGAAAGGTCCCAGGAGTTCAGCACTGGTGCTAAGCCTCGTCTCTCTTCCTCCACTCTCATCTGCTTCCACTTCCACAACTCCTCTCTCTCTCTAGCTTTCTTTCTTTCTCTCTTTGTCTCTCCCCCGGCCTACCACAACCCCCTCCCTTCACCCCCCACCTCCATTCACATCACACGAATCTCAGAGATTGACAGCCTCCCCAAAGAGTGAGAGCTGGAACAGATGGAATATGAATGGTTCACTCGTGTATGAAAAAGGTGTCTGGGTGAAGGAAGTGGTGTAGGGGGACCCTCAATTGCAAGTTAAGTATGACTAAATCCCATTGTAACGACCTCCCCCTCCCCAGTCACATACACACACATTCACTGCCACACAAAAAAGGAAATGAGGCTTTAAAGAGACAGTGACAAATAAGGGCCTTGCTCCCGTTGTCTTCTAAGTAGATTAATTAGGACAGCGTCTGATAATAATGCTACCACTAACACCTTTATATAAGGTGTGTGAGTACTTTTTACTATGTGCCTCTTTTGCCTAAATTGAACTGTCCGTGACTTTGTTGCCTAATCCTAGCCATCATGACAGTCTGTTGTGTAAACATAAGGACCGTGCTGCTTCATCCCACCATGTGCATTTGTTGACATCACTGTAGCAATATCCCAGAGCATAAACAGCTGACGCAGAAGGATACCTAAAACATCATAAGTAGATGCAGAAGGTTACTGACAGAGAAGCTCCATGTGACGAGTTGGGATGAAAACGTGTTGTCTATTTAGTTGTGTTACCAGGTATATTTCAGTGCAGGAAGTTGTTTCCATAATTCATGCAAGGTATCATGGCAATTGTACACCAGGAGTTGGTTTTAACAGCAGATCTTTATTAAGTGTGGCTCTAACTGCTCTGTCTTTAAGAGCACTCTTTAAATTGGATTTCACGCTGGTAACAGCTATAGAACTGTATAAGATGGACAACCTGACAGCTCCCCGAAAGTGAAGCAAACATCTGGATCGCCCCTTTGTGGCCGGCTGCAGTACAGGTCGAAAACCTAGCTCCCTGCATGTTTGTGAACAGAACATTGGTCAAACTAAAAATTCCAGGTACACACTAAATAAATATTTCACAACTATGGTTTCTGTCATTTAATGTAGCTATCATCACTGTTTGTTCAAGTGTGTTTTTTCTGAAAAGTATGGTTTTCATTAGTTATTTAATCTTACAAAAAGGGACTTTATGACTGACATCATGAGCACAATCGCAGTGCTCCTAGTCAGTGGTGCTGCTCATTGATCGGTATGAGTGGGAACTCCACCACTGCAGAGGTCACTACAGCACAGACTCTGGCTCCAAATAATGTTTGTTTGTATGGTTTGCTGTTCTAATCCCAGAGATGCCTCATTAATATTCATGTTCGTATTTGAAAAACAATATAAACTATCCTGCTATCCTTGGTTTTTAGCCTCTCCTCTATTTTTGTTACAGGCAAAATCAAGTATCCTTTTTTTCTTGATCTATCCTCATCAAAGAAGAGAATGAATAAGCCTCCGTCATAACTTGATGTTAATCTAACAACTCTCATCTCTTTTCTCCCCGACACTGTCCACAACTGTCTCTCCCCACAGCTGCCAGGAACAAGTTAACACCATGTGGCTGTGGTCTGCAGCCCCTCCACAAAGTATCCCCCCGAAACAAATGGCCTCAGAAATATCTAGGATGAGAAGATGGAGGAGGCACTGTGGTGAGGGTGGGGGCTGAGAGCGGAGCGCAGACTCCCATCCAGCCGTCTGTTGGCCACACAGGGCCTGTTTTTGAATTTCTGATCAAAAGTTGCAGCGGAGACCACCGCTGAATCACGGCCTCCCAAACATCTGCTGTCATATTGCTGTGAATAATTTATTTGTTGATCCGACTGAATGTATGTATCCATCTCCCTCTCTCTCCTGAGCCTGGTTGTGAGTGTGTGCATGGGTGTGCGCGCTTGTATCCTTAGAAAATAAAATGCTTCAATCAACAACAACAACAACAACAAAATGATCCGCTGGTTTGAGGAATCGCTGCAAATAGAGCTAGATGGAATTGTTCACACACACAGACACACACACAGACACACACACACACACACACGCACACGCACACACTGAAGCCAACTCCACTTATTCTAGCAGTGGGCGGCCATATTTCTGCAGCCGTTTAAATCCAGGGCGTTTGACACAGCTGAAACACGGGGCCTTATTTCAGCTCCAGCATGGACGCTAAGTGGCACATCTCATTAGAATGATTTAGGCAAACTGAAAATGATATTACAATAATTTCAAAAACGCTATCAGTGGTTTCATCCTCCCAAATGATCATTTAAGTCCTGCTTGTAATGGCTATGAGACTGTTAGCGGGGTTATTCATTTCAAACTGTGTTAAGCACAGCACGCGCAGCCATTAGGGCCCAGTATCAGTATACTTATGCTTACTGAAATGAGATTGCGTGAGGAAATAGAGTTATCAAGCGGCAAAATATCCATCGATCAGCCGCCTCTGCTGCTCCCGCGCTAAACTAAAATAACATCATTAAGACTCCAACTTTGAGATGGAGAAAGTTAGGTGAGATGTTAGTTTGACGGCACAGTGATTCCACCTGAGGTTTACTGCACACACACACACACACACACCAGCTGTGTGAGCGTGCTAATTGGTGAAAGCCTATTGTCGCTTGCTTCTTGTTAGCCAGCCCCCCCTTCTTTACCTCAATGCTCGCTATGTACACTGCTGCTGTCAACAGTGTTTGGTAAGGCGTTAACAAACTTTTACCCCCTCCCCAGTCTCACCATCCTTCCACTCCCACGGGCCCTGAATGGGCTGTGTGTGTGTGTGAGCGTGTGTGCGTGTGTGTGTGTGTGTGTGACAGCCACACTTTCCGATAACAAACGCCCTGGCGCTTAATGTGATTGATAGGGCTCAGTTCTTCTCTTACTCTGCACCATTTATCTTGAGTAGCCAGAGTTGGGCATCAGTGTGTGTATGTGTGTCTGTGTGTGTAACAAGAAATGGGGGTGGGGGGGGGGGGCATCTGTATGTCCCTTGGCATCTATTTGCTTTTAACTGCTAAGTCATTACGACCTAATACATGTAGACTGTGATGGGGAGAGCGGGAGGGAGCGTGGGGGGTGCAGGGGGAGATCAGTGGAGTGTTATGGAGGCAAGCAGATGCTCGCCTCTGGAGTTATTACATACAGAGATGATTAGTGTTGTGTGTTTGTGTGTGTGTGTGTGTGTGTGTGTGGAGAGGGGGGTGCTGAACTGATGGAAGGCCTTCAAGCTCGGAGAGACTGAAGAGAAAGGTATTTCATTTGGAGTTCATTTGCATATTTTATGAGGAGACTCGAAGCGTGGCGATCGGGTTTGAGCTTGACAGAGTGAGAGAGAGGAAACAGGAGAGAAGTTGGATGGTGGGGTGTGGGAGGGCGGCGAACTCTCTCACCGACCCTGCTGCCAAGGCTCCAAAACACTAACATGATCTGAAAAATAACGGAAACCATCAGCTGACCTTTGTGTTTTATTGGGTTTTTTTGGGTCCCAATGTCTTCACACACTGTAAAATCTGACAAGTTGATTTTATCTAAAAAAAAAAAAAATTATGATTGCCTTGAAAAATGTAATTAAATATAACTATCCATCTTAACTGATGTTCACTTTGTATCTAATTCTTCTAATCTAAGTTTACTTTAAATGTAGTTATATTTGATTTTGTGAAGTTGTAAACCAAGTTAGTCTGACTTAACTTCATCATGACAAAAGGGATTCTGCCAGTGATGAAGTCTGGAAATCTGTGAGTTCTGTTCTCTTAACATGTTTAAAAAAATACAAATATGACTGACTAGTTTGCACCAAGCAGAATACAGATACAATGAAAAAAGAGAATCGTTAACCAACTAAAAGTAATTACTTCAACCTGTAATATATGAATGAAGTTTTCTTAACTAGATTACCAAGCAGTTGTGATAATCAAACTCGATAATTTGATTTGAAAAGAAAAAAAAAGGTTCATGTGTTACCAATTAAAGTTGTTTTTTTTTAAAGTTTAAAGGTAAGCAATTGTCTTTTTTTCAGTGTATAGCACATTATACAACAGTTGGTTCCGACCAAGCAATTTGATTGGTTGAGAGGCATTCCATGAGTGCTGATATAGGAGTACAACATCACTGGGACTGTTAACTTTTAACTCTGCATGTATCACTTCGCTTCACAACTGTTCAAAACCCGTTAATTAATATAAGAGTGAAAGTGGGATATGTTTTAAAAGTGGGATATGTTTATAGTATGGTGTAAGCATAGGTTCAAACAGCTAGTTGGCGCTGTCTTATCTTTGGCACGAGGCTGCAGGCAACTTAAAAACTTTTACAAAAATTTTAAGTAAACTTCAAAAGAGTATTTGAACTGGACATTTTTAAGTTGCAACAACTTCACAAAATTAAATACAATTAATACAATTACAATTAATACAATTAAATACAGCTGAAGTTTGAGTAAACATAACGATCAGATTTAAAGTAAACATAAATTAAGATTAATAGTTATATTTACTTTCCTTTTTCAAGGCAATTGATTTCCAAGATTATTTTAAGTAAGATCAACTTGTCTGATTTTACAGTGTGGAACCTTCAATTCATTGATCCATCAATGGAGCTCCTGAGTAAATAAAACACCCTTAAAATCCTCATTTCAGGAGGAAATAAAAGATATTTCGTCCAAAGACCAGCTGCCAGAAAATCATATTCTTAATGAGCAATGCGGAGAGAGTAAACTTCTCCATGTGCTGGAGCCCAGGAGAGTTGGACTCAGTGTGCACACATGAAGCGCGATTACATTAAGGCTCTGCAAACAAATAGATTTCCTCTGCTGCTCTCTGCCGCTCTGTCAATTGCATAAAAAATATAAAAATATCTCTGACAGCACAAAGTGAAGCGGCGGGGATGGAGCTGGTGGTGGGGAGTTTAGGCATCTCTAACAAGTTCCTGTAATTGCGATTTATTGAGAAGGAAGCGGAGGGTAAAGATTTTGAAATTATAAGCTATTATGTGCCAGAGAGAGTAAGCGAGGTGGGGGGTTGGCGACATAAAATACAGCTGACAAGCCAAGGCAAATTAGCCCAGGACCATTACTAAAATCACTTAATTGCCGGCAATTCTGTCAGGTCAATTGACTCTAATTGAAAAAAAGAGAGGGAATAACAAAAAAGAATATTATGGCAGAGAGAGGGAAGTGCATCTGAAAAGGTGAGTGCTCAGAAAACAGCCAGTGATTGGAGATCACAATGAAGCCTCTCTGCTCCTCAGCCCTGTGTCTGACATGATGTAACACACCGACAGTGTGATGGAGGGAGCTTTGACTGACATTCATATTAATACATCTGGTGATTAACAACTTGTTATACTGAAAATATGTGGTAATAAAAGCAGAGGATGTGAGCAACTAATTTAACCCACTGAACCATTTTTAGCTGTTAGAGTAGCGCCTAAGACAGGCTAATGTTTAAACTACACTCACTATTTACTTGTTTTACTATCAAACCAAATGGCTTAATAGTATACCCTGAATTATATCTTTTAGTCACATTGTATCCTTTATCAGACAGGTCAGAGTCATCCCTTTTTATTGAGACTATAAAACTAGAATATGCATCAAACTGTAACCAGATGAAGCAGAAGGCCCAGAGGAGGACCATTCATGGTGTTTGGGCCTAAAAAAGAAATACTTTATTTAATGCAGTCTATTTAAAGGTAAGTGTTGCTGCTAAAAGGTTCCACTTCAGTCTTTACATAATTATTTATACAGAAATATGTGCTTGATCTGATACGCACAGTCCACAAAGGTTGCAGGGCTCTAGAGTGTGAGCAGTTCTCTGGCAGTTGTGCCTAAAAATTGATATGTGCCAACTGGAAAAATAAATAGGAGCACAGTGTGCAAATATCTACAACATCTTTTCTTTAAAGAAAAGATATATCATATTGTGTATCATAAAATAAAGTGTAATCATGGCGACATCTGTGATGTGATGAAGATGACCATTCAACCATTAAAACTGAGAGAATGTGGAAAAAAAATGAAAATAAATAAAAAATATTTAACTTTGTGACTTCAAGATATTCATGACTTATTACATCCTAAGTATACCCAAGTATTTATCTTGTAAATGTATGACTGTTCTCATGTTCTCATAAGTTCTTTTTTTTTTTGGAATATGATCTCCCTCTCACAGCTCCATTTTTTTTTCCCGCTACAATGGTCCTGGTACTTAAAAATGACCAAAAACACATAAAATATATCTTATCACTTACACAACAAAAGAGCCTTGATTTTTTCATGTAAGGTGACAAAGATGTCTGATGTTGGTATGTTAGCAGAAGTTTAAAATGTAAATTTAGGGAAAGTCATATATCTATAACAGTCTACATAATTTGTTTATTGAGCATATTAGAATTTAAAGTGTTTTTAAGAAATTTAGTTTTGACCCTTTTTTAGCCCCTAATTGACCTTAATAACAATGTAAACTGATTGCCATTAGGTCAGGAATTTATGTTTGAAAGATAAATGAGGTTTATATAAACATTGTGCATCACAATATACACCATTGTACAAACTCAAACATTTTAATTTTAAGGAAATCTAGTTACTGTGTATTTTCCAAGACAAGGTTAAGTTTTTATCCTCATATTCACCTACTGACTCTGACAGTTTGAGCACATCTTTATGATGCACCTCTGGTGAACATTACAGCAACTGTAATAAACCAAAATTATGCAAATATTTAAATATAAATAGTGGTTTCTTCCCAAATGCCAGCTCTCTAGAAATAAACTCTGAGCAGTGTGTGTGTTTGTGTGTGTGTGTGTGTGTGTGTGTGTGTGCGTGTGTGTGTGTGTTTGTGTGTGTGTGTGTGTGTGTGTGTTTGTGTGTGTGTGTGTGTGTGTGTGTGTGTGTGTGTGTGTGTGTTTTCATCCCTTCCTATACCACACCTGTTTGTGGGCATGTGATGTATGAGGACCTGATTGAAAGCAGGATAGGCATCTTCTGATCAGCACAGATAGAAGGTGATTAATAGCCTTTCTGATTAGCCAATCACAAGCCAACACAAAGAATAATCAGTTAATTGATCATGGAGAATAGTTGTCTGGCACAGTGTGTGTGTGTGTGTGTGTGTGTGTGTGTGTGTGTGTGTGTTTTAGTGCTTTCTGTGTGTGTGTGGTTTATAGAGAGCTTCTATTTGTTGAGCAATGAGGGTATCAGTAAGAAAGGATGTGCAGTGGTCTGACTCGTTCGGTGTTCAGGTTCAGGACAGCAACAACTGTACCACCCCAAACAATACCATAACACAGTCACTACATGTTCTGGTAAAAAAGTGTCAGCCATGACTAAGAATGTATTATATATTACTGTTACTATGCCACAGTAACATATTATTTACATTAAACAATATTATGGAAAATTTGCAGCAACATGAAATTAAAGGTAAAGAACTAAGCCAAATACACTCACTGCCACAGATCGACAGCCTAACTGGACTGCTACAGCAGCCATATCAAGCTAATGCTACAGATAGCTTGAGCTAGCTGAAGAAAATGTTCATACTTTTCTCCCTGGTATAAGTTGATAGTGTTAGTAGAGGATAACCAACCTGACGCTAAACTAAAAGGAAAGAGGCATACTTATCTAACACATTGTAATCCCAAGAGGTCACATGTTCAGCAGGCTTTTGCATCTACAAACAATTTAGGTATCCTGCTATTTATGTTTTGCCACAGTGATGTCAACAAATGCCCATGGTGGGATGATGCTACATGTGGTTATGTTACAACAACAATGCATGGCAACCAATGCCAGGATGTCAACAAACTCACAATCCTGGCACAGATGGTTAGGATTAGGGGAAGGAGGCACTTGGTGACATGGAGAAAAAACCTTTATATTTAGAGGGTAGGACAGACGGACGCCCGCATTTGTTTGATGCATCCAACACCCCCCCCCCCCCCCAAGATCTTACGCCGAAAGCATTGTCAAAGCGGCAGTACGTGTCAAATTTTGGAATGAGAGCAGGCTGGACTGGATTAAGCTCATCAGAAGTCATCAAACACTTGATATCTCATTGTGTTTTAAAGATAGTGACTAATGAACTTGAAAAGGGGTGTGGCACCTTCATTATTTCTTACAGTACGGAATGCTTGGTTATTCTGTGACTGATGACATTCAGGTACGGTTAGTCCAGTAAGAAGATTACAGGGTAGCAATAAAAGACAAATTACTCTCCGGTGGGATGAGTTTGCAATTGTATCTATAAATCACAGCCTCCTATCATTCACACACACACACACATACATGCTCATACAAGCGACAGTCAGCATGCCAATTCTTTCACTCTGTCACATGCTCCTCCCTATCTACATTTGTGTATTATGACACGCTACTGCTTCTTAACTTCTTTTGTGCACAGAGGTGTTTCCTGAGTATACACACACACACACACACACACACACACACACATACACACACACACACACTGCCTTTACATATGTTTGACTGTTAAAGAGAAAGCAGTTGTCTGGAGGTGGCCGCCCTCCCAGGCCTATTGTACTCCAACAGCACCAATGGGAATCAAATATGAACAAAGGACGGAGGGCGAGAGGCATACAGGCATGCAGAGGAGAGAGACTGGGGAAGAGCATCAGAGAGAAGACGAAGAAGAAGACAGGGTGAGGGAGTCACTGACACTTCCACATCAAATGCTGCAAAGGTTCCACATACACAACAACACCCTCTTTCCTTTGGTCACTTCATCATTATGTGGACTGTGAACTGAGCTGTGAGTGACAGTGTATGACTGCGAGTGTGTGTGTGTGTGTGTGTGTGTGTGTGTGTGTGTGTGCGTGTGTGTGAGTGTGTGTGTGTATGTGTGTACACATGTGTCTTCTTTTAACCTTTATTTATGAGGAAAAAGTTGACAGAGCTCTGTGTACTTTTTCCAGAAACACTTCACACATCCATATTGGGAGCTGCTCAGTATAACCACCGTCTGCCACTGGTGATGATGGAGCAGCAGGGCTGCTGGAGGCATAAGGTCTTCCTTACAGGCACTGTGACAGTTAGTTGTTTATAATGAAGTGAGAGCAACTCATTCACCCTCCTCAAAAACACCTGAGTACAATCACTGGAGGTTGTTTTCCTTGATATCACCTGTGTTTGTTCTTTACAAATCAAGCTGCAACCTCTGAGTTTGGAAAATGAAGCCAACATGGGAGTGACAAAAAACCTGCAGTTCCTCTAATGGCCACTTGAGACTGGCTCCAAACAGAGTCAATCTCACTAGACCCCCGAGTTATAATGCATAACTTTACGGCAGAAATTGACATGTTTACAGCCTGGTTCAAAAATGATTTTAGTCTCTATTCAACAATCAACAACTGGACAACTGTGCTAAAATCTGAATGTCTTGGCCTCTTTGATTTTGACTATTCTTTCTCTTGTGAATCCTCCAACTTCATGGACATGAAATACTAAACTGCTTGAGGACACTCTTTCGATGCAACAGAACCTGTGGAGTACAAGCTACGAGTTCCCTTTCTGCATGTGTAGCTATGTTTACAGTAAAATTCAGTGTACAGTATGTGTGAGATCTGAGTAGGATAACAACATGAAAAGGATAGTTAATTTGTATCTCTCATCTGTGCATAACTATTGTTTACAGCAATTATCCATCAGCCTGACTATCAATCAACTAGTAATCACAACAATAAACTCTGTGAATAACCCTTAATTAAATCAAACATGCACTTAGCAGTGTACAAGTATATTACCCTATGCCCAGTCAATGTTATGTTACCAGTCCATCGTTGTCTTTGTTACCTCTAAGTTCTCTGTGTTGTTGCTGATAATACTAATTTTTTACTTTCAGTTGGCCATGCATACTCAACTAATCAAGAATCTGAACACATTCTCACCCCAGCCAAGTCATCACATGTTGCAGCTTTGCAGTGTAGTGATTTCTACATATGCTCCAAGCATCCTTCTGCATCTGCTGTTGACGTTCTGGTATGCCCCTAGTGTGACGTAAACACAAGCACATGGTGGGTTAATGCTGAAACTCGGTTATGTTTAGGCAACATAGGCGCATGGCAACCAATTCTGGGACATCAACAAACGCACATGCAGGCAAAGATGGTTAGGATTAGGCAAAAGAGACACATGGTAAGGTATAACAAAAACATCACATTCACACTAGAAGTGAACACCTTCATGAAATTTGTTGGATCCATCCAACCCCCCCCCCCACCTACCTGCCTATGGAGAACTTTGTTTTCAACCTGACACCGTCCAGCTCTGTATAACGCGGACATGAAAGCAGTGCAAAAGCAGCAGTGTTTTATGACTTCAGGATAGGAACAGGCTGAGACTCTCAGGCAGGTTCTCATGTTGCTGCCATGAAAGAAAGAGTCTGGTGCATCTGGTCCAAGAAGACGGTGGTCAGAGAAGGTCAGAGAGCCATCCAGGAGAGAAAAGAAAGAGAGAAGACAGCAAACAACAATGGAGTTTTTTTTCAACGACAGAGAATTTGGGGAAACTGAGTCCATGCAATGATTTACATTTCACAGTAAAGTTAAGTCACACAAATTGAATAATTTATCTGTGGAGTTCCTGTGGGCCCCCCCACCCTCCAAACTGCTGCATGTATTCCAAACATTTGTTTTTATAAACTGCATTTGTATTTTCCTGCGTTATCAATCAATTTCTGGCTCCTTGTGGGCATTGTTGGCTTTGTCCCATCGTGTTTCATTGACTGAAAAAAGACAGGGCACCCAAATACATGAAGCATTTGATTTGGGTCCCTCCGGACAAGCAGCTGGACACACAACTGCTTAATCAGTGGTATTGATCAACAACGTTGTTGATCCCCTGGAGACAAATTATGCTCATTTTGTGCAATGAGGAAGCAAAGGTGTACTCAGTGCACCTTTAAAACACGTTCACACCTATGAAAGCCAACATGTGACTTGTTTCTTTAACTTCTGTTTGATGATGAAGTTTTTAAGCCATGTGGGCACCGTGACTGTCTGTGTGTGCGTAGCTGTGTGCCACAGTGCAGACACATTCTGCCGGCCTGTGTAACATCCATAAAGTGTTACGACAATCACCTCAGCGCTTTACCTCTTCCCTGTCGCTCTGCGGCCCTGAAACAGTGGCCATTAACATTTGAAGCAGGAGCAGAAAAAAGCCTCTAATTGGTGCTCCAGTGATACCATAGGTCTGATATTCTGTGGAAAGCAGGGCTTCGGAGGGCCATTAATTAACCTTAGTGCTATGATTACTACTTACATTAGAGGGGAATACATTAGAGGTGGCAGCGGGCCCCTTTTTTTCTGCCCTACACTTCAGAGGGGCCCCGGTGGAGCGCTCCATGCCCCCGTGAGCCACGATATGTTAACGGGGAAGCAACTAATTAGATGTCAAAAATTCATAAGGCCTCTCTTTAATATTGCATATCTATCCCTGGCCTGTCACTTCAAAACAAGGGGGATTGCATAAACAGGGCGACCGCAACACAAACCCAGCCCCCATCCCCGTCATGGGAGCCAGGGTGGGGGGGGGTGTGTTGCTGATGAGGGACATGAGTGGGGCGGTGACAGCATGCTTGAAGGTGAAGAAGAAGGGAAGACAGGAAAGAAGAAGAAGAAGATGAAGAAGAAGACGAAGAAGAAGACATAAAGACAAAGAAGAAAGGAAAGAAAAAAGAGACAATCAAAGAAATGCTCCTTGACAAATCCCACAGAGGATGGCTCTACCACATTATCAAGTCTCCTCTCTGCAGACACCACACAGCACACTGAGCATGAGGGATGAAGGCTGAACCCACCAAACTTTGTCCACCCTTCTTTCACCTGAGGTTCAGCTTTATCATGTAAATGTAGCATGGACGTCACAGTCAGTTAGCTAGAGGGTACAGTTGTGTAAAAAACGAGAATACATGAAAGTACACTGATGAACATACACTGAGTTAGACTTTCAACCAGCTTGTTATGAACTGCTTCACACAAAGGTAAGAAAAAAACAGACAGGATCTAATTTACACTCATTTAAGGATTAGATGAATCAAATAACAACCATAAAAAAAATTAAAAATTGTCTTGCTGGTATTACTGGCTTTCCCCAATTTTAGAAGAGTTTAACCCTTTAAGACCCAAGGAAAAAGTTTTGATTTCTTAAAAAAGGCAATGAGCAAACCCTAAAATAGGCAAAGAAAAAAAAGAAGAGAAAATTACCTAAAATTAGCAACAAAAAAAGAAAAAATAGTAAAAAAAAAAAATACTTTCTAAAGTTCTAAAAAATATTAATAATTCTGTAAAATAAATGTCTAAAAATAAAATAAAATAATAAAAATAAAATAATGGTAATTCTCAATATAGTTTGAACATTTTTCCCAGTGTTTAAAAAAAAAATCTTCCAAATCTACTAATTCCTTACAATTTGCAGAACATTTCTCATCAAGTTTCTTATTAGCATTTTTCCCCATGATTTTTTTGTTTGTTTGTTTTGTTTTTGTTTGTTTTTTTAAATAAATAGCAAACCCTTAGCAATTTGCTAGGGTCTGAGCACAGCACTAAAAAGTGATGTCAATTCAGGTTTCAAAAGGCTTAGTTTTAGCTTTATTTTTTTTCTAATACTACAATATAGTAGTAGTATTTTAGAAATATGTAATGAATTATAGTAATATAATACATTTTACTGTTTGTTTTTTTTTTTGGTAAAAAATGTCTCATAGCTAGCAACAGGCCAAACTGTAAAGTCATGTGTCCTGGGCTTACAGGGTTATCTGTAGTCTGGGTGAGGACTGCTGATTTTGGTTGGTATCAGCCCCTCTGTCTGATTTGAGATGTGATGCAACATTTTCTTCTCTGCTTTATGCCAAGAAAACACCCCAAAAAACCCAAACAAACAGAACTCTCAATTATTCATCACGAATCACAATAATTATCCTCATTATTTTTTTATGCCTGAGTGTGACCTTTGACCCCTTACTTAGGGTCTATAACCAGTCTTCAGGAAGGGAAAAAGGAGGGTGCTGAAATATTATTAGTAATTATAAAACATGGTAGCTGCCAGCATTAGATGAAAATCTAGGTCAGCAAAAACAGCAACACATACAAACACAGTATACAGTGGAGAGTACAGAGACTGAGAGGGGGGAAGGCACCATGCTCCTCCATACGGCCTCCTAACAGTTTCCAGCAGTAGGAAAGAAGTTCAAACAAACCTCATTACTGCAAATTAAGTGTTTATTTGCTAATGTACACAGCTGAACATTTTATTTTATGATTCAATTTGCTCCCTAAATGACCAGCATGCCTCTAAAAACCTGACCAGGCAGTGTCACCTTAAAGGAAATTAATTCTCTCGTCCCCTCCTGTCTAAAGTCACCATCCTCCCTCTCCAATATAAGCAGCATTAAAGGACTTTATGAGAGCCAGTCTTGTCCATAAATACAAAGAAGGAGGATATCTTTTTACTAACCACTAAAGTCAGCCCACAAAGACAACAAAATGTTTTTTTGAAGGTGATCCTCGCTGTCTTTGCTTCATTCAAGTACCAGATAAAGCAGCAGCAATAACAATCACTTCTCTCTGTCAGATCGTGGGCTGTTTGCATGCGCCCAGACAACTGAGTCATTTATGGGTGAAGTCTGATTGTTACATTGCGCCCAGCGGCGACACACCAGAGTGTTACTGTTAGGACACATATTTCAGAAAAGTCTAGAGTCTAAATAAATTTCCTCCACTGTGTGTTTGTGTTGGCTCACATGAAGTATCAGCAGTCATGTTCTGTGTGGCTTATGGAGATAAGTCATAGTCAAACTGAATGTAATGGTGTAAATAAAGAAGAGGAAACGCCTCGAGATCAAAAGCTGTTTGACTTTCAATGAGGTTTGAAGGGATTCAGCTATACTCAGGATTCTTCCAACAGCTGTAATACAACATTAAGGTAGATTGGTCCGCACTAGGATTCCCATGAACATCCTGGTGAAAACAGACAAAGCTGACTTGAATGTACTCTTTTAGTGGAATGTAGGGTTTCATGGAATGCTTCTGTTAAGGCAATGGCTCTATGAGCACAAGTTGTCCAGAGCTCCAAAAGGATGCAGTTTGAAGTTGGTTATGGCATCAACCTAAAGCTGGCTATTGTGCAACCAACCCATTCTTACTCCGAACTCCTCTAATAGCTCCGTTCTGTCATTGCTTTCTGCATAAGAGCGTGATGCCAAAAGCCTCCCTCCCTGTCCAACCAGAATGCAGCTGGACGGCATCAAATGAGAATATGCTTGGATAGAACCATTAGCATTGTCATAATAAGCTGATGGACAGCCGGACAGAACCAATGGCATGCACCTGAAACGCTGAAGGACAGCATCAGGTAATAATGCTGTCAGTAACCATGTAATATATGGAGTGAGAGTGTGCTTATAGGATGGGCAGGTGGGTGGGGAGGTGGATAGGTCCCACAAACAAACAAGGTTGATTTCATTGTGCAATGCAAGCACGTGGTCACGTTTAGGAAAATGCTTCATGCTTTGGTTGAACATTTATACAGACAGTAAACTTGATTCTGTGGTCAAAGTCCAGGGTTTGTTTGACCAATCCACCACCTCTCCCAGCCACACTGGGCCTCTCTAGCTCCTCATATTACGTCATGACCAAGAGCATTTCAAATTGATGCTGCCTGGTATCATATCTCTGCGAAAGGTGCCTTTATGTGTTGTCTCTGAAACCAAAATCACAGACCAAGCAGCAATCAGTATTTGATGAGTTCAGAAAGAGACAGGCCTGACTTTTTAGCTAGCTCTCACCATGCCAATGCTGCATTAACATAAGGATATAAGGAAGGGAAAACTTCCAATTATTCTGACTGTTTATATTCCAACTATTGTGACCGTTCCAATGCATTTTTCTGAGATAGTTACTCCTGTTGCTAGCCTTATAGTTACACAATAAAAAAAAACAAATGATCTATGTTATTGTTTAAGATATTTGTAGTGGTTAGCTGACAGGTAAAATCACATACAAACCTACCAAGCTTGGTCCTGGCAAATTTTCAAAGACGGCACCACAGATGCACTTGGATTTGACGAGCTCCTTAACACTTAACATTTGTTTTCACCTCTTCAGTGGATTTCTGGAACATTCTGGTCAAAGATGCGCTCACCTCATGTAAAGCAGTGAAAACACCAAAGGAGAAGAAAGCCAGAAGGCCCTCTGTTCACATGCAAGATTGAAAACACAAACTTTTGAAACCGGGTTCCAGAGTGTAATTCTATTTTTCAAAACACCACCACTTCTGATGCCATGGGTTAGGGTTAGAGTTAACCCTAACCCTAACCCTAACCCAGGACAGCAATAACAACACTGAAGGACTACCAAGCTGTGTTTGTGCTGCTTACTTTACTGAGTTTAATAATGCTCCTCAAGCAAAATGTAATGTGTTGTTTCACTGCTGTGCATTTGCCATCATCTCTTTGTATGTTTATACTAAACGCTTTGTACAAGAATGCCTTTGTGTGCACGCGCATGGTGTGTCATTACAAAGTTACACCGTATCTACTGGCTTGGCATGCATACTACAGCATTTTCAGTTGTTTTTCGGATCTGTCTACATGAAGATTGTTTTCAGAAGGTTATCATATTAACATGGATTTTGTTTTTTAAATGCAAAGGAAAGCTTTTTTTGCTTTTAGTGGGGCCATTCTTGTCTAAACATGGCCTCAGTAGCTCTAGACCACCAGCTTCTTCTCCTCCACCCTTAGAGCAGGGGCTTGGAGCTCTTCTCAAGTGCCCGTCTTTCTCCCTGTGCACCAACAGCTGCACCTCCCATCACCAGTCCGTCAGGCTCCGGAAGTCCAGGGAAGGCAACAACCTCACTGGGCTCATCTTTGCTGAAGATGAGTTTGCCTACAGGTGGAAGACTGACCATCTTCCTGGGCTCCATCATCACCAAGGCCCTCCAAGATCTAAACATCAGCTCCCCTAAAAAAAGCGAAGCAAAGATTATATTTACTGTGAAGCTGCAGTCCATCAGGACCAAAACGTCACCCCACAAGAGCAGTTTCTTCCCATCTGCAATTCGTCTCATCAAAAAGGCTCAGGGCCTGTGGCAAGGACTCTTTCACAGTAGGTGACCACTGTTGGAGAATGCTCTACAAAGTCATACCCCTTTTCCACTAAAATGACCATGTGTATGCATGTTTTTGAAACACAGGTAAACCCGCAATAAATAGGCTATTTTCCCATTGCCAGTAGACCAGAGCTGTGTTCTGGGCTCTGGAGCAGACAAGCATGCCTTTCTGTCTTTTTCTTTGTTTTTGTGATGTGTCATGTTCGATGTCACAGAAAGGCTGGAATACAGGTCAGTAAACAGTAGAATGCAGCATGAAAACTTAACAGTGGTTACATCCCTTTATATATCTCTTACTGATTCAGTCTCTCTTTTACACTGGGTACAGACAGCCTGTTCTCACTCCAAACTCATACATCTGCTCTGTCAGTACTTTTGGCATGCAAGCGTGACGCCAAAAGCCGACCGGAACACGACTGGACAGTGTCAGATGAGGTGCTGGAACAGAACCTGTAGCGTTGATATTATATGCCGCTGAATGACTGGACAGCACCAGGCATGTCTACATGCAACGCACACAGGCGGCATAACTTGAGAATGTGGCTGGGCGGAACCAGTAGCATGCACCATGTGATATACGAGTACACAAGTGGGCTTATATGGCGGGGGTGGCGTGAATGGGTCCCATAAACAACCAACTTTCATGCAGTCCAGAGTTCGCTTTCCCTGTGGATGTGTGTTTTTTTTTTCTACACTTTTTCATGTTTCCCTTTATTGCCTTAACGTAACCATCCATGACTTTGTTGCCTAATCCTTACCATCATGATGGTCACATTGGTTGCTGTGTTCTGTTGTGTAAACATACAGACCATGCTGTGTTATTCCACCATGTGCATTTCTTGGCATCACAGTAAGAGCAACCAGGAGTATAATCGGCTGATGTAGAAGGATACCTAAAATGTCATGAGCTGACGCAGAGAGTGACTGACAGAGTGGCGCCATGTGATGAGTTGGGATGAGAATGTGTTGGTACAGACTTTTGATCGATGTTTGAGCGCTGCTTGGGCAGAGAGAGACAGTATTTATAATTTCCCCAGTAAAGGAGCTAAACTTAGCATGTTCACCTAGCTGTCAATCATAAATACCCACGACTTCTGCAGAGTTGTTTGACACGGATGTAAATGTCTATTGTAACCTTCCCCATAACATTAAAAAGCCAGGTGTTAGTGGGAGTTAGTGGGTTTTTAATAGAGTAGAAAAAAGGCTTAACAAATTATTGCAACAACATTGCATTTCTCTGTAATGCAGTAATGTAACACGTTGGTAAATGGTAAATGGCCTGTATTTGTATAGCGCTTTTCTAGTCTTATTGACCACTCCAAGAGCTTTCATACTACATTGTCACATTCACCCACACACTAGTGGCTGAAGCTACCATACAAAGTGCCACCTGCTAATCAGTAACCATTCACATGCACTCACACTCCAATGACACGGCATCAGGAGCAATTTCTTGCCCATCGGGTTCAGTATCTTGCCCAAGGATACTTCGACATGTTGCCTGGAGGAGGCGGGGATCGAAACGCTGACCTTCCGATTAGAGGACCTGCTCTTCCTCTGAACCACAGCCTCCATAACATTGTGTTCTTAATCAAACTACCTTGTCTTTACTTGTGTTATATAAGGTCTTAATGCTTAATGGGTGGATAGAAAAAAATCACAGACATTTACAAAAAAAAGTCAAAAACAAACAAATTAAATTTTGGTTTCAATCTGCATAAAATGACCATCTGCAAGCTGTTGTTATGGTTTTTGATGAAAAGATGACTCAGTATTTACTTCAAAGGTGCTACATTTAATTGCCCAGCCATGTTGTTAAGACCCAGCTGGCCCTGTCTAAATGGTTGTACATAGATTCGACTCAGTTCAGAAATTACTTGGTTCACCTAGAAACCAGATGCTGTTTCCAAACATCCAAAAGGTGTAAAATGTAGCTTCATGTTCTTACAGCAAACTGTATCATGTCCCTTTCCATGTTTGAGGCTGCCTGTAAAATGAAATCAGCCCCTCCTATCTCTCCCCATATGCTCCTTAGATCAACCAGAGGAGAGATCAGTTCAGCCGGTTGTGTCATGCATACCTGTATCCATTCTAGGTTGAATTAAGTGACACATCCCGACTGCTGGCCATTGAAGCAAAAAATTAGCCTGCCGGCCCAGCGAAAGGTCATCACAGAAGGGGAAGAAATGGAGGGTCACATTTCTCTAACCATGAACTCCAGCTGAAAGCGAGTCAAGCTGCCAGCAGCCCTGACAAGAGCCAGACAAGTGAGGTAGCCTGGTTATTTCAAAAGCAGATAGGCGCCCTTCATTTTCTCTAACTGAGATATATACGATGTCATGCTGTTACAGTGTTTCATGAGGTAATGCAGTCACAGTTTTTACTATTTGTGGAATCTGTTTTGTGTGCGTAGTTTATCCATTGTGTTACCCGAGCTTACTGCAGCAAACAGATAGCATCAGACTCTAGGTCATTAGGTTAATTGAAAATCAGCCAGCTTCTTGGAGACATGCATTTTTGTTCGATTTGTTTATTTAACTCTCTCTACTTATTATAGAGATAAACACTGTTACAACTAAAAAAAAAAGCAAATAGCTGCTAATGTTATATTCTGTTCACTAATTGGGAACTTATTTGCTTGTTTTTCTTGAGTTTACACGGCATTAGCTGTTTTCCACATAGAAAGGTGAACATTGTATACCTCATTAATATGAATTTAATTATTCAATAATTGTATTCCCTTGAGTATATTAATCCAATGCAAATGAGAATCACCTGACTTTGGAAGGAATTAAGATGATGATGACCCTGTGATCTAACTCATTTTCAACAAGTTTTTAAATGAAACAAGATGAGCTGATGCACTTTGCAATTTGACATGTCTGATTACAGCATTTCCAAAGGGGAATTTAATTTAAAGTTCTTTGGTGGTGCCAAACTAATCCAAACATGCCCCCCCCCCATCTCCATGTCAGTGCAGTGAATATATGTGATTATATAAATATATATGTTTAACTGAGTGGTGTAGGGAGAGGTGTTGTCATGGCTTGATAGACATGGCTGTCCATATTTGTTTATTTTGGGAGATAATCAGTCCTTCTAAGCATGAACTCTTATCTCTCCCTGTGGAGAAAAAAAGAGCTGCAGATAAGGGAAAGATGCAAAAGTTTCAATTTGCGTGCGTGATGTGCAGTCTAAAATCTCCCTCTATCACTCCCAGGTAGCGTCTCAGGCTCACGTGACCGCCTCTTATCAGCCCTGGCGTCGGGGGTCACAAGACAGCCGACAGATTGTGTGCCAGGCGTTTTTAGCTCGTCACCCGGAGGATTTTGATACTTCCATCTCCATAAACAAGTAGCAGATCCCACTGCCTCACCTGGAGTAAAGCAATTACTGTGAAGTTTCCTAACTGACGGGCTGCCAATCACAACTCCTCAATGAGTTTAGATTCCCCGCACTTAGTGCGATTATTTTGCTGCTATTTTGTTGACACTTGCCTTTCAAAGGCGTTCACACTACATTTTAAGAGCAACGTAGTTTAATATCAAGGCATGAAGATGTTCTTCAAAGCAAATTTATTCAGAGGGAAATTTCCTTAAACTGTTGACAGTTGTGCAACACAGCTCAAAGAAGTCATTTGCATAACTGGCGCAGTTAATAAATTGACAAGTATCCATGCACTATCTGTGCTCTGTATCTTGGTTAAACTGTCACCAGCACATTTGCAGTAGAGACTCCGCAAAGGGAGCCCCATCATTAAAAACTCAGTCGGCCGCAACACCACTGCCGCTTATTTCAAAGAAAATGCGTCTGGACTTTGGTCTCTTCTTCCCCATTACACTGGGAAAGATCAGAAACTTGCCGTCTTCTTCAGGAGGCCATCTCTGCAACTGGCCCAGCACCTTCAAATGATTCACCCCATTAAGGAGCCAATCAGGTATAATGAAGCACGGGGCAAACTCAGTGGCTGAGCCAGATAAATAATTTACTGGGACTTGTCATCCCTCTCCCATCGAGGTGCTGCAGTCACAGAGGAGCAGCAAGACACATGAAGGCTTTCCGGGGTGGAGAGACTCCGTAAAGCTGGTGACACCCCCCGCTACCCACCCACCCGGTCCACCTCCCACATCCTTTCCTCCCTCGCCTCCTCCTTCTCCTCCTCCTCTCAGTCACCCCCTCATTCTCAAATCAAAAAGCCTTCCCAACCCCAACCCCACCCCTCGTTCTCCCCACCTGTCAGACTTTGGGAGATAGAGGGATGGAGCCAGCACCACTTCGTTACCAGCCTCTCACTTGGAGGTTTCAAACAGATTTCAGCTAATGAGGGAGCATTTAGAAACTCAGGGATGCCGACATCTAGAAAAGGAGGGAGAGGAAGGGGGGGGGGGTAGGCTATTTTACAGCAGTGGGCACACACATATACAGTACGCACACCAACATCCGAACCCGCCGCATCCTCACACGCGTGCATGTGGAACCTGCACGCATGGGGAGCATACACTCACCTGTACACACTCTTTCTCTCACACACAGCTCAGGGTTGTCAGTGTAGGTGAACAAAGTGAATAGGATATGTGACTGACAATAAAGATTTCTTTTAACATCAGTGGGAGAAAGGCGGGTGGTGCGGGTTTGTGTGTGTGAGGGGTGGTGGTGGTGGGGGGGTTCTAGGGAGACAGGCTGCAGAAGTTCACATTACTCTAAGGGACCCGTCGGCTGCATATGCCATCTTTAATGACGAGGCCTCGCCAAACTGGCACCCAGTCAGCCAACCAGGAGAGTGCAAAGTGAGAGAAAAAACCCTGCAAACCTATTATTTCAAACCTCTGTCTTTTTTTTTCAACTCTTTATACACCCCCCCCCCCCCCTTTTTTCCTTTAAATTTGAGTTTTAATAGACACTGCTAAATTTCTGCTGCCATCCCCTTAAAGTTTAATTCACCCACTTTTCTTTCACTCCTGCATCCCCATTATGGAGCCGCGGCAGCAGTTGCAAACTGGGCATTATTATTTCATATTATGAAAACATTCTTTTTAGATGAAGGCAAGAGGAAGGAGAGGATGGCTCTGGCAATATTTCCATGGCACAGCTATAATGGCAGGTTGGGAAGTGAGCAAGAGAGGACCCACTTTTTATATGACACTAATATCCTGTGCATTAACTGGGTGGCAAGGCTTATTTACTGTAGTCAAGAGTTTCAGTATTTTTCAGTGGTTGTGTGAAAAGTTGGTTGGAGGTGAACTGAAGGTGAATGTGTGGGTTTCTTGGCAAAAAAATAGGATAAAGTTATATTTGTGTTGCCAGCTTTCAATACCAAGTTCCAGCTCTGTATCCATAGCTGAGAAGCCATGTGTGTGGTATATGATCTCAACCAAATAAATCATTTGCATCCACATGCAGTGTAATTCCACCATGGGGATAAGATGCGTGTGTTGACATCTTATCCCCATTCCAACTTGTCACATGTTGCTGCTTTGCAGTGGACTTTTGCATAATATGTAGATGCCAAAAGCACTGTTAAGGCGGGTTTATTTAACTATTTAACTTAAGGTTTCAGCAAGTACAGTCACTGTGGTTATGTTTAGAAACGGAAAAATTGGTAAGGACACAAATCTCACCAAAAGTTCACATACACACACTTGGCTTTGAACACACCTCCTCGGGAGAAAGTCCTGGGGAAACCAACCTGCCTCTATACAGAGCGCTCGGGGCGGCTTCCTTGTTTCCTTGTTTCCTCCTGTTGGCACATTGGTCACATGATCGCAGCCTTTCAAACTATGTATTTGGGTGCATTACTTTTTGCAGGAAAATGTACAAACAGCTTGCAAGAATAGCCTGATTCACGATAGGTCCCTGGTTGGGTTTCTGATACTAGGAACCCAGTGGACCTCTTATTCATGGCCCCCAGTGAATAGCATTACATACATGTACTATTGTGTATTGGTTGTAGACTGAGAGACCATGAAGTGAATTGTGAAAGCGAGAAATGTCAGCATCCGTTAAAGTCATCACTGAGTCAACAGTCCTATTTACACTCAGACAGATTAGTGTCATCAATCTGACTCACTGCTCCTTTAAATTATGGTTCAGTGTTGCTCTGACTCCTCCATCTGATTCGAAGTGTTTCGTCCTGGTGGTACCATCAGTGTACGGCTCAGAATAGAACAGCCATTGAACGCACACCCACCCACCTACACACACACACACACACACATGCACAAATACAGTGTAGCTTTCTAGCAAACACTCAGTTGGTCCCTCTCTCTCTAATTAGTAATTAACACATTCTTTTGTGCAGGCCTCTCTTTATTTATAGGCCCTCTCTTGCCAAACAGCGGATCCCTGCGCCAGGATCAGATGGAAGTGGAACGTGAGGTGAGCTGGGAGCCCTGGCCACTTGATAAACACAGTGTTATAGTTCGGGACTAATCGACTGATTAGCCAAATAGCTCGTAATGGCTTTTCAAATGAGCAGGACAGATCATGTTGAAGTGCTGTTATTATTCTCACTGTTGCTCTCAAGTTGATATGCCTCCACAGTCAGCTTTGTTTAATATATATACAATGTTTGCACTTTCACATTTGTACCAATTGGTTAGGTTTCTCTGGACCCAAGTTTATTTGAAAATTTGGGACTTGAACTTGGTGTGGTCCAGAGAAACGGTCTACAATTCTACAATTCTACAATTTCATTTAGCAGACGCTTTTATCCAAAGCGACGTACAACACAAGCAAGAATTTAGACTTAAGGAAAAAACCCTTAGTAAGTGCAAAAAGTGCTTCAGGTGTGATTGGTCACAGGTATTGCCGTCTGGTGGCAGAAGAAGTGCCGCACAGCCCCCCCCCCTTTTTTTTTTTTTTGAAACCAAAGTAATAACCAGTAGCGATCTCAGCATCTGAGATTCAACAATCTCAGTATCACTACTTACGATGACAGTCAACATACAACATCACACAACTTTGTCAGTGCTAGATAATCATTAGGTGCTGGGTTTTGGACCTTCTGACTTAATTTACCCCAAAGGGCAAAGCGGAGAAGAGTCAGGTTAAGTGCCTAGGTGTTCTCAGAACAAATGAGTTTTCAATTGTCTCTTAAAAGTAGAAAGGGACTCAGCAGAACGCACAGAGTTTGGAAGTTTGTTCCACCATTTGGGAACAACAGAAGAGAAGAGTCTGGCTAGAGATTTAGAGCCGGGCTGGGCTGGAAGCACCAGGCGTCTTTCGCATGCAGAGCGTAGTGGGCGAGAAGGAGAGTAGACCTGGATCAGGGATTCCAGGTAGGCTGGAGCAGTTCTTGTGATTGTTTTGTAAGTCAAGAGAAGTGCTTTGAATTTGATTCTGGCTGCCACTGGAAGCCAGTGAAGAGAAATTAGCAGCGGGTGACATGTGCTGTTTTGGGCTGGTTGAAGACCAGACGTGCTACTGCATTCTGGATCATCTGAAGAGGTTTGAATGAGCATGCAGGGAGGCCTGCCAGAAGAGAGTTGCAGTAGTCAATGCATGAGATCACAAGAGCCTGAACCAGAAGCTGTGTGGCCTGTTGGGTCAGGAAGGGTCTGATCTTCCTGATGTTGTAGAGGGCATAACGGCAAGACCGAGAAACTGAGGCCACATGAACCTTAAAGGTCAGCTGGTCATCAATCATGACACCTAGGTTTCTGAGGGGTCTGAGGGGTTATCTTTGAACAAGTCATGGCTAAATCAAATATGCCGACTGCTTTGTGTGATGGTAGTTTATCAACGTGATTTCTCAACATGCATGTGGGAAATTTGGAGTGAGGGAAAAAATGAAACCCAAATAGTTAAAGCTAAGACAGCTGAATTATTTGCCATGCACACAGGTGTGACTGGTTTTATTTCTTTATTTGCAGCATTAAAATAAGAAAGAATATTCTACTTTTTTTTTACCATTTTTTTCTCACTATTTCCAGAAATTGGAGGTGCACAAAGATGGTGTATTATATTGTCAACAATATGTGGCACACAATGGATTTAACTTCCAGTTCAGAGGGATTCTCATCAGTGAAAACAAACCAGCATTTATGACTCGGGCTAGGTAATGTTTAAAGAATTACAATATCAGTATCTTTAAAGTGATGCCAACACCAGTAGAGAGGACTGTACTGTAAAACTTTACTTAAAGCTTGGGCTGTTATTTGCTTCAATCATGACAGACAGACAGACAGACAGATACATATGACACTCCTTTTACGGCACCTGGTATACTAATGCAACACCTCTCTTTCTCCTCAACTTATCTAGCCATCAGTGTTGATAGACATTGATGCTTTGTTAAATTTTCGGTCCAGGCTCAGACCTGCAGTGTAAAAAAGATTGAATGCAGGTATTGTTTAACTGGAGATGTTTCGATACCACTCTGATTCCGACTTGTTTCAGTGGCACAGCACAGGAGAGCCAGGTCCTCGGGTCAAGACTCAGCTTTCCTTTTACATGTGAAGGTGAGCGGACATTCCTTCGAGGACTGCAACGCACACATCTTGCCCAGAGAAGACAGACAGTTCGAAAGAGGTGTGAAAGAAAACCCATCTATGCCAAACTGTATCGGCCGTTGATAAACAGAGGAGGTGGACTACAACACCACTCCCTCCCCAGACAGCTAAACACCCATTCACACCTGGACCCATCTAAACCTACCGACCCACATGATGGCCAGGTGGGTCAACGACTTACATGTGACCCTAAAAACTGTAAAACCCAGACCTCACATGTGACCCCAACCACTCAGTAAGGGTTCACACCCACAAAGGGTCTGAAGCCTGTGACTCTTGTCTAGTCTGTTAGAACTGAAGTAGGCACTTAGATGAGAGCTGAAATTTCTTCAAGAAAATCAAGCAAGTCCAAATGAATACGATATACCAGCCCATTCTCACTCCGAACTCGTCAAATATGTCCGCTTTGTCAGTGCTTTCGGCGCAGGAGTGTGATGCCAAAAGCAACCTTCCGTGTCCAATTGGAATGCGGCTGAATGGCGTCACATGAGAACGCACTTAGACAGAACCTGTGGCATTGTTACTACACACCAGCGAAAGGCTGACTGCACCGGGCACGTCAACGTGCAACGCGCACTTTAGGTGTGACTTGAGAAAGCAGTCGAATGCAACTGATTGCGTGTGCATGAAATGCTGAAGGACAGCGTTAGGTAATAGCACTGCCAGTATACAAGGACTGTAAGTGTGCTTATAGGGCTGGTGGGCAGGCGGTGAGGTGAATGGGTTTCACAAACTACTGACTTTTGTGCAGGAGTCCGGAGTTCGCTTCCCATTTGGATGTGAATTTTTTTTCCTACTCCTTACCATGTGCCTCTTTTGCCTAAACCTAACCATTCATGACTTTGTTGCCTAATCCTATCCATTGTGACGGTCCGCATCGGATGCCATGTGCTGTTATGTAAACATAGGGACTGTGCAGTGTCATCCCGTATTTGTTGACATTATGTGAACGGCATCCCGGAGCATAAACAGCTGACGCAGAAGGATACCTAAACTGTCATAAGTAGACGTAGAACGTCACTGACAGAGCAGTACCATATGATGGGTTGGGTTAAGGACATATTGGATATAGCCTGAATGCCAAAAAAAACTTCACCAACAAATTAATAAATCTCTTCACACGTGACCAAAAGTAAGAACCAAGCACCATTATCAAAATCCTTAACTATTTCTTAAAATCAGAACAGTATTAGTTTAAGACCACAATGTGAAGTTATGTCACTACAGAACTTTTTGTTCCACTGAAAGAGGAGGAGGGAAACTATCTGATGCTTTTGATGTATTGCTGAATACTCGTCTCACCTCTCCTTTAAAACCTCTTTTGCTGTCACACACACACTCTCTCACCTCCACTGTGAGAGTGGTAATCAGGCTGGATGGCTGATTCTTTTCATAAATTTTAGTATCTCCTTATTTCAGGCTTTGCTGCCTCTCGGCTGCCATTAGTCCCCCGCAGGCGACCGAGCCCATCTCCCTTGCACGCCACTCCTTTTATGAGATTTTCCTTCGCTTACAGCATTACTGCCTGCCATGCGTCCTAGGTGGAGCTTTCACACACAGACCAAATCTGTCATTCCTTTGTCAGGATGCCTCCCTCTTGACATTTATTTTTTTATTTTCTAACAGACATAACGCCCTTTTTAAAGAGGCTCTGTTGAACTGATTTAGGTGATAACAAAATCTACTGTAGCCTACCATCAGACAACATACACATGTATATTGTTTAGCAGGGTGTTTGAGATTTTATGGAGTCTGGCCTGCAGTGTATAGAATCGGGGGAGTCATTTTGTGAATGATGGACTGTGAGTCAGAGAAATGTGAGGATGGAGGAGATTGCAGATAGGGCCGTTCAAACATTTGTGGCATTGAGAGGTTTTGTGTCCTTATATCAGTGTTCATGCTGATATGTCAGCCCAAAATCTTGGAGGAATTATGTATTGCTCATATAGGACAATTTCAAAGGCAAGATTCAGAACTAATACGGGAGGTAGTGTGCCTGTTAATGTTGTGAGGAGTAAAATTAAGGATGGCTAAAGACATCCACCTTCATGCAGCAGAAGTTTATGTCCCACTGCGGACATACATGTTCTTTCTTTTCGTATTTTTTTCTCATGGGGGGTGTTGGGGCTTTTCTTAATGTCTCAACATCTGTTGCCATGTGCTTTTGTTGCCGAAACATAACTGAATGCAGCGTAATCCCACCATGGGATTGTGTTGAAATCGTGGTAGCAGTGTCCCAGGATGACAGTAGCAGACATAAGGATACCTAGAGTGTCACATGAAACAACTTGGGATCAGAACAAATTGACTTTCCTAGCCATGACTGTTTCAGTCTGCCCCATAAAAATGAATGCATTGTATTTGTCTTTTTTAAATTATCATTATTATTATTATTATTATTATTATTATTATTATTATTATTATTATTATTACTATTATTATTAAATAATACTTATTTTATTTTATTTTTGAGTCATCCTGAACAGAATTACATTGAAAGTTTAAACATGAAGACATTTTCTCTCTGTGTTACAATGTATTTGATGTGATTTCCCCTGTTTTCCAAAAAGAACAACAGAAGAATGAACTCAGTAAAAAAAATGTCAAGATAACCTATCAAGGGTTTCATTTTGTAACAGTTTAAACTGAATATAATTTTGCCCAACTTTCCCTTGAATTTTTCTCCAAAGCTGTACAGTAAAAAGTCTTGAAATTTAACATAGTCGAGGTCATCCTTAACATGTTTCTGTGACAGTGCAAGTGTCACAACACCAGTAACACACATGAGGGTGTAATGCAGCTCAGTCACAGGCTGAAAAACATACAGCACAGTGTATGTAGAAGCACTGAGTGCAGTCATGTTTGTCAGTGTTATCTCATGACATGAAGGTTCAGTGTTTCTGTGGCATCTCTGCTGCTCTCTGTGACCTTTTCTTTAATTAGCAGGGATCTAATAGACAGCAGACAAATGTAATGATTTTCACACCATGGAGAGAAAGAGAGTCAGTATCAGCATAGTGATAGATTAAAAAGAGTGGACTCTATATGGCAGGGGGACAGATAATGTGCGCAGGCTGGGCTCAGAAAGAGTAGTGTTGAATGAAATCAATGGACTGACAGAACATTTATAGGACCTCCTTGAAAACGTGGTGGTTCATCTCAAGGGGTTTGTCCAAATTAATAAAACTTTTAAAAATACACTCTGCAGAGAAAGCCTTTTGAAAAGTCATTAGCACACAGCAAATGGTTCTTGTTGTGTCAGTTAATGCTGGTCTTAGTTTCCTTTCCACCTTGGAGATATAGGATACACAAGGGGTAAAAAGCAGGGAGAAATATTTGAGGTGGCGCTGTCGAGAAATCTGACATTTGTGACAAGTGAAGTGAAAGAAGTGCTGCACTCTCCAGACTGTTTGTACAAGCATAAAAAGAAGCAGCATAAAAACCATCAGACAATTTTAGTGATATTGATGTAATGTTATAGAAATGTGCCAATCAGCTTTTCCTGTTCACCAAGATTTTTATATATTTGTTTTTTTCCACACCTTATTTTTTGTTTGTTTTGATGTTCATATTTTATATTTTATAAAATATGTGCTGAAATAATGAATGAAATTGAGTCAATCAACATATATTAAAGAGGAAAAAAAAAAGAGGAATACATTGATGGATGAGTCTGTACATTGTTTTGAGGAAAATCCCACGGTACATCTTTAACATCATGTTGGGCTCTCGGAACTTGCAACAGTCATGCCTTGGATAGTTCTTGAAAACTGCAAGAAAAAGATGTACAGGCTGATGAATAAAATAATAATAATAATAATAATAATATAATAATAACAATAATAATAATAAAAACAAAAATCTGATCATCAACCAATTTAAAAGGATAAACTACAAGAAAAGAAAACAAGAGGGAAATGTCTATGATTCCATATGTGCTGTTAAGGTGGTAGAGAAGACAAAGACAAGTTAAAAACCTGAGAGGAGAGACAGACACTCAGAGAGAGAGAGAGAGAGAGAGAGGTATGAGGCACAGAAACACCTTAGCGGCAGGATGAGGCAGGTGTTTAATTTGAGAATTAAGACAGTGTGAAAGTTCATAAGTATGCTAATGGCTCTGTGCCTCAGTCTGCCAGATGAAGCTTCCTCGCCTGCACAGGAGGAGGAAATCCACCTGAAACGCTGTCAGAATAACGCACAGTGAATTTTCATCGCCATTCTACTTCCATAAAAAAAAAAAAAAAAAAAAAAAACATTTAGTGGCACATGGCTGACCATAAAGCATCATCAACCATTACAGTAAAGTCTTTTCATTACAGCAGTGGGCATGTAATCTGTCCGCCTGCTGCTACTCTATGATCCCCGCTGATGCCGGGGATATCATTTTTCTTCGACATGAAGAAAATATTAACATACAGAAGAAGACACAATGGAAGCAACACACACATACACACACACACAGAAACAATACGTTATATCAAATATAAGGAATATATGGGTACACAAAATCAGGTTTTGTTCATGCAGTTTAGGTGTCATTTTTAAGTGTTTTGGTGCAAGTTTGAACTGATGAGAAAAAAAACAAACAAAAAAAACAGAGAAAATAGTGTCCAGTCTATGTGTTAACTTCCATTGGCTCCACTGCGATGTGAATCAACTCCGTCTCTGCTCTGGCAGTCCAGATGCTTGCGGATCAGATATGCAAGGCTCCTACTTTTGCGGGACACCCAAGCACTTTGCATCATTTCAGCCAAATTTAAGCAAGGAGCAGACAGGAAATCAGACAGCGACACAACATTAAAACATCTGGTTAATTTTCAGAATAAACATTGTATTTAACTACATCAACAAAATGTCACAATGAGTAGATCCAGGCTTGGATTCAGAGGTCACTACCGACAACACAGACAAGGAAAAGCTGATTATTGAGATGGAAAACTACAAAATTAGCCTTCGAAGTGCAACCATAGAAAGGAAATGGCATGGAAACTATATCAGGAGTTATAGGAGTGAATGGATTTATGATTTCTTCTTCTGCATTGTTATAATGTGTGTCATTCTGTAATTTCCATGGAAATTCCTCAGTCTCACCACTCCAGCTGGTCCATCAGTGCTGCACCATGCTGGGCTCAAACCGCAATCGGTGGGAATTGATGGATGAGGGAGCATGGAGCAAAACTGCAGCGAAGCCATAACGAAACGTACATGCAAGCAATGGAAATCCTGGGTAACAGTCTAGAAGAGCCACACAGTTACATAAATTTATTGCCGCTTAGCAGTGGAACTCCACGTCAACATATTACACTTTAGGTATCCCTGTGCTTCTGGCCTCTTAGTTCCCGGATGCCGCTACCAACAGATGTCAACAAAGCACATGCTTAGGATTAGGCAACGGAGGCACAGATGGTTAGGTTTAGACAAGAAAGGCACATGCTAAGGTGTAGAAAAAAACAAACAAAAAACCTTCATATTCAGATGGGAGATGAACACAGGACTATCACATGAAAGCTTGGGGTTTGTTGCATCCATCCACCACCCCTCCTGTCTGTCTTTTAGGGACCTTTGTGCTCCTTATATTATGTTTCAACCTGACGCCGTCCAACAGTGTATCATGCAGACGCCACAGGTTCCATCCAGCAGTGTTCTCAACTGACGGCACCTGTCTGTGTATCATGCTGCTGAGGGAGGTGCCATCCAGCAGCATATTACTGACCCGACTTGGACTGAGGCTGTTCCTCTTCTAGACCTTCTTCTGTCTGAGAAAAAAGTGGATGAGATGTGATTAGGAGTCATCCAGCAATGACTTTTCTTCACCATAGCCACTTCTGCTGAAGCACTACTTTTCTATGACACAGTGGCACTTATCAGCATTGGGAAAAGTTGTGTGGGGCTTGGACTGAATGCAGTGGACCGTGAAAGGGTCCCCACTGATGGCATATGCCAACAAGCTGGTCGGACCAGAGGGGAGAAACAAAACAGAAAGTGCTGGACGAAAAGGGGGACAAGAGTTGGTATCACGGTGAGGCTGGCCTGACTTAGAGCGGGAGCTGTTCCTCTACCAAGCCCTCTTCTGTCTAGTGTCTGATCGCAGGACAGTGAAGTGGATGAGATGTGATTTTGGCTCACTCAGCAATGGGAGAGCTGGGACTGCTCTGCGCACATCTTCACAGAGACGTGGTTAACACCTGACATAATGGATCAAGCTGTTGCACTGGATGGACTGACCTTATTGGGGCCATTTGGACACTGGACTCTGATGCAAATTCAAAAAAATGCACTGCAGGAACTGAACGATGCCATCAGCAGGACCATCATAGTACGCACCTCTTCATAGTAGCTGCTGATCAACTCAACCCTCAACTCAAGGATAATTGTAATTTTGTTTTTTAAGTTGTTTAAAAAATGACCAATATATCTAACTTCTACCTTCTACCTTCTTCAACCTTCTATTATAACACCACAAACGATTCTGTCCAGCCATGTACTCAGCTATTCGGCAGCATACGGCACACAGATGGATGCACAGTACACTGTAATCATATTAATGTATTGTGGGACCAAAGTTCACCAGCATGAGTTTTTCCTGGAAACTTTAAGCTGTATGTTGTTAGCAACATGTGCCAAGGTTAGCACATGGATGTATTAAGAGACCTGGATACAGCGTTGGAGGCGGGGTCCTGTTAATTCCAATGAAAGTTGCTAAGTACCAGGCTACATGAAGCCAACAAATCTTTATTGCTATGGTATGTATTTACCAGGATGATTGGTGCTTTAGGGACTTCCATTGACTGAGCTGGCTACCTCCGTTTGGCTGGTTTGGTGGTCTGTAATTTGAATAAATGAATGTAATTGTGTCACCGTGTGATCTTTTGAAGTAAAATTTGCAAAACTGTCACATTACAATTATAGAATGGAGTATTACTGAGGGAGAGCATGTGACCGACCCTGGTTTTGTGCTTTTCCTCCACACACTGCCATGGCTGAACCAGCAAGCACAGAGGCTACTGTGAGTGAGTGAGTGACAGAAAGTGAGTGAGTGAGTGCGACGCAAAGCCATTTCAAAATCAGCCTGCAACAATTCTTGTAATGAATATGTGTGTGTGCTGCCTGTGAGTGTGTGTGCAAGCAGGAGAAAGTGCAGCATGTCCCTATCAGAGCTGGCACTCTTGGGTCTGTGCTGTAGGGAGGTGTGGAAGCCTGGGACGGCCGAGTGTGTAGGGCCCTGGGGTGTGGCCCCATCCTCATTGCTGCAGATTTATAGTCCTCAATAAGCATCTCCAAACTGGCTGCCAAGACTCGAGTCACCGGCTAATTAAAACCTTCACTGGAATCCCTGTGAAGTCGCAGACCCACCAATACTCCGTCAGCAGCCAGTTGCATACCTCTGCACAGCGCAAACACACACCGTGTGTCCTGGGGGGTAGGGAGTACTGTACATGCTCAGGCATGGAATCACACACACACACACACACACACACACACACACACACTCACACATACGCATTTTCCAGCTGTAGACAAGTTCATATGCAATGATGAATCAGAGTGGGGCTGGACTGTCTATTTCTTGTATGCACACACACGATAATGTTAGTCACTATTTTTTTGAACATCATATTCCCATCTGACCTGAGAGGGATGTTTGCAAAATGATTATGTGCTTTGCAGTAAGAAAGATCGACACTAAATAGACATGCAAAAAGAGGGTTACATGACAATTAGTATTGCAACAGCACATCATCAGTAGGGTGCTTCACAGTAGGTGGGTTTCCATTAACCCTCAAATTGTGCAAATTGAAACTGCATATATAAAAGACATATAATGGAAATGTCAGTTTTGAAAAAAAAACCTCCCATTTATCGCAAAAAAGTTTTATTGACTTTTATAGGTCACATGATGCTATGGCTACGCGCTTGTCGGTAGCAACTGGCTCCCTCGGGCATGATGCAGCAGGCTCCTATGATACGCTGAGCTCGTTTTCCTTCTCTCAATGCCGCCATCGGAAAATCATGCATGTCTGTTAACTGCATTGCCATTTGCAAGCTTAGCTTAGCCTCAGTAGTTTAGCTTAGCCTTACATCTGTGATAGCCATGTGGTACTCTCACTACCTGGGGCTCGCGATTACAGAGCCTGGGTCTGTTGAACTGCACTACGCTAATCCTGTTGCCTCTCGGGAGCATTCCTGCTCCCTTGTTTCCTAGTTTTCCCGGATCCTGGCCGTAACCTTGGCTGTGCCTGACCGTGGTGATAGCTGTGCTGATGCTGTGACCCTGCCTTTGGTTGTGCTCGTGCTGTAACTGTACTGATACAGTACCTCCCGCACGCCCTGATCTTGGTCTGGTCCTGGTTGTGCTGATGCTGTGATCTTGCCTTTGGACACCTCCCTATCAATATATGCATGAGACTCTTATCATCACCCTCAACATCATCATAGAGTGCAATTAATAATTTCACACCTATCGTTATTGTAATATGACATACATCTGTTTCTATTATTGCGGAGCCTCTCTCCCTCTCTCCTCCCCTCTCTCTTTCTCTTTCCTTTTTGCCATGATTGTATTTCATTTGTTATTTACGACATCTATTGCTCGTCTGTCCGTCCTGGAAGAGGGATCCCTCATCATCCTCTGCCGCTCTTCCTGAGGTTTCTTCCTTTTTTTTTCCCCCAGGGGTTCTTTTTCAGGAGTTTTTCCTTGGGTGATGTGAGGGTCTAAGGCAAACCATGTTTTGTGATAATGGGTTCTATAAATAAAACTGACTTGACTTGACTTGACTTCAAGAGCTGTTATTGCATCACAGAATTCTTTAAAGTTGAGCAGATCATCTGGAAGTTTTAAATCCACAATTCCACTGCGAAATCATGGACTTTCACCTCCCAGAAATCCCTCACACGTGGTCGCTCCTTTCCATTATGGCTCCATAACATGCCTACGTGGCCTTGGATTGGAAATAATGATGGCTAGTGCGATGGCTGCAATATAAATAAAGCTACTGATGTTTTGAACATTCATCGTCATGCTTCATGGAATGTTATCACCAGAGGAGAAGTTATAACATCACTCAATGAAGATACAGTCATCTCGCCACTGTTTTACTGACATTTCAAAAATATCGCTTAAGTTTTGTGCAAATCTGTAATAGAAACCAGCCTAGTGATAAGGGCTAACATTAATAGGCCTCTTGTACTGTGAAGTTTCATATTATCACACCACTGACCAGGACATTGGAAAGGTACTGAAAAGTAAATGTGTTGACCTAAAATTTCATTTCAAATAATGATAATGATAATAAAAAAAAAATATTATGAAGGTCGATTGTGCAAAATGACAGTGTTTGCTACGTATATACAGCCACGTCACAGACAATGACAGTTGTGTTGTCCCTAACTTTGGTTTAGACTAAATGATCTAAATGTCTATTGGATTGATTGTCATAAAATTTATACAAAAAGTGTCTAGATAACGAGTCCTACTGATTTCGTGATTCAGTGACTTTATCTGGTGCCACCAGCCTGTTTACATTTATGGCCTAGACTAAATCCAGTACTGGATAAATAACCATGATATTTTGTGCACACACGTTTCTCACCGGATGTACTGTAATGAGTGATCCTTTGACTTTTCATCTAGTGCAATCATCACATAAAATTCAGATTTTTCTAATGTTTATGTTTTATGACTAAATATGCCGGCAAACTCAATATATTCCCATTAGCCTCAGCTTGTTGGCTGTTTTTTGGTATTGTTGTTGTAAGCATGTTATCATTCTGATGTTTAGCTCAAAGCACTTGGTCTTGTTTCAGTGAATACCTTTCTTTATTTAATGCATAGATCAGTAGAGGCATTTTAAAGAGTGTGGATGGATGTGTTGGATTGGATGGAAGTGGTATCACGGGTTATGGGTCAGTTTGTGGCACAGCTGGTTAGACTGGTTAGAGGACAAAACCTGTTATTTCCCACGGAAAACACCCTGAAGACTTGTCTACATTATCTGTGTGTGTGCGTGTGTGTGTGTGTGTGTGTGGGGGGGGGGGGGGGGCAACAGGGAAAATCAGTTGTAGCCTCCAGCCACAGAGCCTGGTGAGACTGCAGACCACCACACACACACACACACACACACACACACACACAGTGATATCCCACCTGAAGTGTCAGCCCAACCCACTACATAACTGCTACCAGAGCTCTCTGTAAATTCCTCAACGGCTGAACTAAAGCCTGTTCTCTCCGGGTTGACATTTGCTCTTCAAACTCACTGCTGACTGAGCAAATCCATCAATAGTCTACCTTTACTTTAGTGTGAAAAGCTTGTAGAGTGGCTCCCAAAGGTCAGCCGTTCAATGGATATGCAAAGTCTTTAGTAGATTGTTACATTAGTAAAATGTAAAGATAAAAATACACCATCCATGTTGTAATATGAAATGTGATGTTATTTTGTTATTTGTTAGAACTTTCCTTCAGCCTGCTTGTGTTCCAATGTGAGTTCTCTCAGGCATGAATGATTCCTGTCCATTTTCTGTTAGGGGACTGACAGTTCAATCACTTCAATGACTGTCCTAGTTTAAAAATCAGTACAAAAGATTTAAAAGATTTTTTAGATAAACATGAGATGAAAGAAGTTAACTTTAACTCCCAGGGTGCAATTTGGTCAGAAACATCCAGGGAGAAAAGGCCTTTATTGAAGTGGTTGGGATCCTTAAAGAAGTATTTCAACAACATTAAGAGTCTTTACCTCAAACTCTGTGGTAGAAAGATGCAAATACTATAAATCTGTGCTACATGACCAGAGAAAACGGACTGTGGCATTGACTTTTGCTCAAAAGGTAGAAAAACCTACAACTACCAGAATGCATTGAACCAATAAATGCTCCAGTTGGTGGAAGACGTAATGCGACCACATCCGTTCAGCACAATGGTGGCCGGCAGTAAGCTAAAACATATTTCTGAAAAAAACTGAGGAGAGAAATATGCAACTCAGTAATAATCTAGGTTCATATTTGATGAGAGCTGCTTAGTTTTACCATTCAATCTTTGGTTTTCCCACCACTGTGCAAGCACAGCGCCGACTTCCTGTTCACAAACTCTTGCCTTTTTGGCAAAACAGGGCATGACAATATGTTTCTGAAAACACTTTAGAAGAGAATAGGAAATGCAGTAACATAATCTTGATTCATATTCGCTCAACACTGCCTAGTTTTACCGTTTGATAGGATTTTGAACCCAGTTTTGAGAGACAGAGAGAGGGGCAGGTCTTTCTTTTGATCTGCTTTATACTATTTGTGACTGCGATGTGGCTGCATGGTTGGCGGGCAATATGAAAATGCAGAAGTACAACATGGTGTTTGAGCAACAGCCCCAAGAGTGGTGAAATTGACAATTGACATGTATTACATCATTTGGCTGTGTGGGGGGGTGGGGGGTATCTAGGAAGGAGGGGTCAGTTGAGAGGGCGGCTGGATGGAACCTGTCACGTGTGCATGAAACACAGCAGGACGCCGTCAGGTTGAAACGCTGCCAGTCACAACGTAATATAAGGAGCGTGAGGGCACCTATGGGGTAGGCAGTAGGGAAGGTGGATTGGTCCAATAAACAATGGACTTTTTGTAGACGTGGAAGAGTTAGAATAAAGACATGTTGTCCGGAGACACAAAATAATTTATACTAATTTTCCCCCATACATCTATACAGTATATATATATATATATGTGTGTGTGTGTGTGTGTGTGTGTGTGTGTGTGTCAACCCCCTAACACCTTTTATCTAACTTTACCTTAAGTTTGTCATCTGTATTGGATTTCTGGAGGTGCGTACCCTCAACCTAATCACCTTATTCAGGGCATTCACAAAACAGATTTTTGTTTTTAATGATTTCAATGGTTTTGGAAGTCATGGAAAATGATGTGACCCTGCTAATAAGGGTGTTAAACCAGAAAATGCTTCTGTGTGTCATCCTGCAGGGCATTGAACAATGTATTTGTTATCTAATTTGTAGGACTTGTTGGCAGAAATATATAAATTCCAGCATGTTATACAGAGTATTCCCACCTCACAGTGTGCACCTTGGTCTATTGGCTCTCTGGGTGCAGAAATGTGTCTCTCTCCCTTTAGATTTCAGAATGATAAGTCTGGAGAAAATCCTTTTACATTCACTGTTTGTATTAGATTCTGCTCAGAAGCTAACTGCTGGAAAAACTTAGATGTCGCATCATATATTCTACATTTGGCCATTTATCTACATGAATTGGAAGACAAATACACAGGAAATGAATGTTAAAAGAGGTTAATGACACACAACATGGCAGAAAGCTGTATTTACTCCCACTGTACACACCTATCAGAGTAGGAACACTGTATTGTGGATAGAAATTTAACAGCAAACTGGATAATAATAGATTTTACAAAGATGATGATAAAAACTAAACCTGTGAGTGCCCTGCCTTTTGAATGAACAACCCGCCCTTATCCAGAGATTTCTCCAGATGACAGGGTGTGGTTTCGACAGCTTCCTTTTGTTTCCGCACATCTCTTTGAATCCAGTGATGAATCTTAGCTCAGATGTGCTTTCTTGATTCCGTAAGACAGGATTAAAGATGAAGGAAGATATCCTTCACCCGTTTTCTTTTTTCTTTCTCTCTTCTGACAAGCAGCGAGCAACAAACAACACAATAAAGAGAAGTGGATGAGTTATGAAAAAAGAGCAATGTCTGCTTAAGATGCAAACAACATAACTAGAAATTGAAGTGGAAATGAGGAAGAGATGTCAGGGTTCATGAGAGGAAGATGTGTGTGTGTGTGTGTGTGTGTGTGTCTGTGTGTTTGCGTGTCTGGATTCCTCCCAATATGATGGTGTGTGATTGTGTCACCAGTACAAATACACACAGTGTTCAGGTATTTTATAGACTGACAGAAGTGCAGAAAAATATCACAAAAGCAATCAACAGGCCAAGTGCTCATGCAGTTAGTCCAGCAAACTTTAAGGTCAGTGATACTTACCTTACAACCCGTGGGCCAAATATGGCTCCCCATAGGGTGCAGAGTGTCCTCTAATCATTTTCTAATTCACAATAAAAATAAAGTGATTCAAGATGAGAAGTGTTTTTGAACTTTTAGTATACATAAGGCACCAGAGTCCATAAACAGTATGAAAATAGAACTTGCTTATCAAAAAAAGTTCCAGTGGAGGATCTGCTGCACTGCTCAACAGAGGTCCTAGCTAAAATCCTAGAAACATCTCACAATCCCAGAAACATCCTAAAATCCAAGATAAGTCCTGAAATTCCAAAAACCTCATAAAATCCTAGAAGTGACCAAGTCATAGGCATTTCATAAAATCCTAGAAATGTCACTAAAGCCATGTAAACTTCCTAAAATCCTAGAAATGTCCCAAAATTCTAGAAACCTCCTAAAATCATGGAAATGTCCCTAAAATCCTGGACACGTCATTAAAGATCAGAAATGTTATAAAATCTAAGAAACCTCCTAAATTATAGAAAAGTCCCTAAAGTCGTAGAAACATCCTAAATGTTCTAAAATTCTGAAAAGTGGCCCCTAAGCAAAGCAGGTTGATTATCTCTGCTTTAAATGCTTTTGAAGTTGCAAAAACTGCTCACAGGAAAGAAAATGTTTGTCAGGCACACATTTATGTTATTTGAGAATTCTTCCATTCTGTCATAATAGCCACCATGATATTTTAAGACAGAAAGAATCAAACTATCACCACCATCCCAGCTCCAGTTGAACCATAAACTGAGCTGCATATCTCTTTATTTCAGTAGATGGATTAGGTGTTATTGACTGTAATGTGATGCATGATGCAATGCAGGAAATGACAACATATCAAAGCACTTTTTTTTGGTGGTTTTATTAAAGCATCTTGAAACCAAAAGTTCTACTTTTATTTTACAATAAAACATTCATTTCCAGCTTGAAAAGGAACATTTTAAGGGTGTGGTAGTTGCTGTATGATGTTTCTATTTTTATTAACCAAAAACATTTTTTTTCAAAGGTTGTATTTTTACCAAGGTTGTGGGTAAACAGCACCACACAAAATGTCTCTTTAGCTGAAATTCTCTTCCATTTGTTTCTTCTCCGCTGTCAAGCTCTCTACACTCTCACAGCTTGCAGGGCGGGATCGAGGTTAAATTTTGTCTGTACAGAGTCATTTAGCCAAGAGGCACATGCTAAAAGATTTATGGGGGGAAGCAGTGCCAGGGGTGAGCTTCTCAATTTCCTCGAAACAGCATCTTTCTGGAGAGAAAAAGCTGCTTCTTTGCAGCGTGTTTACATGCAAACAGTGTCAGGCAGCTCGGAAATGTTAGTTAGAGCAAAGCCTAACATTTAGATGGAGGGTGACACCCACCAGGCATATGAACGAAGTGAAGCTACATGTGCTGGCTTGCTTATTTGTTTGGGAAAAAGAGGGATTGAATTAATGTAATAGCAAAAGGACTTCTAGAAACAAAATCCCTGGGAAAATGTACGAGAAAAACACTTTCCATCCAACATTTGCATGAACAATGTGAATAATAATTACACTTTTTTTCTGCCATAGCATAGCCAACATATTTGTTCTGTGAACTATTTACACTGTTTTTAATTGAGCAAAAATCCCTTTATGGAAAGAATTTAGGCCACGTCCACAATAATGCATTTTTTAAGAAAAATCTTCACTGTTTTGGCAAAAAATAAAAAAATTTAAAAATTTAAAAAATAATAATAATAATAATGTAGACCCTGCTAAAACATTTTGGCTTAACACGTCTTGGCCTATAATATATCTGGACGTGAACATGAGTTTCTGCATCTTTGTTTTCAAAAATCTCCATTCCATCCATCCAACCTTAAATGTAGCTGCAGAGCTTTCGAGTTAAAACGAGGTCAGCAGTGTTCCAAAAGTCTCTGTTTTAGGAGCCTCAAAATGCAACAGCAGTGTGGACAATAGGTGTAAATGTAATAAGAGTTATGCGTTTTAATAATAAGAGTTATGCATTTTAAAACCAAAGTTTACAACATTCTGGGATGCCAACACATGTGCATGGTGGGATAATGCTGCATGTGGTTATGTTAAGACCTAAATGCACATGTCAACCAACGCTGGGACATCAACAAACACACATACTGGGGAAAGAGCCACATGGTAAGGTGTAGGTGTAAAAAAAAAACATACATTCAGATGGGAAACAACATGCGACTCTTGCATGAAAGTCCAGAGTTTGTTTGACCCATCCAACACCCTTCCTTCCCACCCTATAGGTCCCCTCATGCTCCTTACAATGCGTTGTTACCAGTAGTGTTTCAAACTAAAGATGTTCAGATGTGTTTCATGTGGATGCGACAGGTTCTGTCCATCCGAGCTCTCAGGTCATGCTGCGTGTACGCATATCCTGCTGCCACAACTGGTTCTGTCCATCAACATTTTTTAGCTGATGCTGTCCAGCAGTGTATCATGCAGATGCAAAAGATAGCTTTTAGCATCGGGATCGTATACCAAAAGCACTGTCAAAGTGGTGGCAATTGAACAGGTCAGAGCCATTGATAATATTTTTCCAAGTCCAAACATCTGCTGGAAAAAAAAAAGGTCTATTAACAAACAAGTGTTACCGTTGGTCAGTTTAGAAGCTAAATTATGTTCCTCTTTAACACCGCTTTTTAAAAACCCATCCTGTCCTCATGTTGTAAGCTACAGATCGCAGCTCAGGTTTGTTGATATTGTTCAGCTGTGCTCCTGCCAGCTCAGCTGTCAATCAAACACCACTCACTCAGAGACTGCCAGGCTAAAGGAGCATTTCTGAGAGATCTCCAAAAACTGCTCTCTCTTCCTTTTGGTCAAAATATTAATGCATTATATAAAACACAGTTTGGCATCAGGAAGAGGATGTTGTTGGTTTGATTGAACAGCTCACAACTGATTGCATTTGAGTATGGAAGTGCAGAATATTAACAGTATCATCTTGTGAGCTTTAATAAATAATGTGTAAGCTTTTATGAAACATTTAGTATCTCATTCTCCTCCCTTTGTGTATCAATTCCTTATTATTTGCTCTGTGATTGGACCAAAAACACACACTGTTATTGTGCAAGCTCATCACCTCTCAGTCCACACTCAGAGGAACAACAGGAGGACAAAAGTGTGTGTAACACAGGTCACACAGTGCCTAACTTTGTGTGTGTGTGTGTGTGTGTGTGTGCACAAAAAGCCATGTTGATGTTCTCCCTATGACATGTTGTTTATCACAATGCAGAACTCTTATTATATATTTAAAGGACCTTTGAAATGATTATGAGCTATTGGCCCACGAGCCTCCAAGCAGAGGAAAACAAAAAGAAGGGAGTGAGAGAGCATACAGCAGAACAGGGAGAGAGAGGGAAGGAGCACAGGAGGAGGGAGGGAGAGAGGTAGGGAGGGGGAGAAAACGTCTCCAGAGCAAAACAAAAGGAGAACAAACAAATGCATCCCTTTTAGAGAAACAAGATAATAGAAGAAGAGGAAAGAGAAGAAGCAGGAATAGAAGGTGGAGACGGAGGAGGGGGGGTTGATCTTTGTTGGCTCTAGCTGTTGTTGGTGTTCACTTTTAGCTTTCTCCCTTATTTTTTTCATCGGCACAAAATTTGAGACTCAAAAGTGCCATTTGAAGTCAGAGGAAAAACACATAGAGCTAAAGAGCGGGCTGAGCTTGGCAGAAGGTGGCGATGGTTGCGGCGGCAGCGGGGCGAATATTTGAAATGAGATGCATTCGGGGCCTATATGCTAAGCAAAAATAATGAATTATACATAAACAAAGTGGGGAGAGATGGGGCAGAGGAAGCCCGATGATCAGAGCAGAGTGGAGGAGGTTGAAACCCAGGGAGGCAGAGTATAGATGATCAGGCCTGTTACAGGAGGCAGATTACAGCCGAGTGATGTTTCAGCTGATCACATCAGGCAGCTGGAGACGAGTCACACACAACATACACACACCATCAGCCATTTTCACCTCTCCATTTCCAACACTGCAAACCCTTCTCTGCGCACTGCATTTGCACCTCTTTATTCTAAGGATTGTCTTCAAATAAGGCCTTCTTTTCTGTGGAGTTTGATTATCTTAATGGCAAAATCTGCCTTTTTTCTTTTGTGTGTTTAACTAATACACTTACCTCGTCTAATGAGATTTCATAGATTTCTGTTCTGGGTTTCTTGTATCTGTTATTCACTTTATTATTTATTTTATTTATTTTTATGTTATTAAAAATTTTTTTTCTCTCTTTTCATTTACCTGTAATTTTCAGAATATTTTAGAATTTTGGTTTCATACATAATGTACACTAAACCCTTTGAAATCTGGGCAAATTTATTTATTTCTTTCAAAAACTAACTTAAATAAAAAATAAAGAAAACAAAAAGAAAACAAAAAAAAACGATCATAAAAGGAATTGACTAAATAAAAATAATAATTATAATGTAAAAAAAAAACGATAAAAGTTATATATACAATTATGATAATTACAAATCTAGTTTTCATTTTAAAGAATTTTTAAACCAGCTCATTCATTGCAATGTGCAGGACATTTCTTATTAAGTTGTTAATTGCTTGTCAAAAGATATCAAACCAATTTGGTCAGGGGCCAAAGGTGTCAACAAATGTCAAAAACATCTGAGTGGAGCAAAACAAAAGTGATGTCAATCCAGGCCCTAAAGTGTTAATATGTCCAAAATCACCTATGAAAAACAATGAACATTCTTCCACCAGCATCTCCAAAATCTGTCCTGAAATTATGTAATTATTAATAATTTTCTTTTTTGGCTGATCACTTCTGTTTTCTGCAGTTGTATGTGAATGCAGTGTGGTGCCTGGTGGGTTTGTGTTGTTTTTTGGGACTAGTTTTCTGATTTTTCTGCTGGGGTCTCTAGGTGTGCTTTTTGTTGCAGGGGCTGGGCGTGGCTTCTGGGTGCTGGAGCTCCTCGCACACTTCCTCACCTGTGCCTCATCGCGTATCACCTTCATAGCTGCATATATACTCCTGCCTTACTCTGCTCTGGTGCCAGATTGTCATCCCACCTCACCCGTGGTTGATCAGCCGTCTCTTCACGAGAATTGTTTTCTAGTACACGTGTTTCCTGTTCTCTCTGGTCTTTGTATTAATTTGTGCTTCTTGTCTTCTCCAGTGCAACCATTCCTCGAGCTCCAGCGCCTCGCCACCCAGCCCCTCGCCCTGGATTCAGCTACCCACTGCCCTCGCCACATCGGACCGACCTCGCTCTCTGCCTCATCAGCCTCACGCTCCCCTCATTCCCCTCTGCCCAACCTCGCTCTCTACCTCACCAGCCTCACGCCATTCCCCCACTCCTTCTGTCACGTCAGCTTTACCTGCGCTCATGCTCCCTGGCTCCCATCCCCCCTTCATCCTCCCTCCTCCTTTCGCCAAAACTCCACATTAAAGACATTTTTGTTGATTGTTCACACCTCAGCCTGTGTGTTTGACTTTAGGTCCAGCCTAAAAATCCCTTATCGGTATTATGTACCGTAACGTGCAGCCTTGACCTGTTCAGTTCCCCTGTTTTCTAGGATGGTTGCATGTATGAATACTGTCATCTGACTCCACCCAAATACACAGATGTATTTGATGGGATGCCTGTAAGCCAATCACAGTATTCCACATCATCTAAAGTAAACTGATGAAGAGCCACGTCCCCCTTTTATCAAGCACTGCCAACTGTGAGGAAAGCAGGCAGCGCCATAGACTTTAATAATGCCTCGAAAGTGGACCAAAGATGGCACCTGTTCCAGTTGCTCCACGCATATGCCAAAAAAGTTTTCCAGCTTGCAGGCTTAATTCCATGGTGTGCAGTCTAGTGTTTCTCCTGCTGGCCCCGCCCACAGGTTCCCGCTCGGCTCATAGACTTTACATTGTGATGACATCACTGTTTTTTATATCACTTTTCTCAGCTCCTGGAAAGTTTTTCAAATTTAAAACCACAATGGCTCAAAAAATCCGAACAGAAAGAGTCATAACTGACCTTGTGTGCAGTTGGAGGTGCCCTGTCAACAGTCTTATAGCTTTACTCTGAATTATTTCAGAAATATTTATCCATTCTAATGGGTAGAGGATATGAGTGTCCCCAGAAAATGAGATGGGGAAATACAAACAGGAACATACTATTCTGTTTGATACATTCTGTATCATTCTGTAATGATACAATCAGCTTTTATGCATCATAGTATTATATTCACAGAATATTAATTTCTGGAGGTTTTCCAACATGCTGTTTCCAGGACATATTTTAGAAATTGAGGATATTTTGAGTCACAATGACAAAAACAAAAAGACATAAATATGTAATATATTTTAAAGTATCACTTTATTTATTGATGAGTTAATTATACATGGAAATGAAATAATAAATAATATCACACTTTTGCTTGGGAAAAAAAGTCTGCTAAGACCATTTATTGTCATATTATGTGATTTCTGCATTCGGATTCTTCATCCATTAAAAAAAAAGAAAGACAAAAGAAAAAAAACAAAATTACACAAAACATATTTGTCTCCTTTGGCTAATGATTTATGAGGTTATTTTAAGTAGAAATCTGTCATCACAATTTTTATTATGTGCTTGAACATAACTGAGTTCTGAACATGTTAGGAGTTTTTTTCTCTAAAAATTATCAACTGATTATTATATCAAAACAATGTTTAAAAACTTTATGTCTCTTTTTTCTGATCATTAGTGCAACTGTCATGGTTCTGTTCAGGAAAGTTAAATTGTTGGGTTACATCATGTATTTATGGAAGCCCCGAGGGGCAAGTGAGAAATTTACTTTTCAAAAAAGTTTTTTTTTCATGCGTGAAATAGAGGGATTTTTTTTTCAGAGAACATTTTTATGTAATTATTTATTTTTTTTAAATTATTTATTTATTATTTTCAATGTAATTTTTTTTTTTTTTTGAAGTTTCTGGTCAGCCTCTTCCTATGTTTTTGAAAGAAATTAGGCCAATTTGATCAGGTTTCAAAGGATTTAAAAAAAAACAACAAATATCAAAAATCAACTCTTCTTGATTAAATGCTGAACCTTGTCTGATCACAACACAAACATGAGTTCAGTCATCATGAGTAATGACAGTTTCAAAACCCTCTTTGCTTCATGTACAAATCTTTCCTAACTCTAATGAATGTACAGCAACATAACAGACACACTGAATCATTGGCACTAAATGTTCAGTGGCAGTTTGTGTTGTGCACATCAGCAACACTCACTCCATCCTGCCTGACTGTCTCTGGGAAACTTTAAGGAGGGGAATGCTTCATCTTCCATCTTCTTCTTCTTTTTTTCTCTTTCCTTCAGTGGCTGAACACAATAGCTCTCCGCCCGGCCCTGCCAATCCCACAATGCCTGGCAGTGGGTCTGGCAATAATTCAGGGCAGGACTAAACAGCTGGCTGCCTGACAGGAGAGCTGCCAAGAGCTGGCAACGAGCGGCAGGCTGCTAACCCTTTCACATTTTTAATTAGACCCACACAGCCATGTCTTTGAGCCATCGTAAATATACTGATGACATGCCGAGCATCATTTGTTCAGAAATATTTGCTTACAAAATACTGGGCTCCAAGTTGTTGTTGTTGTTGTTGTTGTTGTTTTTTTCCCTTGCATTGAGCTTGCAGGAATCTCATCCAATGTGGGAGTCAGATAAACTGCAGCGAGTTGAGGTTTTAAAGGTGATGGAAGATTGTTGCTCTGTAAAGAAATGGACTTAAGTTACAAACAATGGGAATTAGAGACACTCAGGCTTCTTTCACTTGTGGTTAACGAGTTTTCATTTATAATAATGTTCTGATCCCGATGACAGAAACATGCTTTGCTGTGTAATTCAAACCTCTTGTTTCTTCACCTGTGCAACTCTTAGAACAGCATTTAATCCTCTCAACATCCAACACAAGCACTGACATATTGTACATCATCATATCGTCAGCACACAAGGCTCTGCTGACCTGCAGAGAGCATGTCAGCCACACACACTTGTACAGTGTGAAGCCTGTCCAGCTCTGCAGGCCGTGGGCACCGCGGTTCCACAGGGGCCGGGAGTCTGAAGGAAGTCCAGGACACAATAGGAAGAGTGTTTACCGGAGCGAGGGCACCATGTGCAGGAGGGATTACCACAGCATTATGACTGCAAGACGCCTCGCCATCTGGACACACGGCGCAGAAAAAGGCAGTGTAATGAGTTTGCAGAAAAAGAGGGCTGATGAAGAGGACATAATGTGGGATGGACGCCTTTGTCTGTCTCAGAGATGGAACAGGTGTGATGTGTGTTTGACATGTAAGTGATGAGTACGTTTGCCCTGTAACTTACAGAATGTAATGTTTAGACCATCTCCAGGGATAGATACTAATATTTTTCAGTATTGGCCCCACAGTCCACCAGGAGCCTAAATTTGGTACTAAAGTACATTTTAGATGTCCTAAATTCAACTTATATAAAAACATACAGAAAAGGAAATGTGACTTAACACAGCGGTTCTAAATGTGAAACTTCTATTGATAAAGAGATATTAACAGACTGAGAATATCTTTGTGCTGAATTCTCTCATATTCTTAGTTCATCCCTTTCATTTGTCATTGTCATCTACAGTACACTTCAAGTGATGTAATAAAAGCACCACTAAAATGGTTAAATAAATAATGATCTAAATTGTGCTAGTATTCCATAAAAAAAGTCATACAAAAACACACAGTTTTGATTTTAAAATAATCCATGTGATATCTGAGTTCACCACTGCTTCTTAATTGGCTTATTTTGCATTTAGTTTAAGTAAAACATTTTGTGATCAATTACAGTAACATTATTAGAGTACAATTTCCTCAGCGGTATACTTCCAAACCATTCACATCCTAAATTGTCACATATTGCAGCTTTTTGCAGTTGACTTAAGTATCTAAATATTACGTTTTAGCAGTCCTTCTGCATCTGCTCTTTACATTCCAGGATCCCGCCGCTGTGATGTCAAGAAATGCACATGGTGGGATGACGCTACACATTGCTAGGTTTAGGTGACAAAGTCTCGGATGGTTAGGATTACGGGAATGAGGCAAGTGGTAAGGTGTCAAAAAAAAACCTATCATATTCAGATGGGAGGAGAACACTAGACTCCAGCACCAAAGTCCGGGTTTGCTGGACCCACCCTACGGCTTGTTAATTTATGTTGTCACAGCAGGGATTCAACCTGACACTGTCCTGCCACATGTCATGCTCATGCAGCAGGTTCCTTCCAGTTGCGTTCTCAAGTAATGCTGCCTGTGTGTCTATCGGGAGGACGTGGCATGTGCCGTCTGCCTATCCGACGGTGTATCGTAACACTGCGTCCAGGGCTGAACAGCTGTGTTTCCAGCTGATGCTGTCCAGGGCCGTATCATGAGGATGGAAAACGTGGCTTTTGGCATCTGGATCTTACACTGAAAGCAATTCTAAAGTGACAGCATTTCACAACATTAGGATAAGAGCGGGCTACATTGTTGCACTACAGCTAGGCTACAAACGAGAATCCCTCCCTCCCTCGTCCCTGAACATCCTGGAGAAGATCTATGTTTGTCACAGGCACAACAGGACACTGTGAGCATCAAGCCCTAGCAATCAACAAAAGTCTACCATTTGTTGGTTTTGCAGAATGTTGAATTAAAATGAATTGTGATGTTTGTGGAACTGTAATGTTGCTTTGCAAAGGCTCACAGTATGAAGATTTGTTGTGCCTTTATTTAGATGGGTAACCTCAGTGAGACACCCAGGCTCATTTTCAGGAGAGATCTCATCAAAATGGTGGCTGCAGCGAGCGACCTACTGGTGATATTTGTTGGCCACTGAGTAACTTTTTGTGGCCATGGGCCATGGTTGAGGTCAAACCCTGATCACACAAAGTAAAAAACCTAATAAGTGGCTGCAGATAGATGACAAGCCTACTGAAGGCTCAATGGCAGTGGCCTACTCGGATTTAAGCTTGAAAAAAGTATTTTAGACACACTGATTATGTTTCAGCTTATCTGAATCTCATACAAAACTTGTAGGACCATTAACAAAATCTGTTCTCTCTTCTTCTTCACACACACACACACACACACACACACATACATATATTGACTTGCTTCCTGTAAGCAGGAGAGTACCTCTAGCCTCAGATGAAGGTAGCAGGTCTGGATCAAATGTAACCCATATGGAAGTAGATTGTTGTGGGACGGAGGTGACCCTGGACCAGTGTTTGTGCGTCAGTTTATGTGTGTTGTGACAGGGCCAAGGGTCTTAGCATGCCAGTTCAGTGTGTGTCACATGGAGGCAGTATGGGCAGGTGAATGGTCACATCCAGCTGGGATCACATCTGGACTCCAGAAAGAGACAAAGGCTGAACTCGGAGGACTTCTGTCCAGCTCCAAAGAAGAGCTGTACTTACTGTATCAAAAATAGATTCCTGAGATTAAAGCAGTGGTTTCTGTCCATGGGTCATTCAGAGTCAAGGATCTGCAGGTTTTCATCTCAGATTGACATCAGGCTTCCTCTCTGATTAGTTCCTCCTGTGTTACTGAAGATGTGTTGAATTGTGAAATCAGCTGCTGTGGTGTTTTGTCAATGAAAACACGCAGAGTGAATGGTTCAGAGAAATTTGGAGAAGAGCCTTGTGTTGCATTGGTTGGAGTGAACAGGGGAATACTGCACACTAAGCAAGAGCAGTGCATGCTAGAATCACTGACTGCAGACAAACAGGGACACAGTACCACTGACATCACACAGTATAGCTGTCTGAGACATTTTAAAGCTTTGGTTTGAGTTTGTTTGGTTTATCCACATACTACCATGTGGGCATGAATGTCTAACACCCCTGTCAAGAGGGCAGAGAAAACCCATTTTTTTCATACCCAGAGATCATCATTTCATGGAAGTATCTTTAGAAGGAAATTAAGATGTTTTGTTAGTGACCATACTTATCAAGACGTCAGGGTTGCTATGTAGGGTCAACCCGTGACGACACTTCAACTTGTCAGGCTAAGCCTATGTATTAGTTCTTAGCATTAATTCAGGTCAAGTCTTCAGAGAAGCTGCAGTCACATTTGCACATCCAGCACACACTGCACATGAAGAATCCATCATCATCCATACATCAAACCAACCTTTGGCCATCAGTCAATGTTAGGGCTTCAGCAAGCATCCACAGCCCTTGTCGCCACAGTGTGTCCCACGACGTTGGCCCACAACGACCCTCATCAGCTTCTATTCCACTGATGTGACATGCTGAAATGGTTGGTGAGCCCGTTGGTAAATGAAATCACTCTGGCTGTGCACCTCCATGCACAATGAATAAAGAGAAGTGAGCAAGGTAAACAAATGACTAAAGTCAAGAGGGATTGAGATGGAAACAAACTTGTTATATAAAGACATATAGTTTTCTGTAGCTATTGATATCTTTAGCAGAAACATTTCCTAATGGGTTGTGCTGTTGCAAAATCTGTTTTGTTCATTCAACATTAGATTGTATTGTTAATGTGCTAACTACCATCTAGACAGTCTTTCCCTTTTTGAATGGGGATTACAAACTACTACCAATTGCTGGTATGGAGTGTTATTTCCTCTCATGCAGGCGCAGAACGTATGTCCTGGTTGGCTGTCGGTTTTATGTGGTCATGTGCAACCTTTTGGTGGAGACATGGCGACGTGAAGCGAAGCAGCAGGGGACTTTCGTCACCGCTAATACTCTTATGTTGGTTTGGTGTGTCTGGGCCTCTAGTTAAACTGAGACTGTATCATCATCATAACCTCATAACAGGTACCTGCCCATAACATCACCGAGACCAAAAGCAAGTCAGGACAGGTGCACAGTTTTCAGATACTGAGAACATGACAGGATGCATCAGGTATGACATTTTCATTGGATATATGATAATAAAATATGATAATAAATAAATAAAAATAGATGCATTCCTGAAGTTCACTTGGGGAGGGGAATTTCTGTCATGAACCAAAGAAGAACAGCCACTGTCCACATTGTGGCATCCTGCTATAACTGCTATAACTGCTATAACTGCTATAACTGCTGTGGACTCTAAGGTCAGGTCAGGGTCTTTTTCTCATGCCATGGGTCAGTGAGTCCGTAACACTGGAATGGACCCAAGCAGATTTGCTGTATGAGTATCTTGGTTGCAGTAGATTTTTCTTGGGTCCATTTAGAGTGATTACAACAGTTTTGACATGTTAAGACCTTTCATTCTGTCTTGAACGTCTTTACCAACAGCAACCATGACCACAGCCTTTACTACACTGCACGGTATCAGTGAATGCAGACACATGTCAGAATATGTTAGGCATGACGGGCCAGAGTGTAGATCTCTAAACTGAGCTGGCGCTGCAAAGTCAGACTGTATCATCGTGCCTCAGAGGGATGTGCATTTCTCTTTGATCCAGACCCACTGTAACTAATGAGGGTTTGATTGACACTTCCCGGTGCATCGCCGAGGTGGTCTATAATGTCAATGACAACTGTCCCTCCAAGGCCCTTTTGTGTGCATTTAGGGTTTTGTGCCCCCTTCCACTGCTATTTCCAACCACACCTCCCTGCAGATCAGAGCAGATATGGAGGGACGGTTGCAGGGCGGCAGCAGCCCAGCTACAACAGGCCTGTGAGGCCGTTGGCATCAGGCCCAGATGGAGAGAGAAACCACTGGAGGCCCAGAGAAGGAGCTCTGGGGAGGGGTGGAGGGAGGGAGGGATTAGGGAGGCTGAGATCAGATGGGCCTGAGGCAGGTGTTAAAATACTCACCCGGGTTCTTTTGGTGGCGATCGCTTCGCAAAAACACACCAGTCATTATTCAGTCAGTTTCTATGTGAATCATGCGCATATTCTTGGGACAGGTTACTGTCATACTTCACACAGTGCACACACAACAACACAACACTGAGAACATAAAGGTAGAGATACACCCACTAAACACAGTCTTATCTGTCCCAAACTGTGTTGGTTATAGGCTTCAGCAGCATGTTCTTATGCAAAACTTGTAAAATAGCGCCACTCTGTCAGTGCGTTTGGCATAAGTGCGCAACGCCAAAAGGCATCTATCACATGCCCATTAAACGCCGCTGAATGGCGTAAGATGTGAACGTGGCTGGACAGTACCAGTTGCAGTGTTATCGTATGCTGTCAGATGGCATGCATATCAGGTTGATGCGGCAGGACAGCAACAGGTAAACACTGCCGATAATAATGTAATACAAGTAGCGTGAGGGTGACCTGTAGGGCGGGTGGGAGGGGTGGTGGATGGGTCCTTCAAACAGACTTTAATGCAGGAATTCAATGTTCAGTGGAAATAATGGGGGATTTTTCTACACCTTACCATGTGCCTTTTTCCCCTGGCCATCCATGAAAGCATGTGTGTTTGTAGACGTTTACTGTTGGTTGCCACATGCTGTTGTTGCGTAAAGCATCAGCATGTACAGTGTTATCCCACCATGTGCATTTGTTGACATCATGGTAGCAGCCTCCAGGACATAAATAGCAGAAGGATGTAATATGCACATGTGGAAGTCCACTAATAAAGTGGCAACATGTGACAACTTGGGATGAGAACGTGTTGGCTGCAGAGTCCAGGCACACAGTACTTACTGGGATGGTTTTTTTTTTTTAAGATATTTTTTGGGCTTTTATGGCCTTTGTTTGACAGGAAAGCTGGAGAGATGACAGGAAATGGGGATGACAGAGTGGGGATGACATGCAGTAAAGGGCTGCCGGTCAGATTCGAACCCCGTGCCACTGTGATGAGGACATGTAGCCCCTCAATATGGAGCGTGCGCTACCAACTGAGCTACCCAGCGCCCCAAAGGGACTACTTTTATTTAATTTGACAGAAAAAAAACGTGTGCTGAGACATGGAACAGTGTTTTATTCTCTACTGCAGTGAAAATACGTATATTATAGAGAATTCTCAAATCTCCCTGCTCGCTTACATCCAAAATTGCATCCAATGGATTTTTGCTGGATCTTGAACTGTTGCACAAACTACAGCAGTAGTATAAAGTATAGAGGTGGGTTGAGATCAAACTCAGATCAAATTGTAAAACTCAGCAGCGCTGATCAAAAATGAACTAAGACTCTGTTGCTGCATTGCTTATTTCTCCCTTCAAATATTTTCTGGAAAAGCTTACAGGTTAACTGCGATACAGGACTGTTTGTTACCAGCTGGCTGACATATTGTTTTTGTAATAGAAACTCACAATATGTCACCCACCAGTGGGAGTGTTTACTGTTCTAGTGGGGCACAGTGCATTGTGGTAGTTAAATCCATCCATCCATTTTCATCTGCTTACACGAGGCTGGGTCACGGGGACAACAGGCTAAGCAGAGCACTCCAGGTGTCCCTCTCCCCAGCAATGCTTTCTTGTTCCTCCTGGGGGACCCCAAGGTGTTCCCAGACTCGACGAGATATGTAATCGCATTCTGGTAGTTGTTGCACCAATTTCAAAAGTATTTGCATCTTTTTACTCAATAAACAGACTAGTTTTCTAAAAAAGACCATGTTTCTAATGGTTAATTTTTGTAAAGATTATTTTTCAGGGCTTTTGGCCTTTATATGACAGGACAGCTTCAACGTGAAAGGGTCTACCCCCCAAGACGGGATGACACTCAGAAAAGGTCTGAGGCCAGAATCAAACCCACGGCTGCTGCGGCGAGGACATAGCCTCTATACATGGGGCACCCGCTCTACCAGCTGAGCTGCTGAGCACCCAATGTCCTTTCCATTTAACCTGCCTTGTGTTGAAGGTATGATCGAGTGTACAGACCCACTTCCTGTTTTAACCTTGACCAGGTGTGTTAACAGCAGTTGTGCTCAAACTGTTCTCTTGTGCAAAATGTATGACTGATATTTTAGCTGCATTTTCTTCAGTTTAGCTTCCAGATAAGGTGGTTTAATCTTCCTAAACTGATGGCTTTTGACTAACACCTTTTCTTTCTTGCCACTTTTTTGTAGTTCCCAGATCTCAGCAACTGGTGGGTAGTGTTATCATTATAAGTCATGGGCCAAACAGAAAAAAAAAACAGTAAACTCAAATAGTCCTTTTTATGGACTGATTTCACCACTCTAGTAAAAGTACTTACTTTCACGCTAAATGATTCATGTTCACTTACTTATAAGTCTAAGCTATATTCCTTTATTTATCTGCAGTGGTGCTACACAGACAGCATAGCATAAAAAACATTCTCCCTGGATACACACATATTCAATGTGCTTACTACCCTAACAGCAGTGTAAGAGGTTCCAGTGGGCATCTGTTGAGCTCAGGGGTCGCAGACAAGAAGTGACCTTGAGGTGACCTCAGAGATCACTTCCTTTCAGCTGTCAGTCACATTGTGAGACATCCTGAGGAGGAGGAAGCGGGGCCTGTCTGCCTCCTGTTAACTTCCTGTACTCTCTGTATTCACTCGCTCTCCCCTTCACACTCTCAATGTTTCCTGCACCTGTATTATTGTAGAGGATAAATGTATAGGGACACACACCTGTCTCCTCTCTGTACACACACACACACACACACACACACACACACACACAGATCATTTGCAGTGTATGTAAGCATACACACCTGGTCACTGCGTCTCTCCCTCCTCCTCTCCGTCTCCCTCTACTCTTCATTTCCACCCTCATTTCCTCACAGTGTTAAGATGCTTATTTTCCATCTCTTGATCTGCAAGTCATCCTTAAATCTTTTAACACGGCTCTGGCCCCGTGGACTAATCGTATTCCATAAATATTTAAAAAGGGCGGAAATCTGCTGGAGGTTGCCTTATCTGGAGCACCGACGATAATCATCTTAACCAGGACCATTATGATTTTAATTACCTGTCTTTGATTTCCTAAGTCAGGAGCGCGGTTATTCCTGGCCCTGCGGTACATTCCAGGTTAAAAGGGTCTCTGGGGTTAGTCCCCCCCCCCCCCCCGATAATTGAGTCCATGTCAAAACGCATATTTTTCCGTGGAGAGGTGTTTCAAGTTAAAATCTCAGGATCTCCTGTTTTCAGCCAATCACAGTGATATTTCAGAGCTGATTGTGAAAGATGCCACTGACTGCTGATGAGTTGAAACAGTCACGATGACTGCAGTGTTCCTTAGTTTACATGTATATAATTCTGTTGTCTTTAAACTTTCTAAAGGAGATTCAAATTCAAATGATTTTCTCTCCATTTTATCTTTTGACCTTTTTAATCTATTTTAACTTATGTATTTATTTGAGCCCTTGAATGTTCACTATGGACTATGTTAAAGTATCATAGCTGTCTCCTTCAAACTGACCTGGCCTGTGACCTGTCAACTCAAGACATTCTTAACCATTAAGTCATTCTATGGGTCAAAAATGACCAGCCACTATGTTTAACAGCATAGAAAACCCCCTAAATGAGTGAAACATTGCCTTTGTCCATATTTCGTGGAAAGCTGTACACCAACAGGGTACAAATCTTGTCTTAGGGGTCATTTTTGACCTGGCAGTTCTAAAATAATTTTCATCCCACACACACACATACACACCTACACACAGACAGAAATACATCTGCAAAGTCCATGCACACAAGTTTGCATACCGTCATCATTGTGCAGTATAATATACTATGTTGCTGAAGACTGTTTTTGTTTCCCTGTAATAAAATGCATTCAAAACTACGTTTTGCACATTTCTTCTACTTTCTTAGGTTACGCAAGTAATAATAGACAGCTTCGAAGAGGTTCTGGACCACCATCCGGCGTCTCAGGAGGGGGAAGCGGTGCTCTGTCAACACTGTGTATGGTGGGGACGGGGCGCTGCTGACCTCGACTCGGGACGTTGTGGATCGGTGGAAGGAATACTTTGAAGACCTCCTCAATCCCACCGACACGCCTTCTGGTGAGAAAGCAGGGCTTGGGGTTGATGAGGTCCGCCGGAAGTTTCTTAAGGCCCTGGATGTTGTGGGGCTGTCTTGGTTGACACGACTCAGCAACATTGCGTGGACATCGGGGGCAGTGCCTCTGAACTGGCAGACTGGGGTGGTGGTCCCTCTTTTTACAATGGGGGACCGGAGGGTGTGTTCCAACTATAGGGGGGTCACACTCCTCAGCCTCCCTGGTAAGGTCTATTCAGGGGTACAAGAGAGGAGGATCCGCCGGACAGTCGAACCCTGGATTCAGGAGGAGCAATGCGGTTTTCGTCCTGGTCGTGGAACTGTGGACCAGCTCTGGATCCTTAGCAGGGTCCTTGAGGGTGCATGGGAGTTTGCCCAAAGAGTCCACATGTGCTTTGTGGACTTGGAGAAGGCATTCAACTGTGTCCCTCAGGGAATCCTGTGGGGGGTTCTCCGGGAATATGGGGTATCGGACCCCCTGATATGGACCGTCCATTCCCTGTACGACTGGTGCCAGAGCTTGGTCTGCATTGCTGGCAGTAAGTGGGACTCGTTTCCGGAGAGGGTTGGATTCTGCCAGGGCTGCCCTTTGTTACCAATTCTGTTCATAATTTTTATGGACAGAATTTCTAGGTGCAGCCAGGGTGTTGAGGGGGTCCGGTTTGGTGACCTCAGGATTGGGTCCCTGCTTTTTGCAAATAATGTGGTCCTGTTGGCTTCATCAGGCCATGTACCTCGGGGTCTTGTTCATGAGTGAGGGAACGATGGAGCGGGAGATTGACAGGCAGATTGGTACAGCGTCTCCAGTAATGCGGACTCTCTACACCGATCTATCGTGGTGAAGAGGGAGAAGAGCCGAAGGCAAAGCTCTCGATTTACCGGTCGATCTTCATTCCTACCCTCACCTGTGGTCACAAGCTTTGGGTAGTGACCGAAAGAACAAGATCGCGGGTACAAGCGGCCGAAATGCTCGGTCATTAGGGAGGAGCTCGCAGTAGAGCCGCTGCTCCTCTGCATTGAGAAAAGCCAGATGAGGTGGCTTGGGCATCTTATTAGGATGCCTCCCGGACGCCTCCCTGGTGAGGTGTTCGGGGCATGTCCCACCGGTAGGAGGCCCTGGGGAAGATCCAGGACAATCTGGAGTAACTATGTCTCTCAGCTGGCCTGGGAACACCTCTGGATCCCCTGGGAAGAGCTGGACGAAGTGGCCAGGGAGAGGGAAGTCTGGGCCTCCCTGCTTAGGCTGCTGCCCCCGCCAACCGACTCCGGATAAGCAGAAGAAAATGGATGGATGGATAATAATAAGAACAACAACAACAATAATAATAAATTATTATTTGATTGAATACATTCTTTCTGCACTGTGAAGAGGGAGAACCTATATATTCACAATGTTTGTGATGAATGACAGGTTGTTTCTTCAGGCAACATAGTTTAGGGTTTAAAATTCAATCAAGCTGGTTTAATTTAGGGTTTTAGTGAAAGTGGGTCATTTTTTACTCTAAGAACAAGTAGAATATATAGAATGTTAAAACAACACAAGGGTTAATCTTTATGTCTCTTTCTTTGTTCCTTTGTTATCTTATTGAGGCCTAAATTATATTCTTGTACAAGAAAGATTACTTTTTTTTTTGGTTATAATAGATTTCAGCTGACTGGTTTCATTCAGTTTTGCTTTGGTTTTCTTCATACTTACCAGAGGTTACAATGTAACATGTGGCTGTGTGCATGTTTGCAGTGATGGGAGGCAGACAATATATTTTTCCTCACTGTAGGTCATCAAAGCTGCTGCTGCTGCCAGAGCAGGGGAGAGCGAGCATATAGCCCTGTAGACAGCCAAGCCTCATCGTGAATAAAGAGGAACGCGTTCTCTGGAAAGCGCTGACTGGCTCTGTCTGCCCTGCCCCCCCTATGGCCCGACCCCAAGGATTCCCTCACATCCCTCTTTTCACACCCCCTCACTTCACCTCTATATCCCCTTTGACATGGCAAGGGCATGACAAAATGACTGGGGCTGTAGCCCAGTCTAAAATACATCATATCAGACAAGGCAATATGTTAAAGTGTCAATTCTGACAGATAAATGTTAATAAATAAATAATATAAATATGTTCATAAAAGCAGATAAAATGCTACATTTGAATCAGTTCATTTAAGTGTTAAAAACAGTTCATTATGGATTAAAAACTCAGCCATACGCAGACTAATAAGTCTTTGTCAAGGTGTTAATAAAGTTCATTGAAATTCAAATAGTTTGTTTACAGTGAACAAAAGAGTAGAGTGGTCATGCTCACAACCTAATCTTAGAGAGCGTTAAGTTGTCTATCTTTTGTTTTCCTTAATTGCATTGGTTGTTACGATCTTGTCAGCCCTAGCAGAAAGGTAGAGGGGCGGGATTTAGTGGTGAACCTGTGGGATGCATGGATGTATTATAAGGAAGTCTGGATACAGCCGTGGGGGCGGGGCCTCATTCATTTCTATGAGAGCTGCTCAGTGGCACATGAAGCAGAGAAAACTCTTTTTCCGGGTTTAGAAAAGTGCAAAATACCCGGATCTACTGGCCCGTAGAGCATGCGTGGAAGTGATTAACGACAGCCGAACGCGGCTGAGTGTACCCGAGCATTGACTCCGACTCCCTGGCTTGCTCACACAGATGACCCGAGTGCTCGAAGCGAACAGCACCGGTGCACGAGCATTCCTCTCATAGTAGCTTAGCTTATTAGCAACAGCAGCTAATCGGTGGTATAACGACAGCGCTGTCGGTTTTAATATTTACGTGATTGTCAGATAATGGTATATTTATCTCTCTCTCTCTCTACACACACACACACACACACACACATATACATACAACTCATCAGGGAATCATATCGTAATCACGACCAGAGAAATCAAAATAACAGAATCGGAATGTGTTGTGCCCATAAAAAGGTAATAAAAGGTGCTGCTTGTAATATTGCCCCCTGTTTTATTACACAGTTCAAATTTTAAAAATACTACGTTCAGTACCTTTTAGTAACTGTCACTAGTGCTCCGCGCTGCTCACTGATAACTGGTAGTTTGAATACTGACCGTAGACTGTATATACGGTCTCTGATACAGACACGGTAAGACGTCCATATTACAGCTTTACAGCCAGCAGCGTATGGATGTGTTGTAAAATGGTAAAAATGATGAATTGTGATTAAAAACTGATGAATTACAGCAAAAAATATCCATTACTACAGCCGGTACGAAGCCTGTGCTATGTCAGAAACTCTTAGAGTTACATGCACGTTCACGTGGTAGAGTCCCGCGGGTCTGGAGAAATGTCCAAATTCCAAATCTTGATTCGGAAAATAGCGCATTTTACATCTTTAGGACTTAATGTTTTTAATAATGGCTATAAAAAAATGCGTTCTGAAAAGTCAACATGTCTCAAAATACATTATCCAGTGATTTAAGGAGGTCACTTTCCCAATGTTAACAAAAGTCTTTCTGGGCCAGTGTGCATCACGTGATGCTGTGGTTCCACTTTCGGCCACTATGTAAATTTTGCTTCAGAGGGTGGCGCACTTCCTGGGGGCTTGCACTGAGCAGCTCTCATAGGAATGAATGAGGCCCCGCCCCCACGGCTGTATCCAGACTTCCTTATAATACATCCATGGTGGGATGACGCCGTGGCCTAAACGAGAGGAGAACAACACAGACGAGCAGAAGCGTGAAGCTTGAGAATTAAGTCTAATACTTGGTGAATGCAGAGTTACCGACGAGTAACGGACTTATAGAAGCATGCGGAAGGTAAAAGCTTTGTGTGTATGATTTGGACGGCTTCGACATGATGTAGTGTGCAAAAAACGGAGATACTAAGTGTAATTAGTGCATCAGCGTGCTAGCGGGAATAGCATTCATTTTCAATTTAGTAGTAGTTAATGTTACTGTGTATTGTTAGTATGTGCTAATGTTACCAGCAAGTGTAAGCTCACACAGACTTGGTATGAGACATAAATGAGCTTGTAGATGAATTAAAGAGAGACTGAGAGACTGTTAATGTACACAGTGGACCAGGAAGCACTCTTTGGACCCGCTGGACCAGTCGAAGTCTCCCATTCAGCTCGCCTTTCGTCTGGACAGTTGCCGCCAGCCTATAACCTCAGTGACCCTGTCAACCATCGCCCTGCTTTTCCCCTTTGCCATACTGCAGATGAGAACTGAGGGATTCGTGAGTAAAAACTAACCAGTGCACGTGCTTTTATTTTCTGTGCTTGCATCACCAAGTGAACCGGAAATTTGTTTTTGGTCACAACGCTCCCGAGCTATGACTCAGGCCTGCAACGTTTTTTGTTTTGGTTTGAAACTGATATTGGAGAAAAAAGGTCATTACTGAAATTGGAACTTAAAGGGTACCTATTGGTGAAAATTTACTTTTTTCTGAAACTTCTGAAAGTTGTTCATATTGACAAAGGAAACACTTTCAAGTGTCTTGGTACATGTTTTGTGAGTGTTTTATGTTTTTTTTATGTTAAAAATCATTTATTAAGTTAACTAAATTCGTCATTTGAATTTAAAGTACTGTATTTGTGTCATATTTACATTCTTTTAAGGTATATACATTTTATTGCAGTGTGTTTAAGGTTTAAAAAGGGAATATTTAGATAGAAACAAAATTCTTAGTAGGGATTAAAAATCAGTAATTCATATTTTCCTGCTAAGTGGAGGCACTGCCATTTAATTAAAATTCATAAATAAGTTAAAAAGGTTTAAAGCAATTATTTTCTCTCCTGTTTACTCAGGGTAACACGGTCAGCCATAAATAAACGTGCCCAGGGCCCCGCCCATAGTACTACAACCCCCTTTAACTGATAAGTTAATCTTATAGCTACATGGGAAGGGTGCTACAGGGCTAACAAGAGGCAATAATTGATCACATTGGAATAATCACACACACACACACACACACACATGCAGAGGAATGGGGCACACATGGGCACACACATGCCTGGATACACTCAGCCATAAGGACTAATGCTAATACACACACTGTACACTGCATATGCATTCACATGGGAGCTCTCACAGGGGCCCATCCAGGGCCACATATGGGCACACTCATGGACACAAAAGCACACAGTCACACACTGGCACAGGGTTTTAATAATCATGTCTGGAAAAATTAACTTTGAATCCAGAGCTTTTTATGTTTGCCCACATGCTCAACAGGCCCCTTCCATTTTTTACTGCCAGCTTGTTAAGTGTCTTCTGGCAGTGTGAGGTAAAGAGGAGAAGCCCATTCCACTACCCAAAAATCCCTCCTCAGCAGCCAAACAGCCAATTACACATAAATCAGTTCATCACTCTGAACAAAATCATTAATTAACATAAAGGTTCTGTCTCCTTTGAGCTGAGGTAAACATTTATAACATGCAGTTGGACACATGGGAGCAGAGAGGCAGGTGTCCAGGTGACAAATCAGCCGAGAGGGGACAAAACTGTCTCTGCAACTACTGGACAGCCACTGAAGTCCAGTTAGGGGTCCGACATCTTTTCATCAAACTTTGCTGAAAGCCACAGAGCAGATGTGTTGGTCAGGTCTGCCATCAGATCAAACATCTCATTTGGCATAAAACTCTTCTTTTGGTCAAGTGTCTTGATCTCTCTTGGCAGAGGCAGTCTACTTGGTCATAACTGGCTTGCAACAAAGACTGAGAGATGATTGTGCAGACTTTAGAAAGCATCACATTAATGTTTCCTGTGACACAGACCCAGTATCAATGGGGATGAAAATTCAAATTTAAAATTGTGATGTCATCCATAGATGGGTGCAATCTTCAAAATGTCATTTTAGAATTAATATTATACCTTTAATAACCCCTTTGAAACCTGAGCAAATTGGCTTGATTTCTTTCAAAAACAAAGGATGCAATGAACAATGAAAAAAGAAATTATCCCAAAATTTAACCCAAAGACACTGGTAAAAAGTACAAAAAAAAAGGAAAAGTGTAAAAGATAACAAAAATGGCCTGGATAAGTGGTTATTAATAAAAATTGTGCAACATAATTTTGATTATTTATATAAATGTATATATTTTATTTTTCCCATGTCATCCTTCCAACATAACTTAACACAACCACGTTTGGGCCTTATAAAACACCACACACACACACACACACACACACACATATATGTATATATATATTTCCTATGCCAGAACTCGCTCCATATGTAATGCAAATGTTTATAGAACAGGACCAGCATCACTCAAATGCCTTTGTAACCTTAACACTGCACAGGCGTCCTCCACAATAAGACTCCTCTGCAATCAAATCAGTGTGGATGCATGAATATATAGAAGTGAACCACAGAAATATCCTACATGTTCCTCTCATTTCATATTCTGAAGTATGGCATGCCTCCCCAAAGACCCCTCATATTACATCCTAATGGCTTGTACACATACACACACAGAACACACTTGCCAAGCTAAATACACACAGCTGTCACACTAAGACCCCATCCAAACTAGCACCTCTTCTTCCTTGTGATTATGGAGAGCGTGTTGGCAGGAGGCGCTGGCCTAATAGCCATTTAGCTGATTCCAGTGAGGAGATATTGGGGGAAAGTTGGTGGCGAAGTGCTTTCATGCCGACTGCCAGCGACGGAGAGCCCCGGCTGCCTTCCATCTCCTGAATGAGAAGCAAATTATTCCAAATCATTTGGGAGCGAGAGGCAGAAGCAACCCCTTTTATTTTTTGGATGCATTAACAATGTTTTCAGTCACTTTGTTGGCAACATCAAAAAGGTGGGCCCTGCCAAAGATTAGCTGGATAAATTGCCTAATTGATCCATTCACTTTTTAACTGATGCTTTATTAAGAGGCTCTGGAGTAAGGAGAGGAGAGGTGGGGAAGACTGGGGAATGCTGCTTTGGCTGCAGACAGACACACACACACACACACACACACACACACACACACACACACACACAAACAAGACAACTCATATGATTGGAAGCCTTAGAGTCCACAGTAGAGTAGTAAGAAGTATACTTTCTGTCTTCAGTGAGTTTCTTTCTGAATAAATAGCAACACACACACACACACACACACACACACACACACACATTTCTGTCATCCATTAAGTTTCCTGGTTTCCTCACTCTGGGTTACTAATGGAGATATTAACACACTTCATCATAATCAGCCTTCTCAACTGTTAGCATATTAAAATGCTTTAATCCCTGCATAAATATTGGAGAGCTTACACTATTAAGGTGATGGATGGAGGATGTTCAGTGGGAACACCTTGCATTATAGAGCTACTCTGGAGCAAAGTCAAGTGATTCTGACTCAGTGTGTTCTCAGTATGCTCTGAGCTCAATGTAGACTTTATATCAAACTTTATATTAGATTATTATTGTTGTTGTTGTTGTTATTGTTGTTGTTGTTGTTATGTCAATATTTACTTTATATTACACAAACATTACAGGAGGGACACATACTGAAACAGGAATCTTAAAAGCCAGAAAAAACATTTTTTCCTTATGGTACAGCGCGCCTGTCGAGTGCTCTTCTCTTGCTGCTGCACAGTGTGTTTTTTCAGGCAGTTTTTGGGGCGCGTATAAAATTTAGAATATTTTCAACTTTTCTGCCCAAGGTGCAGAGTTGCACCGCTCGACCATATCTTTTTTGGCCAAGTGCATGCAGCCCTGCTTTACAGGCACTCCCAGCTGTTTTCCCAGATGCACTTTCGGAGCATTTTTGGAGCTGTCAAGCCTGGCACGATGCGTTTCAGTGTTATCGCCCCTTAAAACATGTCAGATTTGTCTCTTACGAATACAGTAACTGTAAAAATGTTAACTGATTAATTACAAAATCCAGACAAATAATTATTGAGTGTAAACAACCCTTTAGTGTTCATTGTCATTTGGAAGTAACACCACACTGCATGCATGAGCAGCGCATGACAGCTACCTAACTGAACGGCTGCGGCTTGCAGGTTTGCAGTGTTCACACTGACAGCGTTTTTGCTGCAGCGCTGCTGCAGAGCTGCCTGTTGCTGTAGCTACTGTATTTTTACAGTTAAAGGCCAATAGTTCCCCAGTTTATGAACCTGTGCAAACCACTTTATTGTCACCAACATGGTCATGCAAATATTTCCTAATAAAATGCCTTGTGTCAACAAGGGATGCTGTCGACAGAAACATTGTCAAAGGGCTTTTATTTTGAAATAGAAATAGGAAAGGTTGAGTAAAACAGTATTTGTATTTCTTCATGTCTGTGACCAACATAGACATTACAACTGAAGTGCAAGGTGGTATTAAGTTGGTATGACAATCAAAACAGCATTTTCATTGTGCAGGAGATCGACAGGTGGATCCGTGCAGTGTCTGCAGTAATACAGAGTCTGTACCGATCTGTCGTGGTGAAGAGGGAGCTGAGCCAAAAGGCAAAGCTCTCAATTTAGCAGTCGATCTTTGTTCCTACCCTCACCTGTGGTCGTGACTTTTGGGTAGTGTCCGAAAGAACAAGATCACGGGTACAAGTGGCTGAAATGAGCTTCCTTCGTAGGGTGGCTGGGCTCTCCCTTAGAGATAGGGTGGGAAGCTCGGTCATCCGGGAGGAGCTCGGAGTAGAGCCGCTGCTCCTCCGCGTTGAGAAGAGCCAGATGAGGTGGCCCGCGCGTCTAATTAGGTGTTCAGGGCATGTCCCACCAGTAGGACACCCCGGGGAAGACCCAGAACACGCTGGAGAGACTATGTCTCTTGGCTGGCCTGGGAACACCTCGGGATCCCCCAGGAAGAGCTGGACGATGTGGCCAGGGAGAGGGAAGTCTGGGTTTCCCTGCTTAGGCAGCTGCCCCTGCGACCCGACCCCGGATAAGCGGAGAAGAAGGTGAAAGGGGACATTTATTTATTTATTTTAGAGTTGGGTTTGTTACACAATCATTGATCCATTGTTTTAAGAAAAATATTGATTACTAAGGCTTAAAGTGTAAGAATTGTCATAGATACATGCAAATGAAGTAAGATAATTTTCATGAATGGATGTTTGTCAAAATGCTGGCCTGCAAATCCAGTTTGTCACATCAGATGTGACCCATGTGGATGACAAATTTCCTTTTTGACATTTTGTTTCCTGGTGTCCTTAGTCTCTTAGCTACAACATGAATGAAGCATGCTCATGCTCCCAGCTTTTGTCACTTCATTTAAGTCGTTCAACTGTCCATCCTGTAGACCAACACACACTTCCACTCAGTCCTTCCGACAAAACCCCAAAGATTGGTGCCATGTTTTCAAAATGCCCCTCTTCTTGTAGTTGTCTTCGTCTTATCTGTTACCTCCTGACAGACCTACACAATTACAGGTTGAGGACTGGCATAATTTAATGAAAAAAAAGTTAAAGACATCAAATTAGCTCTCTACATTGTATTCAATTTAACAACAGCAGCCTTGTACGACACCATATCTACTCTTTCAAAGTTGGAAGGAAAGTAATTAGCTAAATGTATCCTCAAAATTAATCTGATGCCGTGTCAAAGTTTCTCTAATTCCTGTTATTTCTTCTACAAGAAGCAAGTACGACACTTGTAACAGTCAGCATAATTAATTTGATTGATGAAAGAGGTATGTGAACATCAGAGAGATAAACTGATTTGAACTCCCTCAAATACTCAGAAACTGTTCTAGTGTCATCAGTCTGTGGTATTCAGAGTATGCAAGAAGTCCTTTTCTGATGAAGCATGTCTTTAAGCTGAGTTTTTGATGCTAAACTTGCCATGACTCTGACTACCTACAACTCCCAGAATGCCTGTCAGCAAACCAAAGGGTAGGGGTGAGGCAACAACTTTTCATCCCAAGTCATCACATTTTGCTGCTTTGCAGTGGACTTCCACTTCTACGTATTTCATTTTTTAACATTCTTCATCTGCTCTTCATACTCCAGGATGCCGCTACCGTGGTGTTAACAAATGAACAGCACTTTCACACTACATGTCTCATTCACCCATTCAAACATACATTTACACACTAGTGGCCGAGGCGACCGTACAAGGTGCCAACTGCTATTTAGCAATCAGTCACACACACTCACACTCCAATGACGCAGCATCGGGAGCAATTTGGAGTTAAGTATCTTGCCAAAGGATACTTTGACATGTTGACTGGAGAAGCCAGGGATTGAACCACTGACCTTCTGATTAGAGGACGACCTTCTCTCTGAGCCACAGCCACCCTGATGGCACATGGCAACCAACCACAGAATATCAACAGACACACATGTAAGCAAGGATGGTTAGTATTAAAGGAAAAAAGCACATGGTAAGGTGTAGAAAAATAACCTCATCACATTCAGACAGGAAGTGAATACCCTGGACTCACGCATGAAAGTCTGGTGTTTGTTGGACTCATCCACTGCTCCTCCCACGCTGTAGATACCCTCTTATAATAACCCACAGCATTTCAGGTGGTGTTTAAAAAAAATGTAACTAGTTCAGTCTGGCTGCATTCTCAACTGATGCAGTCCAGGAGTGTATCATGCGCACAGGAAAGGCGTCACGATTGTATGCCGTTAGCATTGTCAAAGCGGCAGTATTTTACGAGTTTGGAATGAGAAGGGGCTGGGTGAGGACATGTTGCATTCAGCCAGGGGCTTCATGTGCAGAGACGCACTGATAGTGACAGCAGAGGTTTTGTGGTTGAGAAAATGGGAACATCACTCCTGTTAGATGAAACAACAAACCAGTGCTACAGTGCATTCTGGTCTACAGAGGATACTGACAGTGGAAAAAAAGTCTCCCTGCATGACTACTGAATAAATGTTAAAGCAGAAGTTATGTCCTTTCATGTCCTTTGCCTCAAGAATAGTAGTATCAATACCTTCAGTGTTCTCATCTTTCCCCTCGTTCAGTTCCTCCTCTGATGCTGGGTTAAAAGGGCCTGGGTAAATTCTTCATGTGAATACCAATCAAGTTGTGGGTGGGGCTCATAAAATGATAGATCTGGAGCCAGGGGACATTGGAAGAGCCCTGCAGCAGTGATTTCTGATAGAATGGGACCACCCTGCGCTGCAGAACCAGGAGTGGGTTTGGACAGAGCTCCAGTGTCTGCAGAGTTCTGCTGACTTGACACTGCTAAGCTGCTGGACTTGGCAGAAGATGAAGCCAGCCTCTTCGGTTTCCCCCCTCTGTTGAATTCCACGGTGACACTTGCCCCAATCTGGATCCCATTAGAAGCCTGGCCCACCAGGCCTGTAGCAAGTAGGGCCAGGGATTATGGATGGAGTCAGGATCATGCTTGGGAGGCCCTGGCCCAGCTAGCATCTACTGTCTAGCTTACACATCTGCTTCAATACTAGATATAACAATTACACCTTTTCTTCTTTCTCTTTTCTCATTTTAATTTTCTGTAAAAATGGCCCCATCTGAACTCCTAGTTTATTGATGTGTTCTTGCCTCCATGTTTGTGATCTGTGTTAAATTTCATGATGTTTTTTTCTTTATTAGCTGTTATCAAAGCAAAAGACCTAAGAACCAAACCACATGTTTATCTACTAAGCACATTGATGGTCACTAAAGGATAAATCCTCTCCACTTTTGGCAGTCCTTTAGCTTTCCTTCTGCAACGCCATCAAGACAAAGCATTTTAGCTAGGCTACTGGAAGGCCATGTCACATCTTCAGTCCAATGTTCATACTAAGCAGAACCCTACTGCATCTAGGTGCCAGTATTCAGGGCTCCACCATGTGACCACCACATTGTAAGATGTTAATATTTGTTTAAATTTAGGTTGTGATGTAGGTGAACAAAGTTCAATGTCAAGACAATGTCTAATGGCAACATTAATTTGACCTAGATACTGACAACAGACAGTGTTAAATTTTGTTCATTTTAAGTTGTATTGTTGAGTAAATAAAATCGAACACCTTCCAGAGATCTCATGCCAGCATCATCTTTTGACCTAGAATAACATCATTTAAAAGTAGACTTACAATACATATTTTTGTATTGCACCACTTAATACCTTTGGTTGGGTACGCATTACAAACTAAACAATTATGTTAACCTATGCGATTATATTTTGAAAATAAAATATACAGCTTAAATTGTGTTGAATATAATGTTCTCAGTGCCACTGTGATTAGGCTGCCTTAACCCACACGTCGGTAACATGCCCATCCCTCCCCCAAACCAAAACACTCTACTCCATGGAGACACAGTGGGAGGTATGTTACACTAAGTTAGCTCATTGCAGTAGCCAGAAATAGAAGATTCTCCAATAACCTACAGCACTGGTGTTTTGTGACACTTTGGAGTTGTTGTGAATTATGAGGATGTTGGTGTGTGTGACATGCTACAGGACAGTAGGTTACAACAGTGGGAATACTTCAAACATGTCAACTCATTTACGCTGAAGTCATGTCAGTGTGTCAGTAGGTGGAACTAGATAAAAGAAGAAGCAACACAAATGCTACATGCTAACATTATCCCTGCAGCATTTAGGCAACTCATTCAGACATAGCAAAATAAATTAAAGTGGCAAGTGGTAGGCTGTGGACTTTGCAAACACGCTGGATGTAATTAAGCCCCGTTACAATATTCCTTGAGGAAACCATTCAGCCAGACTGTAATTTTTGGTTTTTACAAAAATAAAAGCCTGAATTATAATGTAAGTTTTCACACACTTACAAAATGAAAAAGGACAGTTTTTCTTTCATATAAAAAATTAATTTTAAGTCTGGTTTTTTTTTTACATATACATATATGATACTATATTTATTATTTAATAAGGAGCTGTTTTTGTGTATGCCGCCAATAAGACACCTCAGAAGATGGGTCACTCAGATACAGCTCCATCATCGTCCAAAGCAAAAACAAAACAAAACAAAACAAAAAAAACACCATACTTAAAATTACTTTTTTATATGTATTTTTTTAAATCAAGGAACCTTCTACTTTGTTGCTTTATCTAAAAACTACTAGACTGTGACACTCACACTTAATCATTTCAAACCGAACTGTGAATTTTGTGAACCATTACAGTCTTAGTCTTAAAATATGAAGAACAGAACCCAGAGTTTGCCAAATGTCATAACATTGATGTCGACATGAGGGTTTTCATTCGAATCAGCATAAGAGTACACATCTCATGTCATATTGACGTCTGGTGCCAGCCAGGTTCACCTGTTAAACAGTGCATCTTGCTCATGATGACAGGATGTTATGTGGATTAAGTATACTCTGAAGGTGGTATCCTTTTCATTTTTTTCAGACCTGATGGCTTTTGCTACTAATACTACCTATTTACTTAAAATGGACATATTATTAGTCATGACACAATGTAACACAAACTGATTTCCACACACACACACACACACACATCACCCAGATCTGTTGATCACCTTGGTGATAAATGCTTAGTTCTTTGAATGTTTAAATATAGCAAAGGTAGAACTAACTGAAACACTCCTCATAATGCACAAGTTTTAGTTTCTTATTATTCTATGTCTAATTACTCTTCCCTACCAACCAGCAATAGTAGCAATAATGTATCAGATTGTTACGTTAATAGTCTCCATCTTATCCACAGTCACACAGTATCTGATGGTCTCTTCATCTGTGTATCCCTCTCTTCTTTGCATCTGTTTCCTCCATGCACTGCTTTGTCTAGCTGACTATTCTTTGAAGGACAAAGACCACAGCTTGCTCTCCTATCAGGCCACTGTATCTTCCACATGAAGCACTTAGGGCACAGACCCGGAGTGAGTCACCAATCACTTCTTGTTGTTTTTGGGAACTTGAGGGGGGGATTAAACGGATAGGGGGAAGGTCAAAGTCCATCCTCTCATCTGCCGTTCTGTCCCTCGGAGCTCTTATCCATTGCTGTCAGTGTCCACTGACTGACGTTTTCACTCAGCGGTCAGGTCCTGGCAGCCATGCCGCAACAACGCCACCTGATACACAACCAACACAACAACAACAAAATCAAAAGGGGGACTCAACGATGCCCAAACCTATAGCCTCCCTATCAGCCATCCATTCTTCTATCCACTCATCCATCCATCCATCCATCTCCCCATGCCTCCCTCTGCCGACTGGTTGACTTTGCTTTGGTCACTCATTGCCACCAGCTAAACTGACAGCTGCCCTTCTTTGTTTGGGAGGAAAGTCAGGCTAATCTCCCGGCTAAAAAGTCATCAGATAAGTCCAATTGATTGTGGCCTGGTTTTGTTACAAGCTGACTGCACAGTTAGGATTCAATGCAATGAGCACTTTCTTAGAGCAGTAGTTCTTGTTCTACATTCTCTAAACCTAACTTTGTTGTTTCTGTTTATACTTTACTTTAACATTTTTAAAGTGTCTTATCCTCCATTAGCTGCACCTGTGTGCTCAACTCGACTTTTTAAGAACTCCAATATGCAGAAATATTCAAATACAATAGTTAAAAATAACACTTTTATACTGCATGCAGAAAACTGTATGGTTTTTGCCCAAAACTGAATAAAGTGGGCGTGTCTGTATATGGGAGACTCATGGGTACCCATAGAACCCATTTTCATTCAGATAGTTTGAGATCTGAAGTCAAGGGACCCCTGTGTAGTTAATTAACATAGGCTGTATGAAAATAATAGATGTAGCCACGGTGACATCACATATTGTTTTGTGGACTCCTGTTTAAAGGGCTCGAAAATGGCATTTTGTGTTGTCGCAGTCTTAGTTTGTAAGAACCAGCAGTGAGCATATTTAGATAAGAGGGTGGAGCTGTGGAGGTGTGAGGGGAGGATCTGACAGAGTTCAAGGTGATGCCTCGTAAACAGCCTGCCCCTAATTTTGTGTAACTGTAAGCATTAATAAAATGTAAACAGGTGAGAAATATAACTCATCAGTCAACAACTTGAAGTAAACAAGGCTGTAAACATGTTTTTTTATCTGCTGTAAAGTAGCATAGGGGTCTCTAAGGATTGACTTGTTCTCTGAACCAGCCTCAAGTGGCCCTTAAAGGAACTGCAGTTCTTGGTTCTTCCACATTGTTTTTATTTTCAGCTGGAGGCTGCTGTTTTTTTTTAATTAATAGCTGTCAGCTTACTGGTCATTTAGACTTTACTTTCACTAAAGATCAGCTTCACAACAATTTTCGGTGCCATGTTTTCTTTCTTAATTAAAATATGAAGATATTTTTTCTTTCTTTTTTTCCCCCCAAATTTGCTGAGTTACTTATTCACCTAGTTGGGAATTACAGTAGCATAAAGCCAGCTGAGCTTGGATTGGCCTTTATCATTAAGACTGATACATTTAAAAGTTCATCAGGTGAACAGTTAACAGGCAGAATCAAAAAGAGGGGTCCCTTTCAGGGTTGAAGAGAAGGTCCATGAAGGTCTGATGTTTGAATCGGGTTTAACGTAGACAGCTAATAAGACACATCTGGTGACCCTGTCGTCCAGCATTTAGATTTTGCAGGCCAACAGCAAAGTGGTGAGATCAGAGCTGGGCTTCCACTGTGTATTCTCTTTCATAAGTCAACACCCTGAGATGTGCTGAAGAGGACTTCTGAAGTGGGAAAGTGTTTGCTAATCAGTGTATAGGTCAGCATGTAACAGAATATTTTTGGCCAGTGGGATGGAGCTGCGCTTTGATCAAGGCCGAGTATTCTGTTTGAACGAGTCATTTGGCTCAGGGCAGCACAACTTCCTGGGGACAAAACAGCCCAGACTGGGCAGCTGTGGGGTTAATATTGTGATGTTTCAGGGAATTGGTTGATGCCCCAGACCAAGACTCCTCAAATTCCTACATATCAAACAGACCCACATAAGACTACAGAACCTCATTCACTCTGAATCAGTCCCAAAGATCCAAATGGGAAGACTGTTGAACTGTCGGTTCAGTGAATCGTAGAGCTGACTGATCTTGGAGAACTTACTTTAGACCGTGGCTTGCCAATTCAACATGTACTCTTGGAGCAAAGACATCTCTTAATGCCCAGAGGATTATGTTTGCTGTTTTTGAACACTGCAGTACTTTTTGATTGCAGTTTTCTATTTGCAAAAATAACTTGGCTGCCCTGTTGCCCAATGGACTCCAAATGAAGCCAGCCATCAATCAGTTCGAGATCAGTCAGCCACTGCACAGGAGAGGCTGAAATAATCATAGACATTTTTATATAGTCATTCTTACACATTTTCGTATTTGAATAAAATTATCTGGGAATATGAGAATGTTCTTCAAGTATAGCAGCCTGTGGTGCTCCCAGAATTTTTTCATGGCGAGGCCACATGGAGACACTGAAAACCTTGGGGTAGCACATCAAAGCCAAAAGCAAAAACTGAATTTCAGGAATTCTATTATGTGTTAACTGTTTGAAACCTGAGCAAATTGGCTTAATCATCACAAAAACATGCAAAAGGGGCAATGAGAAATTGACAAATGATGACCAAAAAGTAGCAAGAAATTAGGAAAAAAATCTACAAGAATATGACATGAAAATAGCACAAAAAAGAAAAAAAACAAAAACAGGAAATTACCTGAAAAAAGTGGTAAACTAGAAAAAAAAGAAATATAAGAAATAATGACAATATATATTTGTTTTCTGTAACCTAATTATATATATATACATATAATTACAATAATTTTAAATGTGGATGTTTTGAAATTTTCTGTAGTTATTGATACTTTTCTGATTATTCTCTCTCCTTCTTTGAAGCTAATTTTCAGGTCTTTTTTTCACCTTTCACGATTTTTCTAGCAATTTGCGAGACATTTAATGCCAGATTGCTGATTGCTTGTTTTACCCATTTTTTTGACAAGATTCACACCAATGTGCTCAGATTTCAGAGGTTTAAATGCTTGTGAAAGACGTTTGATGCAGCACGTTGATGACAGTTTTTAAAAGGTTAATGTATTTTAGCTAAAAACTATGTCAATATGAGAGTACATGTATTTTCTTATTTTACAGTTAATGTTACGAATTATATGTGTGTATAGACTAATGTCGGTACAGGTTAAACTCTGAGTTCCATAATGGGTTATCCATCTGTATGTGTCAGGCAATTAATTGTTCTTTAAATAGGCTAGCTGTCCCTTTTCTAGACAAATATATAGCTTTAATTTAAAGTTTGATTGTGAGGAATATAATAGTTTATTGAAAGCAACCATTCTCATACTTTACCCTTAGAAAGCCACCATAGACCCATTTCTGTCTTTGTTTACCGGGAACAGGAGATGGTAATGGATGGATCTGTACAGCGTTTCTTTTCTTCAACTCAAAGACCACTCAAGCACTTTAACACAACATGTCACATCACCCATTCACACACACATTCACACATTGGTGGCCAAGGCTACCGTAAAAGGTGCCACTAACTACTCAGATGAAACACTCATTTACTGACATCAGGAGCCACTGGGTGCAATTTGGAGTTCAGTATCTTGCCCAAGGATACTTCCATGCAAACTGGAGGAGCCAGAGATCGAAACACTGATTTTCCGATTAGTGGACAACCCTCTCTGAGCCACAGCCACTTAGTCAACACTATACCCTATATATGTATGCGTGTATGTTTGGCCACACCAAAGTGGTACAAATCGTCCAAAAGCTGGCCTGAAGATTAATTTCAGATGCATATCAGCACTCTGTGTTAAGTTGTTCTAGTCATGAAATTAATTTGGTTAGGCATCTTTTTACTTTTGAGGGTTTAGAGTGTATAAGGGCCTAGAACATTATGATGGGAGTTTATGATGGCCGAATTATGTCTCATAAATTGCACCGATTTTCGGCTTGATACAATTTGTTACACAGATTTGGTACAAAATATAAAACATTTTGATCTCTCTAGAATTAATAGAACAAAGGCCAGATTAAGACACCAAGGTCTTCAGGAACACCATGGAAAAATCCATGCTGTGATTTGTCATCAAAAACTTTGGCTCATTGAAATGCTGCAGCAGTTTCTTGGTTTGGCTTGGTGTGTGTGTGTGGGGGGGGGGGCAGCTGACCCACACCAGACCTCACCTATCCTAGGGGCACACAGAGATCCCAGCTGATTGATTGGAGTGGCTTTCTGCTCATTCATTAGCCAGTGCTGCGATCTGACAAGGCCTGGCAGCTACCTTCATGTAGAAAGCCTTTTTTCATGGCTGTGTGGTCTGGGCCATGCTCACTTCAGCAGCTTATTAATGACATTTTAGACATTAATATTGCAGGGGATTAAGGATATCCTATCTCCTTTATCCTCCCAACAAACTCATTTACTGTTTTTATTGGATCAGTCTCACTCTTTCTCTCTCTGAATCTCCTCATTCCTTTTTTGTCTGAATCTCCTCCATTCTTTTTTTTCTCTTTTCAAGGAAATATACATTTTGTTATTCTCTTTTCTTTACCTTTCCTTTTCTTTTCTCTTTTATCAGCCTTCTTCAATAGACACGAAGAAACAATTGGAGGTATAGAGACAATTTATAACACAAAGGCAGATCTTAAGCCATGCTAGCAGCTCTATGAAGCCATATTTAGGGACAATGGTGCTTTGGGCTAACATCACTATAGTAACAGCTGGGATAAGCAGCAGTGACAATTCTAACATGCTGATGATTGAAAGGTAAGGTTAACATGCTAATATCTGCTAGTTAGCACTGAATTTAAAGTTACTTATGCTAATGAGATTGTCATTCATTGCTATCAAAAACCATGTATTAGTATTTGACAAATTTAAATATTGATGTCATGGTGGTGTTCAAGAAAGAGTAAGAGGGTATTATGAAAGTCTGCAGGATTCCTTATCTTGGGGAACCTGTTGTCACACTAAACTGTGACACTAAACTGTTAAAAGTTTATTTTAAAAAAAGACAGAATACATCTAACCAGCAGAAGCATTTCATGTGAAAATATAAGTGTGTTTTGGAAACATCATCATCATCATCATCATCATCAACAGATGCGGGAGGATACCTAGCTTGTCACATGTAGACGTGAACAGGACTGACCATCACCGATAAGTGATGAGTTGGGCTAAGAATTTAATAATTTCACAACTATCATTACTGTAATATGACGTGCATCTGTTTCCATTATTGCTTTGCCTCTTTCCCCCTCTCTCCCCCTCTCCTTCCCTTTGTCTTTCTCTTTCCTTTTCGCCAAGATTGTATTTCATTTGTTATTTTATTTTTATTTTATTTGTTATTTCATCTATTGCACGTCTGTCCATCCTGGAAGAGGGATCCCTCATCATCCTCTGCCACTCTTCCTGAGCGCCCCCCCCCATAAAGGGACTCTTTTTTGGGAGTTTTCCCTTGGGTGATGTGAGGGTCTAAGGGCAGAGGGATAAATAAAATTGACTTGACTTGACTCGACTAAGAATGTGTTGTCTGGGGATCGTAAGAGTGTACAAAATTTCATTGCAGTGTGCAATATTGGTTGCGATACTTAAATGTTGACCATGATGGCGGAACACCTGATGGACGCTGCCATCACTGGAGCCCCACTTCCACCACCCAGAGCACCAGCTCAAAATGCTGTTACTCAGCAGCAAACTGTGACCCAGGGGTCAGGGCCTGGCAATGTGCCTCTAGTGTGGTTTCACATTCAGAAGAACTCAGCTGTGTCTGTGGATGGGAACCCTGTGAGGGAGCAAGCCTCTGTCACTGCAGCAGTTCAAAACAAAGAGTAAAATAGTAACCAGTGACCAACAAAACCTTTTTTTCATGGTACTAAAGAAGCCAAATGTCAAATTTTAAATTATGCAACACAAGCAGCTATACAGGAGCGTTTGTCTTTTTAATGTTTACTTTTATTATGAATAAGCAACTTTTTACACTTTTTGCTTTAAACACACTGCTTGTTACTCAAGTGAAGGTTTGAGTGCAGGTTTTCACCAGTCCAAAGTGGGAAGAAAGAATGGAAAACAGAGCTATTCATCTGCCCCTCACTCCTCAAGTGAAGGTAACACCCTTGAGTGCCCTTCCACCTTTTCCTCTTCATTTTTCACCGTTCTCCTGGCGTTGCTCTGGCCTGTGGGGCGGAGCTGCTGTATGATGGCATTTGGAGGCTCGGCAGAGTCAGACGGCAGTGGCACGAGCTATCTGAACCCACGGCTGTCTGCGACGTGGAGGGGTATAGCAGAGGGATGGCCTTGGGACCCCCAGAGAGGAGGAACTAACTGAGGGTTCCCTGCTGACATTTGTGAGGCTGGAGGGAGACAGAGGTGGTTATGCAGCAGCCTGCTGGGCTGCAGATGAGCTGCTGATGCTGATGAAAAATCCCTGTCAGTGTAATTTTCACATCTCTTTCTGCAGTCTTATGGAGGGTTCTGATCCTAAAAAATACTGACTATACTGTTGTTACTGAAGCAGACGGTCTTTGACCAGTATGGGATGCTTTGCAGAGGCTAATTTCCTAATTTCCTAATTTCCTAATTTTTTAATTTGATTTACTGTCAGCGCTGTGAACAGGTCTACCATGCATAATTATAGAATTTGTGCTGGTTTTGCAATGATATGCAAGCTGATGATGCAACATAAGACACAAAATGTATCCAACTTGTCAGCAACTGTCACCTGACACTGATCAGCTGACTGAGATTTTACTGTAGAATGACAGCAATAACTGATCACTGGTTAATCATTGACTCAATGCATGGATATAAACCTTGATGGTTTGTGACTTTCCTGAACAATGTGGCACATCAAGCACACTTTTAACACCCTGTCGACATCAGATGAGACTCGTCTTTCAGTGATCCTTTTGCATTCATCATATCTGTACATTTAGCACAGAGCTGCCCAGCTGTTACTTTTACAAGATACTCAAAAATATTTAAAAAAAAGCATTTAAGTATTTCTGTTTTTGAACAGATTCACTACATGTGATTCAAAGTAATAATTCATGATCTTAGCAGGTGTTTGTAGGTATATTTTTGAACTTTGAATGAAGCTGCATCCCCCTGCTTTCAGTCTTGATGCTAAGCTATGCTAGCCACGCCCTGACTCCAGATATGAACTCAACAAATATGAAAGTGGTGTCAGTCTTCTCATTTATATTCTTGGCAAGAAATAAAAGCATCTCCTAAAGTGTGTTATTCCTCAAATCAACACCGGTCACATGCTCTACTTTTGTAACTGTGTCTAGGCTTTAATACTTTTTTTCTTCCTGGGCAACAGTCACCTGGTGTGACAAGATTTTAAATCTATTTAGGAATGGGAATCATCAGGGGCCCCACAATACAATATTATAATGATATTTAAGTCAAAAATGTATTGTATTTGCAATATAAATTATTTATATAATTTAATTAATTTTTTTTCACCCACCCTTTAATCTAAAATGCCTCTAAGAGCTGGCTGGGGCTCAGAGGTAGAACGAGTCATCTTCTTATCAGATGATTGCCGTCTCAATCCCACGCTTGTCCAGACCGCATGCGAGTATCCCTTGTCAAGAAACTGAACCCCAAAGTGCTGCTGTGATGTGTATGAATGTTTGACTGAGCAGCAGGTGGCACCTTGTACGGTAGCCTTGGCCACCAGTGTGAGAATGTGTGTGTGTGTTTGAATGTGTCTATGGTCTAAAAAGAGCTTTGAGTGGTCAGCAGACTGCAAAGATGCTATATGAGTGTAAGTCCTTTACCAACCATTTACTTCTGGGTGTGTTATGGTTTAAGTAAATCACAGGACTATCCATCAATGACTATCCATCAATACTGAACTAGTGTTTGCTGATTAAAACATCACACAGCTTCCCTGAGCTTCCCATTTCACTCATGGAATGCTGGGTAAGACAGGCCTCACATCCGTCTGCCTGCCCACTCCTGTGCATGCAACCATTATGACCATGTGAAACTGCTGCACCTCTCAGCCAAAGATTAGTGGCACTCATCCAGGTATTCATGCTTTTCATCACCATATGGAAACACTTCTCTTCATCCCATGACCCCCTTATTCCTCCAGCAGCCCCCAACACACACACACACACCCTCTCCATCCCTCTCGTTCTCAGCTCCTCTTTATAGATTACTGGCAGGGAGAGTTGCAAACTGGCTTCAGATCTGTGCAGCTAACCCACGGTGGCTCTGTTATGCCTGCCTGTCTCTCTGCTCGCCTGTCTGCCTGCCTGGCACTCGGCGGGAGGCCCTGCAGTCTTTAATGAAAGTCATGAGGGAGAGGAGGAAGAGACAGAAGAGGAGGTGGAGGAGGGAGTGGAAATTTGGCAAGCAAGTGCATGCAAATCGCTCATATTACACAGGTTTGTGTTCCTGACTAAAGGACAAGATCCATTCTACTAAATTTAATGCTGTGGCTTAGCATTAGCCTCATCAGAATCAGTTTCATCGTGTGAGGAAAGAAAGATAAATGGTTGACATTTTGTTTATTGTCCAAATTCAATCATTTGTGTAACAGAGGACTTTGTTACCCGCAAATCCTGTTTTTAGTCAGTCAGTGAAGGCTTATGTTACAGGGATTGACAAACATGGCCCACGACCCAGAGCTGGTCCACCAAAGGTTCCAATGCAGCCCACTGGATGCCTTTTCACTCCTAATATGAACCCACTCATGCAGGCAACGAGGTGTCAGGTTACAGCAGCCAGTTCTTGTTCCAAACTCATAAAATAGCACCACATTTACCGTGCTTTTGGCGTTTGTGTGCAAAGCCAAAAGGATCTTTCGTGTGCACATGAAACGCTTCTGGACAGCGTCAGTTAAAAACCCTTCTGGTAACAGTGTAATATAAGGAGTGTGAGTGCACCTATAGGGCAGGCAGGAGGGAGGGTGGATGGATCCAACAAACAACAGACTTCCATGTGGGGGTCAAGTATTTGCTTCCCGTGCCAGCATGTGCGTTTACTGACATTCTGGTGTTGGTTGAAATGAGCTTGTGTTGTCAAAACATAACAACTTGAAGCGTAATCCCACCATGAGCTTGTGTTGACATCAAAATAGTGGCATCCTGAAACGGAAGGATACCTAAAGCGTAATATGTTGACTCAGAAATCCACAGCAGAGGTGCAACATGTGATGACTAGGAAAGAGAGTGTGTTGTAATGGAACATAGCAAACTTGCCACTCACACAAAGCGGCTACGCAAAAGGACACTAGGCTGGTTTCCATTAACCCTCAGATCACACAAATTGAAATTGCCAATACAAAATACATCTAATGGAAACATGTCCCATCTATCGTAAAAAAGGAACACTTCACTTCCTTCTGATACACTGCTCTTTAACTGAAACTCTCTTATTCTTAATTAAATGACAACTTTGCACTGTGTGGACGATGGGCCACTCGAGAAAGCAAATTGCTGACCTTAAAGAAGACATTCAATGGCTGTCTGATGAACTGCGGAAGAAAGAGTCTCTTTTATCCAGCTACATGGAAGTAGCATGCCGGCAGTCCAAAAGGATTGCCTCCCTCAGCGCAGCCACCCAGGACACATTTCTGTGGGACCCCTCAACTTGTCCACGGTTGTCTCCTGCTCAACACCTAACAAATAGCCATCCCAGACTGCATTACTAGGAACATTCGCTTTTTCAGTGCCACCACACCCCTCACCAGCACCCCCTGCTGTCATCCTGTTGTCAGCTCCTCTACAATTCCTGTCATTACTGGTAATAGGTCATGCCTGAGTGTTCCCTCTGTCCCCAGTGCAAGGCTGTCATGCCTCCAGCCTGTTTTCCCAGTTTCTCCATGGCAACCAACTGTCTTTCCTCAAGCAAGATGTTCCTTGCTGCAGGCCAGGGTGGCCTCGCGGTATCTGCATCCGCTTGCTCAAGCACCTACTGTCGTCAAAGTGAGACCTGAGTCCATCAAGCTGGCATCGTTAAATTCCGTCCTATCGCCAACAAATCGTTCATTTTGAATGACTTTTTTTTACCATCAAAGACTTGGACTTTCTGTTCCTCACAGAGACTTGGCAAAGGAGCAAGGAATATGTGTCTCTGAATGAACTTTGCCTACTGCAGTGTTCTTTCACCTGTGCCCCCAGGACTACAGGCCGTGGAGGGGGTCTAGCCATTTCTCTCGTTCCAACTTGCTGTTTTTACTTCCCTCAACAAAGCATCTGTAGACCACCTCCAGCTGGTTCAAAATGCTGCTACGAGGCTGCTTACCAGTTCCAATAAAGCATGCCACATCACTCCTGTTTTGGCCTCCTTGCACTGGCTTCCTGTTAATTTCAGGATTCAGTTCAAGGTTCTGGTTATTACTTATAGAGCCCTGTATGATCAGGCGCCTGCATATCTGTCTGACCTGCTTTGCATACATGCTCCCAGCAGGTCACTGAGGTCTGCTGACTAGTCCTATTGGTTGTCCCCCACACCAGGCTCAAAACTAAAGGTGATAGAGCCTTTGAGTCTGTTGCACAGAGATGGTGGAACGCTCTTCCACAGGACATGAGAGCTGTGCCCACTGTGGACAATTTCAAGAAGCAACTAAAAACGATTCTGTTTAGTTTGGTATTTGCAGAACATTTGTGACTATATATCTATTTTTATTTTTATGACTCTGATTAATTGAAATCCTGTTTTCCGAGTTTAAATTGTTATCTTATTGATTGCATTCTATATTGTATTGCATTTTGTATTTCTTTTATCCTTTGTAAAGCACTTTGTGAGTCCTCTCTGTGAGAAGTGCTATATAAATAAAATTTACTTACTTACTTACTTACTTACTGATGCAGTGGCTGCAGTAGAAATAAAACTGCTAATGTTTTGAACATCCATCACCATGCTTAATGGAATGTAATTGCCAGAGGAGAAGGAGCATAACTGGAAACACAGTCATCTCACAATTGTATTTTAGCGACATTTTGAAAATATTGCTCAGATTTGCACATATCTGTAATGAAAACCCGCCTACTGATGCTGTGTGCTCTATATAGTAATAGTCATGTGGTTGTCACAGTTGACACAAAAATTGTGAAAAACAGTTTACCATTTTGACTCCACAATGCATTTCATATGTTTTTTATAACATGTAATGTGTTTAGAAAGAAACAGATTTTGCTGTACCCACACTTTAAAGGTTATTATGCAGTGGATTTACCTGGCCCATTTGAGATCTACTTGGGTTGTATGTGGTCCATGAACTGCATTGAGTTTGACACCCCTAATAAAGGGATAAATGAGGCAAAAGGTCTAATATTGATGACTTCAGCTTTTTCTTGCTCATTGTTTCTTTTGATTGATTTTTTTCTATTTCCTTTACAAGCACACAGTCAGTTTGACGATCAGTACAAAGAAAAATAAAAGAGTTCATATTTTCAAGAGGATAATTCAGTTCTGTCACCACCTCCTCCCCTCACACTGTGGTCAGCAAACAGAAGCATACACACAGGAGTGGACACTGATGTTGATTTGTCCACAGAAAGAATAAAAACAAAAAGAAATAAAGGAGGAAAATACATCCATTCATCAAGTCAAGGAGAAAAATTCAAAACTCTGTGCATGTCGCTATGGAAGCTTATTTCTGCTGAGGAATGTAATGTGAAGAAAATAAATACTCATGGTAAGTCAGACTTATGAGATGCAAATATACCGGAAGTCAAAACTATGAGACGCTAAGTCAATACTTTGTCGTCCAGTCAAAATTGTAATAATGAGTTTGAATTATTCAAGCAAAAGTAAATTGTATTTTGTCAGTGGTTCCTGTCATGGGGTCCAAATTTATCTCTGCTCATTTGTTCAAGGTCCACATGATATAAATTACAACATTTTCAATTTTATTTCACAAAATATAAACAATATATTGATGAAGAACGCTAAGAAATAAAACATTGCAAGAATAAAAAGATGCAACACTTCTGTCACAGAAATTTACTGTCCTTCAAAATATAATTTTCATGAGCCACTTGCAGTCTATTCAGAATGGACCTGCAACCTACTTTGGGACCCTGACCCACTACTGTATTATGTCATAAATTTGGACTTTAAAGTAATACATTTTGAATTTTAAGTCATTACTTCAGCCTTTTGAAACAAAATTACAAGATTGTAAATTAGGATTTTTGACATCTAAAATCAAAATTCAGATTATGTCATAACTGCGAGATATAAAGTATAATGTGTGGCTTTTTAAATCTAAAAAAAAAGGTTAAAATTATGACTTTTTAAATTTTACATTATAAGGCAAGCTATTGACTTTAGAGTCAAATTTTGAGATAGCAGATCAGGATATTGCTTTGTTTTTGTCAGAAAAAAAGTTAATGAGTCTAAAGTGTGAATTTTTAAACTGTAAATTTGTAAGTAATTTAAAAGTCTTAAAAAAAAAAACAAAGGTCAAAACATTGATTTATTTTTTTAGAAAAAAAATAGTAAGTTAAAATGGAAACTCATATCCCAAACTTGCATACTGAATTACACATATAATATAATGTGACATAGGTAAAATCAAAATAGAAAGTTACACTAAAAGCTAGACTTAATCCAACCTCAACAAACAGCAACTAACCAGGGCCAAACCTATGCTGAAAAAAAGCTATCCTGAATTCATATTATGCAGTTTTATATTTTGAGTTAGTATCTTAGTATTTGTATTTATTTTTTTTCATTCTCAATATTACATTTGTTTCTGACAGAAATCGGCTTTTAGACAGCATCCATCTGTATTTGTGTGTTCAGTCAGAATAAACAGCTGGACTTTTACATACTGAAAAAGTCTCTAGTGCGGTTTTAAACCCCAGCCTTAATAAACGTGAAGTAAAAACTCCATCCGCTTGCTCTCTTCATAAAATGTCTTGAGGGCAAACAGCGATAAAGTAGCGGGGTGGGCTTGTACCTCCGGCCCTATTAATTGGCTGGGCCGCTGGGGCCCTGGGGCTGAGCCTGTTACCTGTGTGAAGAGAGGCGATTAATGCCTCCCCTTTGACCGAGCCAGGCTCTCAGCCCGGCTCTGCCGAGACGCTCTCTAATTAATCCACTCTTACTGTTGTAATAGGTTCTTCCTTGGGGAGCGCTCGGCCTCCGCTATAAGCCCCCCAAATATGATTTCTCTCTTACATGGTAAACAACAGGCCCTCTCTCGGGACGGCCAGAGATGAAGGAGGTTGGATTTGAAGGATGCAAGTAGGAGAGAGAAACAGAGGAGGGAATAACATCCTGTTTCTGTTCTACCTTAAGAAATGATGAAGGGCTGACAGTCATTGATGTTGATTACGGTTACATTTTGACACTCACTAAGATGTGGACTGAAATGACTTTACTTTACAGATCACAGCAATTGTCTTTCTCACCTAAAGGGTAAGATGAAACATAAAGAAAGCTAAAATGCTGGAGCTGACAGCATGCTGCCACTAACTGCTGTGACATTTTTACAGTAATGCAGCCCAGGCATGAGTAATATGGGATGTGATTGCCATTGCTTTTACAGCGGTCATTGTTTTTGCTAGCGTACATACAGCCAACCTCCATTAGCCTATTTAGCTAAAGTGCTTGGCTCTTAGCTTCACATACGATGACTTCACTACGATTACTGTTCACCACTACTTCACGTGACTTAAGCTATGCTAGCAGCTATGGAATATGTGGCCTTTTTGATGTTTTAGCAACACTAAATCAGCTCACGTTCAGTATTGTCACTGTCATGAAGCAATCACAGTCTGTGTGGTTTAAGTTATGTTGAAGAGCAGAATGTTTCTGTAATAAAATCAACCTTAATATCTAGAACATTTTCATTTCAAAATTGTCAAATACCAACACTTTTGCAGTTATTTCAGCACCAAAAGCCTGGTTTCGCAGCTGTATGATATGCTGCCAAGTGGCCGGACAGAACCGGTTGCAGTGTCATGATCCACTGCAGGATGGCCAGACAGTGACTGTGGCAGCAGCATGACATGCAGATGAGTGGTGTCAGGTTAAAATGCTGCCAATAAGGACATAATTTAGGGAGCTTGAGGGTCCCTGTAGGGCAGGTAGGAGAAGTGGTGGATGGGTGCGACAAACCCTGGACCTTCACCTGGGAAGTCAGTGTGCACTATACGTCCAAATGTGATGTTATTTTTTTTTCTACATCTTACCAAATGTCCCTTTTCCCTATTCCCAAGCATGTGTCTTTGTTGACATCCTGGTGTTGGTCACCATGTGCTTTTGCTGCCTAAAAATAACTACCTGTTTTTGTAGCGTAATCCCACCATGCGCTTTTGTTGACATCCCAGTGCCGGTGGCGGCATCCCAGAATGCCACAAGCAGACGCAGAAGGTTTTTATAACCCAAGCCATGATCCTTACCTAAAGTTTTAGTGACTTTAAATTTTACCAAAATTTACTTGTCACGGATTGGAAAATGCAAATGGGTCTGGATCATCAGTTGTGTGAAGGCATTAGCAAATGGCCTTTTTTGTAGGACAAAGATTATGAGATTTTATCAGTGTCATCCACACAATCCTAACCCAACAGAAGGGTCGAGTTGCACTAAAAATCAACTAGTTTGTATGCTGCGCTATCCAACCTTATCATAAGGCAGAGGAGTATATAGATGTTCCAAAGCTGGCCATCATAGAAAGTTGTGAGATCACAGACTTATGCTGTGTTCACATAGAATGCAATGCAAATTTTTGCATCATGTGACTCCCGTGTATGCGGTGAAGCACAACTGCTGGCTTGATGTAAACTGGGTAGCATGAACCAAGACGGCAACACTCATACTGTCACAGCAGTGCATTACTGCTTCATGCCTTCTGTTGTTTTTTTTCTACAATAAAAGACTAACTTAAATTACTTAGAAAAAGTTATAAATACATATTTTCAGAATTTACATTTTATCTTTACCAAACAGGCTGAGGTAGGCCATAACTACAATAGACCATAACCCATGAGCTTGTAATTCATGAACTTCCATCAGCTCCATTATCAACCACTATTTCCAGGAGCAGGCAAACAAATGGAACCTGCAGTAGTTCCAAAGTCAGCCACAACAAAGCTCCTTTTGTGCATCAAATTTCAGCCTCAAGAGCCAGAATCTAACCCTGACAGGAATAACAACCCTAGCTCTAAACCTGACCCCTGTCCTGCAAATAACCCAGGATTAACTGACTGAACTGCCTGCACTTCAGAGATGTTTCCTCATGTAACGATTTGATAATTTGTCCTCACAAAAATAGACACCACACACACACGCACACACACACATGCACACACAAACACATGCTCACACCCATTGACCCTCTTTTCCATCAGTGGAACTTTGGCAGTCTGACCCTGCAGCTCTGAGACCAGAGGTCTGCACTGTGTCAGCAATGAGGTGGCAACACATACACACACACACACACACACGCACACACACACACACACACACATACACTTACACGTACACTCATATTAGTGGCTGCAGGCAGGCAGGAGGTGCTAAATGGCCTCAAATGGACTCAGTCAGTGGCTAATGACGCTAGCACATGTTTCACACCACAGAAGATCAGAGAGGCGCAGGACCAGCAGCCGCCATCCAACAATGATTTCTAATGGAGCAAAGGTGCTTATAGTACTCAGGCATCATGGGATCACAGGGAAAATTTGCACCTGTCTGTGGACATGTAGCTGACTCCTCATCACATTTGAAGGGAAAACTTGTTCTTATTGATCGAATCACAATGTTTATTTACAATAACTTCCTGATAGAAAACTGCCATGTCACATTCATATAATCAAAGTGTGCTGAGTAAACTCTGCCTTCATTGATAAGTTTATAAGCAAAAAAAAATCAATATCCGTTTAAGTGTGTGGTATATTCAGAATATTTTCACCACTTTAATGTATGTTAAAGCAGAGCAAATATTCAAAAATATTGCATAATTAAACTGTTATTGATTTTTTAAAAATTATTTTTAAACATTTTGTTAGAGTATTTTTTGCGTTGGCTCACAGCAGTACATTGTTTAGCTTCTCCCTTGTTAGATTTGGTTTATCAAAGATGTTTGCATGCAACACAGTTAATAAAATAAGCACAATAGAAACGTCAGACATATTTGACCACTATGTTTAATTATTCTACATATTTATATGATATAGTTACAACTGAAAATGACAACAAAAATAAACAAGTTTGCCCAATAGCAAACTCTCCGCAATTGAAAACAGTAGTCAGTTATGGCTTTTGTTGTCAGCATGATGTCATGGTGATTAAGTCTATAGCAGCAATAGAGTACACACACAAACCAAATCTTCAACATTGTTCTTATGGTGCCTGCCACAAAATCCCTTCAGGAAGTTCCTTTATTTTAACTTCACATATCATTGTACTGGACTTCTATGCAGGCTTAAAAAACTAGGAATGAAAGTTCACTCTTGACCTAAGAAACAACACTTGAGAAAACAATCCAACCACAAGACCCTTTTAGTAGCTGTTACGGATCTTCAGATCAATATTTATATAGATTCATATGAGGACTTTTTCAGTCGGCATCTGAGGCAGTTTAAATGACGTTGTTTGAATAATTCTAACACAATATCTATTTACACACTTCTTCGTTCTTAAGTTTCATATCAAATCAGTGGTTAGAGTTGACTCAGTTGTCATGAGCTCCACAGACAACCTGCCGGATGACCTCAACCTCTTCTACACCCGCTTTGAGACCTCCAGCTACCACACAGAGAGGAGGCACACACACACCGGGTCCACTCAACCCCCCACCCCACCCCCACCAACCGTCTCATCAGGCCAGGTACACAGAGCTCTGAGGAAGATCAACCCCCGCAAGGCAGCAGGACCAGACTGCATTCCTGGGAGGGCTCTCAGAGCATGTGCCAACGAGCTGGCTGATGTTCTCACCTCTATCTTCAACCTTTCCCTCAGTCAGAGCATTGTTCCCTCTTGCTTCAAGACCACAACCATCGTCCCCCTCCCCAAAAAGAGCCCACCCACCTGTCTGAACGACTACAGGCCAGTAGCACTCACTCCAATCATCATGAAGTGTTTTGAGAGAGTGGTGCGGGCCCACATTCAGAACAGCATACCGGACACCCTGGACCCCCTGCAGTTTGCCTACCGGACCAACAGGTCCACCTCTGACGCCATTGCTGCCGCCCTCCACTACTCCCTCTCCCACCTGGAAAACAAAGACTCCTACATCAGGATACTCTTTGTTGACTACAGCTCTGCCTTTAATACAGTCATCCCCCACAAGCTCACCCACAAACTGTCCTCACTTGGTCTGCACCCCGCCCTCTGTGACTGGCTCCTAGACTTTCTGACTGGCAGGCCCCAGTCTGTCAGAATCGGTAACAGGACTTCAGCGAGCATCATAACAAACATTGGCATCCCACAAGGATGTGTCCTCAGTCCCATCCTTTACACCCTGTTCACTCATGACTGTGTCGCCTCCCACAAGGAAAACATCATCCTGAAGTTTGCAGACGACGCCGCAGTGATAGGACGCATCACTAGCGGTGACGAAGCGGCCTACAGGAGGGAGGTGGCCAGTCTGGTGTCGTGGTGTGAGGACAACAACCTCACCCTCAACACAGACAAGACCAAGGAGATGATAGTGGACATGAGGAAGGAGAGGAGACCTCAGCAGCCACTCTTCATCTGGGAGCTTGAAGTGGAGAGGGTGAGCAGCTTTAAATACCTGGGCGTCCACATCAGCGAGGACCTCACCTGGACATTCAACTCCACACAGCTGGTTAAAAAGGCGCAACAGCGGCTGTACTTCCTGAGGAGGCTGAGGAAATTTGGCATGTCGCCAAAGATCCTCAGCAACTTCTACAGCTGCATCATTGAGAGCATCTTGACCAGCTGCATCACCGTGTGGTACGGCAGTGCTACTGCTGTGGACCGCAAACGCCTGCAGAGAGTGGTGAAGACTGCTGAGAAGATCATCAGGACTCCACTGCCCTCTCTTGCAGAGCATCTACCACCGCAGAGTCCACAGCAGAGCTGCCTCCATCCTAAAGGACCCCACCCACCCCCAGCACGGTCTGTTCACACTTCTACCCTCAGGCTGGAGGTACAGAAGTGTGAAATGCAGGACCACTAGACTAAAGAACTCTTTCTTTCCCGCTGCAATCAGACTCCTAAACTGCTGACAGGAGTTCACACAGCAACTACCTCACACGCACGACCTCATAACTGTACCAGACCGTTTACTATTCCGTTTACACATGCACAATTGCACTGTTCGAATTTGCACTGTACTGTTTTATTTGCACTGTTCTTTCTACTTCTATTGTAAATTTCTAAATTTCTTCTATTGTAAATTTTTAAATTTCTATTTCATATTTCTTTATATTTGCTAAACATTAGGCATTCTGTGGACAGCAAAGTAAGAATTTCATTGTACAGGGAAACATGTTTCCATACTGTGCATATGACAATAAACACTTTGAATCTTGAATCTTGAATCTTGAATAGTGTCCCATAATTCAGAATACTTCTAGGGCCTCTAGTCCATGTTGACTTTGAGGCTGAGCTTGACCTTTCATTGCTGACCTTGCAAACAAAAGTTGACAAAATAATTTCAACTCAAGGTCAACTTATTTATTTGTTCTAGAGCTTTCTGCAGCAGTAAAGTGGACCTTGAGTTGAGAGTATTTCATCGTTTGCTCTTTCCTAGGTCAAGAAAAAAAATGTCATCAGTGCTGACCACTAGTCAGGGATAAGATGGACACATTGCTCTCTCAAAACATCAAGCTACTTTTGCATTAGCTTCTCAGAGATATAATGTCATTATTCACCCTACACCAAAACATTCTTGTCAGGAAATGGTAAACTTGACTCAATTTGGTATTTGAATACAACATGATCAGTTCTGCTGCTATTTTAGAAATACTTACTGTAGGTTAAGGAGATAATTTGTATCTTCTGAGATGGGGTTGTACAGAGTACTTATTGATAGCCAGTGTATCACATACAGCAGTTGCACTGTTATGGACAGGATCAGAAACAAAATATATTTTAGCCGCCTACAAAGCAAAAAGTCCCAACCTAAAAAAAAAAACAAAAACAAAAACAATAACAGTTTATTTTTAGAATATTTCCGCTGCTTAAGCTTGTCGTCAGACAGCAGTCTTCAACAGGAAACTGAAGCTATTCTCTTTAAAGCCAGACTCCATTGTCAAGAACAGTGATTTTAATCGCTAAACACACAGACTGCCAGTCTACCACTGCCCCAATCATTTTGTGTTTTTGTGTGACTTTGGAGTTTAAAAAGGTTAGTGTGGATTCACCAAAGTCACAGAATAATACAAACTAAGTCACAGTCAAGTACAGCTTTTGTCAATGGAATCTGGCTTTGTCGAGCACATATATGGGGAACTGTAGTAGTTAACAGTTTCCCCATCTGAACAGGCTATCTGACAGAGAGTTAAAGCGGTAAAAATACTCACAACATAGTAGGTCGGGCTTCTTTTAGGTGGCTAAAATATGCTCATGTACACTGCGTAGCTCCCACTTCTCTAAACTGTGGGTGTGCTGGCTGCCATCTACGGTATGTAAGACACTGACTGTGGAGAAGTACCTCATAAAACCCACTTGAAAAAATCTGTACTATCCTCTAGGAGTCTTCCCATGCCACCCCCCACCTCTCTCCAAAGAGTCATAACATAAACAGAGGCTCTATCAGCTTTTAATCACTCATATTTTATGTTTTACTCATCCAGCTCACTGTTCCATTATATTTTTCCATATACATTTTTATGAAAATGCAGGTTCTCAGATTTTTACACACTGCTATGGATAAAATTTTGTGTTAGAAAATGCGGAGGCCCATTGTTTTGTTGGCCAAATTTGTTTTTTAAAGGTGATGTGGAATTTTTAACACAAACAGGATGTATGGTTAAGAGAACCACTATTACAGTGTACCTCCAGTGGTGGCAGAAATGACTCAAACACAAAGTGGCTTGTGCTAAAAATAAAGTGAGAAAATGTGAACATCAGGGAACATAAAGCATGCACCTTTGACATGTCACATCACTGCTGTAGATAATATATGCAGACATGCACACAGATCTCTTCAAAGAAACATAATGCATGACTCCTGCCATCCCCTGACCTTCAATCCCTGTGTTTTGTAAACCCAGTGTACAATGGATGCTGGATTTTATATTGGATTTCACGACTTTGCAGAATGTGATTGCCTGTTGAACTCAACTGCAAATGATAATAATAAAACTGGAAACGTGTGATATTAATTTCATGCATATTCAAAACTCACCTGATAGGTGTTATTGCAATAATAAGCACTAAGCTCCTTGTCTCTATAGGCCTTGCATACTGATGGTGCATGTGCCATGCATGCTTTGCACAGAAACAGCTTGAATCCGGATTCACATATACAGCTCACTAATGAGAAAACAATAGGGGAGCTGCGGCACAGTCTCGCGCCTTTTCTTCACATATTTCCATATACTTTTTTCAGAGCCTTCCCTTTTCCCAATATTTTCTCCTACATTTTTTCTTGCTACTCACCTCACACTTGGTCCTGGGTGGGAGGTTTGGTGAGAATTCTCCTGAGGTCTGGTCTGGAGATGGTGAAGCAGACGCTCTCACCTATCAAAGCCTCAGGCAGGGGTTCCACACACCCATGTAACTGATATTATTTCTATTTTATGATTAAGCCACAAGGCCAACTGTGTCCGCAGCACCATTCTCTGTGCTGGGGAGGAAAGGTTTCAAAGGAAACCAAGTGACTGCTCTGTACTCAGCTCATTGAGACCAGAGACAAAATCAAGACAGTTTTCTTCTGTGGAAGTTAACAGAAAAATGCCCATGACAGTTTGGAACCAACAGGGGAAAAAAGGAAAGGAAATATTTTGTCTCTCCTTAATGAGAAGATCAGAATAATTTCATATTAATGTGTCAGGCACAGGACACAGACATTGCTAGCTTAGTACATAGATAAGAGATACTGCAAAGTTGCTTAAACAGACTTAAACAATTTTTCCTAATGTCAGTGAAACACAATTGCAAGATGACTGAAGTGCTGTTATGCAACTTCTCCTCTGGCGATAACATTCCAAGACGCACGCCAATGGATGATGAAAACATCCGCAGGTTTTTTTTTTCAATTGCAGCCACCACACTAGCCATCAAACTTTTCAATCAAAGGTGCTCTAAATAATGCTCCTCTTTTATGGAACCATCTTCCAGTTTCGGTCAGGGAGGCAGACATGATCTCCAGAGTGTTAGATTCTCCCATGGATCCATCTTCAGACATGATTGATGCTCACAAACCTCCTCCAAGGAAGGTTGCAGGTCTGGAGGACCTGCTACACCCTTCCCCCACTCTCACACCTAAGCTCAGCAGGAGCTGCATCGGAACCCCCTAATTCTTCAGCCAGCAACCCAAAGAACCCTTCTCCCACTCCTGGACTGGCAAGTAACATCTGGGCATAGCATTAGGACGTAAGTACAGGCTGAGCAAGACTGTTTACTTTGTCTTTTGTCACATCATGTGTAGATGTTAATGCTATCGAATGAGTTGTTCTGATCTCTTTGTTATTGGCTTATTGGTTAGTTTGGAATTTAGTTTGTTAATGCTTCACACAGACAGGGTCTCGCCTGCAACTAAACATCCTTTTTTACTAACCAATGTAACGGGTGTGGTAAGGACCCAGATGCAGTACAACCGTAACCAGGATTAGTTGGTAACGACTTTTATTTAGACCAACACAATTCAGACACGAAGCAAGATGAGGTAATTCAGCACACAGTTCGTTCTTCGGGTTGGGAGATCGAAGCAACGAACCGAAGCTGACGTCACTCGGCGTGGATGTGGAGGAAACCCCGTAGCACAACAGCTCGACAGCACGTGTGGAGTTACCGTCGAGGAGAAGGCGGAAGCGTGGTCGGGGACAGGCGGAGGTTCCGAAGCCGAGTGAGCAGTCCGATGATGCAGCGGTACCGATGGGGATGGACCAGGAGGATCGTCGGGGCCAGGCGGAGATGTCTTTACCAGCGAAGCAGATCAGGGACGCCAAAACGGAGCTCGTGGTCGAGGACAGAAGGCAGGTAGGTTTACCGGGGATCAGGCGAGGAGAGCAGGTCGGGGACAGGCAGGGTCGGCTTTCGGAGATCTGGCAGGAGAATGCTGGAGAGTCTTGCATAATGCGTGAGAACAATCTGGCAATGAGAGTGTGTGTGTGGCAGGCTTATATACTGGGTTGATTACTGATGAGATGCAGCTGGAGGTGAGTGAGTAGAGCAGGCAGAGTGGGCGTGGTCAGCAGGTAGAGTGAGCAGAGGAAGAGTGAATGGAAAAGTACTGAGAAGGGGGAGAGGAGCAGGAATCGTGACAACCAAGGCACCTTATATTTTATTTACACATCCACACTTGTATGTATACTTGTATATATTAGTAGTTAGGTTATATTGTGTGTTTTCTTTAGCATTGCTTTTCTTTTTGAATAAATGTTTTTGGAATCACACTTGCTGTCTGGTTAATGTTGTACAAAAGTGAGTAAATCACCAACTTCTGTGTCAAGAGCTCTGAAATCCTTCACTATTTACCAACCACGTGGTAATTTTGGTTATAATTATTAATTTAATTATTAATCTGAGTTCCACATTGACAGTTTAGTGTATTTTATGAGACTGATTTTATTGCTCAGCTATCATTTCCCCTTTCCGGGAATGGTGCCCCATGAGGTTATTTAATTTAAATTAAGAAACATTATTTACATAATTATTAATTCTTTTTAATAATCATTGATTTCTGATAGCCATACTTTAACAATTAGTGACCCTTGCGTGAGGCCTAATCACAGAAAGGGTCATGTTAAAGCGAAATCCTTACCATACACTGAGCTCCTCTTTCTTTCTCTTGCTCCCTCCTCTCTTCTACTGCCATTACTATGAGTCATGCATCCACTATAAATAACACAAGGGACTCTTATCAACACCTACGAAATTTGCATATAACATCACATGCTATCATATATTGCATTTTTATGTCTATCACTATTGTTATACGATATATTAATGTTACCATTATTGCTGTGCATCTCTCCCCCCTCCCCCTCTCTCTTCATCTCTCTTTTTCTTTCTCACACGCTTTCTCTTTCTTTTTTGTCATTACTGTAATTTAATTGTTATTTACGACATCTATTGCAAGTCTGTCAGTCCTGGAAGATCCCTCCCCAGTCGCTCTTCCTGAGGTTTCAATTGAAAGGCAAAGGAAAGAAAGAAAAAGAAAAATTGCCTTTTTCATTTGACTTTACCATATATCTGCTGGGAAGAGATTTGAAGTGTTTATGGTAGAATTCTGACAGTGTGCACACCTGAGGGACAGGACTTTTTAAATGTAGTCCCTCATATCCAGTCCGTTCTCATTTTGAGCTTGTAAAACAGCGTTGCTTTGTCCGCCCTGTCTGCGGACAAACTGGTCGCGGTGTTGTTATATGCTGACGGATGGCCACACGGCACCTGTTATTACCATCAAATATGTGCACAGGTGGCGTAACTTGAGAACATGTTTGGGTGGAGAATGTCAAGTGAGCATGAAACACAACAGAATAGTGTCTGGTTGAAACTTTGCTGGTAACAATGTTATATAAGAAGCACAAAGGTGCTTATAGGGGCAATTGATAGGTCAAACAAACCTGGGCTTTGATGCAGGAGTCAAGTGTTCGCTTCCTGTCTGAATGTGATAATCTTTTCTACACCCTTCCCATGTACCATCTTCCTCTAAACCTAACCATGTGCCAGCATGTGCGTTTGTTCAAGGTCCTGGCATTGGTTGCTATGTGCTTTTTTTTCCTAAAACATAACTAGGTGCAGCGTCATCCCACCTTGTGCCCGTCTTGTCAGCACAGTAGCGGCCAGGATCATGTTGCCTCATCAGTGGTTGTTGAGTGAAGAAATTGCTCCTGATACCTATTACACACACACTTCACCAGTGCCCTGTGTAAGTGTACCTCAATGGTATCAGCCTATTTTGAAGTGCACAGCGATGGTCACAAGGGGTCACGTCTGGTGGGTGGGGGGGTCTGGATGGAAATACAGAGAAGGGGACTACAGATGAGGACTTATAGCCTCGGGCTGAATCGTACACACACATGTGCAAACAGATGCAAACATGCATGCAGACACAGCAGGGGGCTTGAAGTGTTTTGACACACACAGTGTTACACAGACACAGAGCAGCCAACACTAATGTTTGCAATGCATTTAAACTGTACACATGTGGACAGGAGGAAACAAACACTAGCAAGATTCTACTCACTAACATGGGAACACAAGCCCTTTTTACACTTAGTATCAACATGCTGTATTAACCTACTGCACGTGTTTTTGATGGTGGGGGAAATCGGAGTGTCCGGAGGAAATCCACGCAGACATGGAGAGCACAGATAACATGCAAACTCCACACAGAGAGATCTGGGTCGGCTGAGAGCTTGAACCTGGGACCTTCTTGATGTGAGGCAACAATGCTAACAACTGATCCACTGTGCCAAAACAGCTGCCAGTATAACTAGCAAGCCTACTAGCAAGAAGCTAGTGAGAGTGTGGACTTAATAACTGTGTGCGAAGCCCTTTAACCTTCTAGTGTACGTGAAATAGACAATAGCTTAATCTGGGGACAAGTGGTCTGCTGGAGACGCATGATAGATACAGATGTGTGGTGTTTTTTCCCCCCTGTTTTATATAACCTTCAAAATCCTTAAATCCTGTTTTCTTCTTTTGCCTTGCCTTAAGTCGCTCTAGGTTGACCATTGTCCTACTGTCCGACAGTAGTACATGTTCTGTATTACTGGTCTTGCTAAAGATTGCGTTATTTTGTCTTTGTAAACGTTACATTATCCCTATGACTGCATTATACTTTCTAATGGAACTAGGCCTTGTGGATAATCTTATTATACTGGGATACACTGATTAATCACATCGGTATCAGCTAATATTGGCGTAGTTAACTGCCATTGGCCAATCAGCAAATGAGATGACATCCACCAATGGCTGTGGCCAATGTTTTCCTTTTGTGTCACCCATGAACTTGATGAGCAGTTACATGCAGAAAACAACAACTGTTTGACAAAAAAGACTCTGTGATCTCACTGTTGTGTGACAAGCTGGCGAGTAGCAGCCAGCGTCCCGTAATGCTGGAATACAGTAGAAAACATGTTTGGGAAGAACACAGAACCTCGCTGAGAACTGAATATGTATGAATATGACTTGGTGCTCATTCAATGGTATTTTAAGGTAGGGCCTGGTAAAACAGTTCAGTATATTTTTTAAAGTGTAGTTTTTTGATGTTGTTGTTGTTGCCCTTGCATGAAAGAACAAATAAACAACAATGACATAATATATCTTATCAACCAAATTGATATTTAAAGAATTGATACGGCCCAAAATGTAATTATCAGTGCATCCCTAAAAAAAAAGAAAAGAAAAGAACAATGGTTTATTGTAAAAATAAAGGTCTTGGGTTGAATATTGACTCCATTTGCATACTTTTTGTGTTTGTCAAATGGAAACACACACTCAGCCTTTAGCAAGAGAACAGTTTATGTAATTTGGGTGAGAAGAGCCCTCAAACATGGCCACTGGGAATAGTCAAATGGCTGAATGACATAGGTGACAGTGTCTCAGACTGTCTCAGACTGTTGCAGACTGTTCACCTTGAAATTGAGACAATCTGCGGTCACAACACAATTGCCTTAATATCACAAACTATTGATTGATATCTCTGTGATTGTCAGGGGCCTAATGTCCTATGAGAATAATAAAAGCCCCCAAATTGGTAAAGTGGAAAAAAAAGAGAGGTGCAACTTGCAAGGACATTTTAGAAGCGGCATGATGGAGCTGTGGCAGGATGAAAGTGGGCGGACATTAGCGATATTAGTATGTATTGTGGAAGAGGCCTCTGGCTGTATCAAGCAGGATTTATTAACACACATTGATCCAGGTGTCTTTGAACATGACTTTCCCCCCACCGGCCCCTCCAGATGGAAGTTAATCCCTCTGCTGTGCACACAAGAGTCAATGATCAGTTCATTTGCACCGGGGTCATTTCCACTGTAAATTGCTGTTCAAATCAGGATCTGCACTCAGGGTCACTTCATGTAACAGTGCACAGTTAAATATCAGCTGCTGAGGAAACCTGACTGCAGGATAGTAAACTATCACACTATAATAAACTCTATGATTGTGTGATGTCATCACATACAGTGGATGCATATTTAATTCTAGTTTGTTTGCACTCAAAAAATCCTGCAGACATTCATGAAGGGACTTTGGATAGAAATCAACTTCAGAGGCTCTAAAGATGGGATGGGGTGGGATGTAGTTGTTACCCTACACACATATTTTCTCATAAAGAGTTTTCAATTTTTTTCACCAAAGTTGACCTCAGAGGATAGACAAAACCTGTCTTGGTTAGTTACCTTTTGACATAATAACACATAACACCAGAAAATTCTTAAAAACAATCACAAACAATCAAACTTTGTATTGCACGTTTACAATTCCATTATTTTGCATTTTAAAACAGTCCATCTTGACAAGGTGAAGCAGTTCTTAGCAGAGTGTCTTTAATCAGGAGTCAATGACAGCATTGTCACTTTTCAGGAGTTCCAGTTTAGTTGTTAACTCTGAATTATTCAGGTCCTGTTTGCCTGAGACTATTTTTACCTGAGACAGTGAGACATATGACATATGACATGCCAACCTTTAGATATCCCTTAGACCTGAATCCTCCACCATGTTGACTAGTCTAAAGTCAGTTTCCACCTATTTAGAAGCGATGTTGTTAACATCTTCCATTTAGTTTCATCCACAGCTCTGTGGAGATTCACTTGCTCTAAAGTAGACTGTTTATGGACCCCCAATTTGCAGAAATATACAATAGGTGAAGATAACATATTCATACGGCATGCAGAAAACTCCAAGGTTTGTAGTTTTTTTTTAGGTGGCTTTTGTTATTGAACCCTCCACAGCAGTACGCTGCTGAGTGTCTGTCAGACTCCAGCTTGCTCCTCCAAACTAGGGGTGTGCAAACTGACATCTACTGTATGTAATACATTAACTATGGATAAGTACCCCATACAGCCCCACTTCAAAAAATCCAGACTATCCCTTTAATAAATATAAACTTCTGTTGATTGCATCAGTAGTTGTCATTATTTACCCTCTCTCTGCATGCAAGCTTTAGAGCATTAAGCATCAGAAGTGACTTGCACAGTCACTTTTAACAGACGATAGAGAGCTTTCTGGTGGTAAACACAGAGCTGTCCACTACAGAAGGACAAACTGGCTGATACTGCCGGCATTTTCCATTAAAAGCACAAAGCAAAACGAGCTGGCACATATGTGCAAACAAAGAAGTTAATTAGTGGCTTTTAGCATAAATCATGGGTCACATTTTCCTTTGAAATACCATTCATCATTTAATGACCATTGACATGTTGGCATGATGGGAGATAGCTGAGCTCGCTCTACCATCTGCAGCTTGTCTTAATTAGGAAATCCAGGACAAAAAGAGGTCAGACGGAGCAGGCGTGCTGACAGATAACCAGGAAGTGGCTCTAATGGCTGCTTATTTGACCTCTGACCTCTCACATCAATGCTTAAGGGTCATGTTCAAGTTTCATGAGGTATGCATTGGCTGTTATGGAGATGAGTCGCTAACAAGGAAAGCTTGGGGTTATGACCCCCAGTCCACTAATGATGACCTCATATGGCTGCAGTATTTATCAGCCGGAACAATAGACATGTCAGTGTAGTTTCATATGAATATTTCAACATTGGCCCTGGGTAAGGGATGACTGATTACCCTGTCTAAGCACTACAATGACTGTAGATAAGGAGCACACCATGGGAAAACACATATTCACATACAGTCACAATATTATTTATTCTCCCAGGTCAGCGCCATAAATAATAAATCCTACATGTGACAGCTGGAATTGTTAGTTGTGTATGCTTAAATAACCCCACTTGCTCTAATCTGGTGTCTGTTTCTTTTTTTTTGCTGTGTCCTGTGTTTAAAACTGTTCATGGAGCGCAGGGATCAATAAAGTTTCAAATTTACAGTTTCAAACTTCTTTTTTTCCCTTTCACATTTCAAATGAATGTAAATTATTAAATCACAGTATGATAATTCAATGAGGTTGAAATTAGTGCTCAGGTCGGTGTGAGGCTCACAGGTCTTTAGAGTCATTACAGAGACAATTAATTCCGTCCATATTTGTACATACAATTTGGCCATCTCAGTCCATTGACCCTGGCACGCCTCCTAATGGTCTAGCATACACTCCAGCATCTGCCTGAGACCGCCCAATACACAACACAACACAGGAGGAAGATTGTGTGTGTGTGTGTGTGTGTGTGTGTGTGTGTGTGTGCGCGCGCGCATTAGGAATGAAGGCTATAATGTGTGTTAGGTGGACTGTATTATGTCTGTCTGTGAAAGATGCAGAAACTTTTGATCAGGAAATCACACTATTAAAAGTGAAATGCTTTTCTGTAATTGCATGTATTATAATCTGGATACTTGATGCAGCACAGCAGTGATTCAATCAAAACCCTTCCATACTTTTATAAACATCCATGTCTGAACCAAGCTTTATGTAAAGGAATTAACATTTGTGCAAGCTGTCTTTTACTGTAATAATACGTTAAACTATCAAATTGCCGCCTGTTCTCCTCCCAAAGTGGTCAAATACCGTTGCTTTACAGTACAGTGCTTTTGGCAAAAGATCTCAACGCCAAAAGCCACCTTCCACTTCCGAATGATACTCTGCATAGAACCAGTGGCAGTGTTATTGTAAGCCGGCAGATGGCACCTGCCATGTCCACATGACACACAGCAAGACAGCTTTAGGTTGAAACACTGTGATATAAGGAGCGCTCAGGGTGATGGATGGGTCCAACACACCCCAGACTTTCATGTGTGAGTTTGCCTCCTGTCTGAATGTTATGCTTTTTGTTCTGTACCTTACCATGTGACTCCTTCCCCTCTGTTAGTGGCATTCTAGGGTGTAAAGAACAGATGCAGAGGGCTACCTCGAGTGTAAAATGTAGACATGGAAGTCCACTGCAAAGCGGCATCATGTGACAACCTGGGGTGAGTATGTGTTGCAGCTGCCACTGAATGATTCTAAATACTTGATTAGAATAGCTGCTTGCCAGGTCTGGATTACATGCAGTGGTATCAAGTATCCTTGAGAGGCCAGATGTTCAAGTTTTAAATTTGTAATTGCATCATTTTAAACTGTAAGAGAGAAAATGAAATCTCATGAGTTAAGACAGATGGTATTCAAAGTACAACACCTTGGTACTTCCTACAACATAAGCCATTAATTATCATTTAAAAAAAGTCATGAATAAAGACTCAGTCATTTCTCACTATCTAATAAACCAACCAGTCTGTAGGAGTCTGAAAGAGAACACCACCCACAACCAGGCAACCCATAATTACTTATAATTACTTATTAACTTATTAACTGATTTATAAGGCATTGGTAAATGATCCATTAGTCATTTATATATATATATATGTTTATATATATATATGTTTTTTCTTGTGCAGCATAAATAAACTACAATTGCAATTTGTGCAAACCCAACACTTCTACTGCTGTTTTAAATTCTTACACTTTTTAAATTTTTTTAATTCTTTGTTTTTGCTCTCATAGCATCATAGAAAGTTGGATGAGCCTCTCTCCTTGCAGAAGGTGAACAATTATCAATTTCCATTGGAATTTATGGACAACCATCTTGTAGAGGTGGCTGTGGCTCAGGAGGTCATCCACTAATCGGAAGATTGGTCGTAGGTTTAAGCTGTATTACGGTGTACCAGGATATTTTGAAAATCCCAAGATATGTTTTTCAATGCCGTCATAAATATAGCTGCTCCTCTTTCTATTAAACCCATTGCATGTAATGCACAGCATGGACCACCTGAGCTCAGTCTCTGGTCTCTACTGGTGGAACAGGCAGCTGAGCTGAAAGACACAACAACATCTATTGGTGGAGGGAGATGTAACAGGACTGTAAACAGCCGGCAGCCAGCAGGCATAGAGAGGTCATGGGCAATAACGGCATGTTTTTTAACATCTTGGTGAATTAAGGATTTATTTCGACCGTTATGAAGCTGTTGATCTGTTGAAAACAGTGGACTTACTAACTAGATAACTAACAAGAGTGACCAAGACGGTTTGGGTGAGTTTTATCTTGTTCCTGTTGAGTTTGAATGAAGTGTGTTTTATGATGATGAATTTAATTGAATTTAAAAGTGTAAACTCATGCCTTTATATACCATGTACCCTGGTGAAATTTCAGGAAAGTATGAAGGTTTGTGAGTGCATGTGAGTGTCGAAACTGAGTGGCAGGTGGCACCTTGTACACTGATCTTGGCCACCAGTGTATGAATGTGTGTATGAATGGGTCACTCTGAATGACAAATACAAGTGCAGGTTAAAACATGTTACCAATCTCTTGATTCATCCACTGTGTAATTTTGCCACATTTAGGAGTATAAGAACTAGCAATGTCATTAAGTGGTGACTTTGATCTGGTAACTACACTCATACCCCAAAAGTAAGGTGTCATTGACTTGTTGATTATATAAGGACGTGTGTTGCTCCAGAACTTTTTTATATATGTGATGTATGACAGCATTTTAAAGCTCCATTAGTCTCAGCAGCAGCAGCAGGTACATGACCAGCTCACCTGTAATGTATGCATGCTTACTTCAAGTTTTCCCTCAAACTTTAGCTACAAGAAAAGGAGGATAAGAACTTTTTTTCAGAAAATGATGAAAACCAGGATCAGGTATTAATTCACCTCTCGCTCCTAATTCGGATGGGAACGCAGGGCAGCCCTGTTAATAACGGCAGACCGGTGCACACAAAGCACGGGAGAGAAAGAGGGGAGGAGGAGGGAAGCAGCTTGTGAGAAGAATAACATTTCCATGGCTGATCTGCTGGAGCAGTTGTCGGGAGGTTAAGGTGAAGGCCAATCCAGATGTAAGAGGGGCCAGGATTAAAGTCTTTGAGATATGGATCCAGGGGCTCTCCAGCTCTCAGTACCAGGGCTTTAAGTATCATATCCGTGGACAGACGGATCAATACCCCTTGCCTTTCTTTCCCTCGATCTTCAAGGAGATTTTTGGCAGTGCTTTCATGGGGTCCTCTCCACATGCCCCTAATGACACGGTGGGAGCTATCGTTTAGGCGGCAGGGCTTCCATCCCAGCAGCTCTGGAGGGGCTGCTGGAGAGTCAAGAGGCATTGTAAGTCTTAGGTTTTTATATAGAACATGTTGCTAGACATCGATAAAAATCACATGACATATTCCACATGTCATAAAGTGTACAAAACATAAGCTCCCCACAGGTCATAAATGCTTTAAAAAATACACCACCAAACCATCTGAACTTTGTTGTGAGAAAATAATGAAATTTCGGATAAAAGACATTTCTTTTCAAATACACATTAAGCTGAAAGCTTAAGGATTGAGCTTCTTCCCAAAATCCATTCTTCACATTACACTTAGACCTTAACATTATTCTGCTGATAAGCAGGCCAACCATTAGGAAGTATGAGCAGGGGACATTATTTTTCCAAAGTGGGCCTCAGCCACTCCCACTGAGGGGATGGGGGTAATCTCCATCAGAGTTTTTGAAGCATTTCTCTATTTATTTGATTTATACTCCATGTTAATATAATCCAAATATTCATATTTCTACATGGATTTTATATACTCTTTTATATACTCTTTTATATATATTACTCTTTTATATTTTATATACTATTTATATGTTGAGAATTTATTTTGAATTCATTTACCTCCTGGGCCCAAAAAAAAGCCCTCCCATGAATGATTGGAGAAAATCAAAAATTGATTGAGAAAATTACTGCATGCCATTACAAATAATATAATATCAAAACATGGGTGAACATTTTTTTTCTTCATTCATATATCCAATCTTGCACACTGTATGTATCAAATATTGCTCAAATTGTGTGCAGAACTGAAATAGTGGAAACAGTACATGGCTGTCAAACTCTGTTTTGCGGTCATACCCAATTTAAACAATTCTGAGACTGTTTATGAACCCTTGTATCCAGACATATTGAAAAATGTTAATGTTCCTTTTTTCCCTCCCTAAAATTTACTGTAAAGTTGGAGCATCATTTGGCCCTCTTTCCGGCAAGATAGCATGACCTGGTCATGGATGGTCGATGGATGCCATAGGTCCTCTATGTTAATACGGTATATGTGTCTTCAAAGTATGATTTAAATTGAGCCTGCTACAGCAGGTTTTATTCGCCAACATTAGTCTGCCTAACTTTTGGACACAGAAACATTGTTCTATTGCGCAACCATGTAATAGTGCCCCCTACAGTATAACAGTAGAAACACAGATTGATGGAATATCTCACCAATGGCGAGGGAAGTTTTACTGACAACAATACATTCATTTATCATGTTAATACATTTAACTTGATATGAGTCAGTAAGTAAAATTTTTTGCACGTGATACCATTTAAGAGTCAATCATAGACCTTTTCATGAAGATTGTACTTTGCAGAGGTTGGAGGTGCTTCACAGGGGGTGTTAGTTCTGATAGCCAACAGCCACCAACCACTACTTCAAGGCAGGGGCAAGTTCAGCAACACTGGCAACAGTCAAGACAAGCAAAATCAGCCTGCTGGTAGCCCAGAGCTTCACAGACAGATGTTGTTATGTGATGTTGTTGTCACTGCCACTCAGAAAAAAGAGGACGACCCGCTTTATCTCTGAGCCACAGCCACCCCACAAACGTCCACTTGACTCAAGGATGAAGTGATGAGTTTGCCATAACATGAGTCATAACTCAATCCACACAGTAATTATCCAGCCTGTTCTCATTTCAAAGTCTCCAAAAACCTCCACTTTAACAGTGATTTTGGTGTTGGCCACCTCACGTGTTGGTATGATACACTGTTAGGTGGCATCAGTTTGTAGCAGGGCCACAGGGAACCTTTTGCAGTGTTGTGATATGCCACCAGACAACCGGACAACCAGACTGCACCTGTTGCCGCCATATACACTGCTAGATGTCGTCAGGTTGAAACGCTGCAGGTAAAGACATAATTTATGGACTTTCACCCCCGGGCTTTCACCTAGGACTCTGGGGCTTCCTGTATGAATGTAGAGCCAAATTAGGGGTGTAACGATCCATCAGTCAGCATCGATGTATCGATTAAATGAGCAACAATGATGTAACATTGTTTCAAACTGTAAAAATAAATAAATAAAATGAATAAAAATAAATGCATATTATCTCTTTCGGACGTGCCCTTATTTTGAAATTCTGTGTCACCGTCACACAGCGTCCAACAGATGATGGAGGGCAGCCAAAAGCAAGATGATGGGGATAACAACGTTTACTGGGGAGTGAATCATCAGTGTGGAAATGTTTTGTTTTCGGAGAAACTGCAAGTCAGCAGCACGTCATGAGTAAACAAAAGCCAAACTGAGGAAACATGAAGTACATGCTGGGCCACTTAAGTGACCTCTTGCTAAGAATACGCTGCTAACAATAATGTTGACTGAAAAAACTTGCAGGGAGGTGCAGGGACTTAAACCAGCGGTGAGTAAAAGAAAGCATAAATAATAGTAAACTGGTTAAGTTATGAGTAGAGGAAAAGTCCCATAGCCGCTAAGCAAATGTAGGCAATATAAAATAGGCTTATGCTATTAACATTAGCATGTTGTGTGTTTGGGGGAAATGTGAACTACAAAAGATAGTTGTTTTGTCTATGATCCTTGATAGTTGTTAATGAGCTATACTTTGGTGAAAAGATCTTGTTGTTAATCCACGTTTTGAGGATGTTGAGAGAAGTTTTTTTTCCAGAGAGCGTTTTCAAACAGAATGAACCACTTTTAATTATTTCCAATTATTTATATATTGTTATTATCTTTTCTGGCCAAAAGCAAAGACGTGGTAGACTTTGTGATATCAGCAAATATCGTATCACTGTCCAAAGTATTGCTATAATATCATATCATGATGAAACAAGTGATTTACACCCCTAAGCCAAACCATGATGCTTTTTTTCTAAACCTAACCATGTGCTTTTGGTTTTGGCTGTGGCATCCTGAAACGTGGAAATGTCATATGTAATATGAGAGTCCACCAACAAAGCAATGATGCGGCAACTTGGGATGAGAACGCTTTCTAATTAGCAATAAATTTCAAAAATTCATGTCCTCAAGGAGAAATTGTTAAAGTTATGATATAAAAGTATAGTGGTAGCTTCCAACTTGCCTAAAAATACAAAAAATTAATTTAAAGTCTTCATTACATAGTCTATATATAAAATGAGTCCAGACAGACATGGATCTGCAAGTGTTATCTATAATTCTTTATTGTGATGCAGATGTTCTTCAAGATAATATTTGGATCCTTCTCATCCCTGCAGCATGTTGCCTGTCACCCTCCTACCCATAGTATGACGTGCTGACTCTGACTTCCCTCGTTTGCTATTTGACTGTAAACATCTTATATTCTAACAAACTACTTTGAGAACAAAGTATCTGTGAGTGGTAGAAGAAACTACACCTGCATAGCATAAGTAAGAACTGGCTGCAGCAAGTCACAGGTCCAGGGAGTAGTATTGGGTGTGATTTGAGATGACTGAACCCTGGATGAAACAAAACCAGGATGAATTTCAGCCACAACCTTTTGTAATGCCACAGGCCACCTCTGATCTGTGATTGGTAGCCAACATGAATCAAAAGAATCGATTGACCTGCAGAAGCGTGTGGCCTGGAAACAACAGGGTTGGCACCCCCAACGTGTGACATGAGGCTGGTCAGTGTGACCCGCCCAACACACCAGCACACACCAATCAAAGCCAGAGGGTGAATATTACATCAAAGCCCGTGTCCTGAGTCCGTTAAACCAAGACAGCTTGAAAGAAATACAGCCATCATTCACAGGTTGTCATGACAATTTCATCATAGTGAAAACAATAAAAAAGATCTGGGTGCAGAAAGTCTAGCTTGGGAATTTCATTGGAAAAACTCTCCAAATTTCCTGTGAGACACTTTCTCACACACTGTAGTCCAAGCCTCATGAGAGCTGGGACCTTCTCATGTTCTCCACAAACTGTAGCCGTCACTATAAACAGCCAGTCAGACTCTGGCGTCCATACAGAGGTGGATTACAGCGATCCATGCAGTAAGCTCAGAGCACGCTGTGCCATACACGCCTCCCCGACAGCCTGCTTTACACTGCTGCCGGCACGCTGCTCTGAATCCACTCTTTAGGGCATGCGGAGGGTGAAAACATGACGCCCACCCCTTTAGAACTGCTGTTAAGTCCGCCTTTCACTGGCTCCCATTTTCCAGAGGGGTCAGCATTCAAATTTGATTTCATGCACTGTGCTGGCAATGCTGGCTGGCAGCGGCTGTAAAAGACTCTGGGTTGAGGGAGAGATTATCCGACAGCAGAGAAAGCCAAGTTTGCGCTGACCTAATTGAAACCAAACGACCTCTCTGGGCAGCTCACAGAGCCTGATTAAAGCTCGGTGTTGGCCACCTCTGTTTATGCAAAAAAAAAACTATGGCAAGTTTCTAATAAATCGACACCCAGCACGGCCGATGAAGTCACTGGGGATGAATTCGGGCCACAGCCAGTCAGACAGCCATGAAAACAGCTGCTTTAAATAGATACAATTAGAGCAGGCTCTCTCTGCCACAGAGCATCACAATGCTTTCATTAGAGTGTCGGTCTGAATTTCCAAAGATGGCCGCCAAGAGATTACTGCTGACACATTCCTGTAAACTGTAAAAGATGCATCAGGCCCAGCTTTTTAGGGTTTTGCCAGTCCCGGCCTGGCAGCCAGCGCTGAGGACAGCAGTGCCAGGAAAGCGATATGGCTGTCCTGGAGAGAGGGCTCCCTGCCAGACATACTGAAATGGAAAGTCAACCTGCAGTGTGTCTGTGTATGTATGTGTGTATGTTATATGTTGTGTGGGTGTTTGGGGGGGTGGGGGGGGGAGGGGGCAGCTCCAAGACATAAATAAGTGGAAAAGAAGTGACTGACTGAACAAGAATGATCAAACTTCTAAATGCGTTTGATATGGCTGCTTTCCAGTGGCTGTCTCTCACACACACTCACCTCCCACTGAGCCGTCTCTCTTCTAAATCACCCGTCTGCCTTTAATTCATCACGCTCATGTTATAATTTCATTCGTACAAATATGGAGTGGGCCAACGTTGTGCATCACTGTTTCATCCCTCGTCAAGCCTTGAGTCAGACACCCTTAATAAATGGCTGAAAATAAATCATATTAGATAAGAGGACTAGTTGGTTTTTCCCATTCCCAGACGAGAGTCAAACATTAGTGACTGTGAACTGCCATTTAGTGTTGAATAGGGAGCTGTAATAAGGCTTTGAACAGAAACACAAGATGGAAAGCTCTGGCTACATTTAACCAAACCCGGCTCTGGAGCGCCACACTCCATACGCCTATTGAATGTTGTTCCCTAGTAAAAATGAAAGCCTTCTAAGACCTGTAACTCCCGCTTTGGTATTTGGTGAACCGCTCCCTGTGATGTGGTTTTTCAATATGAAAACAAGACGGGCGATATTAAAACAATCGCTGTAGCCTGTCCGACTGTTAGTGGAGCTATAATTCGAGGCAGCTGTTTTCCGGGGCTCTGCTTCTGAGGTACAGGGCTAATGTATCAGAATCCAGTGGTTTTCATTTCAACACCAACCAATGTTGGAGGAATAGAGTGTGTTTAGTGGAATTATGATACAGTAACAACAGCAGTCTCAACTTTAATGTTTAGAGTGTCTGTGCTTTCAGGTCTCTTTTTCTTAGTTTCTACTTTTGACTCAAAGTAAATGACATGTATACTTTATCGTACACACAGTAGCTACATACGGCATGTTGGCAGCTGATGGTAGTTGGCAGCAAAAAGGAACACAATGAAAACAAAACAAATGCTCTTAATCTCCAAGAAATAAATGGAACTCCACTGTTTCTGTTTTGAATTTGTCACAGGGGTGTCCAGTGTCCATTCAGGTGCTCATGCACTGTTTAGTTTTCCTGCAAAAAGTAATGAATTGAAATGTGTGCATACCCCACCAATTTTTGAAAGGCAGTGATCACTTGATAAGTGACCAACATGTTCTCATCCCAGGTTGTGGCATGTTGCCACTTTGCAGCAGATTTTCACAACTAAATATTATGCTCTTGGTAATCTGCATCTTACATTTACATTCTGGGTTGCCGCTACCATGATGTCAACAAATGTACATGGTGGGGTGATGCTGCATGTGGTTATTTTTAGGAAACAGCAGCACATAGCAACCAACACCTGGACGTCAACTAATACACATGCTGGCACAATGGTTAGGATTAGGGGAACGAGGCACATGGTAAAGTGTAAAAAAAACAACACATTCAGACAGGAATCAAATACCAGACTGATGCATGACAGTCCATGCTTTATTGGATCTATCCACCACCACTTCTGATTGTCTTATGGGCACCCTTACACTCCTTACATTATGTCATTATGAGCAGCGTTTCAACTCGACACCATTCTGCCGCACTGCATGTGGATGTAACAGGTTCAACGTGGCAGGTCCTGTCCGACCATCCACCATCTTAAAAAAACGCCACACCTGGTTCTGTCTGGCTGCATTCTCACCTGACACTGTCCAGCTGTGTTTCATGCCAACGTGAAAGGTGGCTTTTGACATCAGGATCTTATGCCAAAAGCACTGTCAAAGTGGCAGTATTTTACAAGTTTGGAATGAGGACTATTTTGGTGTCCATAGTTCTTTTTATTTATTGGCTGGATTTTGGTTCATTCTTGTGAGTCTACACTGAGGAAGGTGGTTGTATATTACTGATTGATTATCAGTTTTGTGCTCAGACTGCAAAGTGTTGTCTGCCATAGAAAGGAATATATTGTTGGTTGGACATAAGGACTCCATACTAAATGTGTTCTTTAATCTATCATATGACATCATTATCTTAAACAAATTTTCATTTCCCCTGTCTCTTTCCCCAGAAGAACCCCCAAACACAAATAAACATCAATAAACTACATCTTAAAAATAATGACACATTAACACCTCCCTTCCCAAGCACTGTTGGTGAATTAGTCGTGTCTCTCTGACGACCACTCTGTGTTCTTCAAAGGGACAAATAGCTTCTAATTTGTTATTGGAGATTAAGTGGAATATAATAAGTTAATTGAATGTCAGGGGAGTGCTGTCAGTTTTGGAGCAGGCTTGCAAACTGATGGCTGTTACATAATCAACAGTGTGAATAATAGCGCATTCACTTCTGGGTCTTACAAGGTTGAGGTTACTCTGTTATGGAGATCAAAAGATAAAGAGGCTCACCGGAAATGTTAAAGACTTGGATGTTAAAGAGTTGGTGCAGAAGTCACAAGGCTGTCAACAGTATCAATTTCAGTGTTTTCTTTACTCCCCCAACAAGGCCAACAGATAAAAGTGATTCAGGAAGTGTAACACCTATCTAAAAGGAATACTTCAATGTTTTGGAAAAAACACATAATCACTTTCAATCTCATGAGTGTGAAGCAGGGCTGACAAATCACACTCCTGTCATGTGACACACACTTTTACCCTCAGTCTAACGCTACCCAAACAATTTTATTTATTTATTTATTTTTTAAATTGTGAAATGCAGTGATAACAGAACAAGTGAAAGTAGGTACAACAACATACAAGCAGGGTTATGGCAGCAGGCCGGCACCAGAGTCAACCGCCAAGGGAGCAAGCCCAAACAATTCTAAATGGTAAAACACTGTGACAGCAACGTGTTGCCGAGGTGTCACCTGGCCTGGTCGTTCAGGTTACTGCCCCCCAATTTTTTTTTTCTTCTGTAGTCCACAATAATTTTCCACTTTGAGCAGTTAAAATAGCACTAAAAGATGGGAGTGTAATTTTTTATCCTCAGGAATAAGAATGGAGACAAGACAAGATCAAGCAGAGAGGGTTTAAAGGAAAATGTACTGCAACACACCAGGACAAAGTTCGGTTTCAATGTGTTTTTATTCAGTCATCACACATAATACAATAAGTGCAAACAATTCTAACTGTGTAAAAGAAATCAATGTATCAATGTATAAAATTATGACTGAAAAGGCTCAAGCAGAAGCAAAAGCTTATAAATGCCTATTCTACATTCGTAATGAATTAAGCTACTCCCCAGGGATTTAAAAACAAGCAAATAACAAAAATAAAAAAAAAAAACATTGAGACCTGTGAAATGGGTTACTTTTAAAATTTATATCTGCATTGTTACACATTTTAACCCAATTCAATATGATATAAATTGTATTTATAAAGCTCATTATCACCATTCACAATTTGCATCAGAGGGCTTTACATCATACAACATCACTCTGTCCTTAAGACCCTCACATCAACTAAGGAAAAGCTCCCCAAAAAAACCCTGTCACAGGAAAAAAAATGGTAGAAACCTCAGGAAGAGCAACTGAGGAGGGATCCCTCTTCTAGGACGGCCAGACATGCAAAAGATGTTGTAAAGAACAGTAAAATTACACTAGATGACAAAATGATATATAGGAGAGGGAGGGGGAGAGAGGGGGCAGAGATGTACAGCAACAATAATAGTAACAATTATGTAACATACAGCAATAGTAATAAACAAAAAAATGAATAAATGCAACTTCCGAACTCATAACTTATGTTATATTACATGCAAATACTGTAGATTATGTATGTGGCAATAGCAGTCATATTTGTGTAATGATAGTGGAGATATGAACAATAATAATGTCAAAAGTAGTGCTACCATGACCCACAATCCAGGCACAGCCACAGGGAGGACCAAGGAATCCGTACTACCATGGGATCATGGGTTTGGAGCTGGAGGCTGTGTAGTCACGATATCTGCAGTGGGGGAATTCTTGACAAAACACCTGCTCAACCAGCGGTCTTATTGAATGTGAGCACATGGATTGGCTCACAGCTGTAAATCATGGCAAAAACCGCCTTTTTGCAATTGAATAAATGATTACAACCAACCTTATCATAAAAACAATCATTTGAACAAACATTAGGGTGATGAGAACTACCTTCAGTGACACCAACCACTTGGGAAAAAAAAATTGTTTGGTGGTTAGTTTGAGTTTTTAGTTTTGCCTATGTCCCATTCACTAAGGGGTGGGCTTTATAATATAACCTATACTGCAGACAGACACCAGGGGGGCATTGAGATTGAAAAGTTACACTTAAGGTGAACTGTCATGATGTCCATCTTCATATACAGTCTATGCTCCACAATAAAACGCAGCACCAGAGTATTAAAAATACAATGGGGACAGCAGAGTTTAAAAACTGTCCCCTTTTAGGGCTGCTAAAACACTGGATTAGTGAGGATGCCAGGCTGAAAAAAAATGATGCATCTTAAATTTAAAACAGAGTAATGTGGGTGTAGCCTAATTGAGAGAAAACCCATCTAATTTCCAAATGAACTGTTAACATACAGTGGTGAGAGAGGTAATCAGATTCCTTACATATGTAAAAGTAGAAATACTTCACTGTAGAAACACTGTTACAAATTAAATCCCTGCATTCAAAATCAGTTCCAGAAGTAAACGTACTCATGTTTAATGGCAGTGGAGAATTGGACATTACTGCCGAGCCAAGGGAGAAGCTGCCCTGACGGCTGGATTGTGAGAAAAACAAAGTCGGTGGCGTATGGCAGCCATTATCTAACCTCTGTGATTAAAAGCAAGAGTCTGTCCCCCTGCTTCAATCCCCGGCCTCCGGCCAAGCCACCAACCACAGCTATTTCTCCTGGTCCCTGTGTACCATTTAATCATGTGAGCGCTCTTGACTATTGTGGTCAGGTCAGTTTGCATATGGAGAGGAGAAAGGGTTGAAGTGGTTGGGGGGGCAGCAGGGAGAGACACAGAGAGACAGATGGATGAGAAGTGTGAGAAAACTGCAGAGAATAAAAAGAGGTGCTAATGCACTGCAGTCTTGACCATGACTTGGTCACCATGTTTCAGTGAAAGTGTCAAATCCCACCATGCTTCTCCCCAAACACTTAAAGATTTATTTAGATTTTTTTGAAGTGAGGTTGTATGAGGTACTTATTTACAGAGTAGATGTCAGTCGGCACCAGTTTGGAGAAGCAGGCTGGAGTACCACCAGGGAAACCAAGCAATGCACTGGTGTGGATTGGGGTTAGCAGCAAAACACATTTTAGCCAGTTTAAAAAAATCAATACAAGTTTAAATGTATGCTGTATTAAAAATATTTTCACTGCTTTACTTTGCTGTCAGACAGCCCTTTCATTTGGCATTGTATTTTCTGAACTGTAGAGTCTCTATATTTCCATGCAAAAGGTTTCTCTTTTTACTCTGGTTCATTATGGTATCCTTGTCTCAACAGTGAATGGCATTTCCTCTTCGATGTCAGGTTCAGGTTCAGGTGACTTTATTTATACCTATAGGTATATTTGTTTTTCAGTAACTGGAGAATGCATCCACATTACACATATACATTTAAAACACAAGACAGATACAGAGGTTAAGACTGTGCAAAACAGGGACATGGACGAGGTACTCACTACGCTTGCTAATTAGATTAGATTAAAACACTGTACAAGTGAAGATAAAAGTTAAATTAAAACCAAGTCAGACTCCAAATAAATGTGACGAAATAAATAGATAAAAATAAATAATCATTAATTATTTTAAATTTTCCTGTATATGTTGTTTTTTTCCAGAAACTGCTCCGAGCACCTGACCTGCAGCGTCATCCAGTGTGGAGCACAGCTGTGCTTGTGCATAGAAATACAAAAGTTCTACAGCTGAGAAAATGGTGGCTCAGTGGATAGAGGGGTGCCCCATATATAGAGGTTGTATCCAAGCCGCAGCGGCCGTGGGATCGATTCTGGCCTCGACCCTTTGCTGCATGTCACCCCCTCTCTCTTCCCCCCTTTCACGCTTAAAACTGTCCTGTCCATGAAAAGCAATAAAAGCCAGAAAAAATAATCAAAAAACAAAATGAAAAAAAACCAAAAAAAAAAACATCACTTCACATTCAGAACGGAAGTGAACACCTACCTATCTGTGCCCACATGCTTGTTTGTTGACATCCCGGCATTGGTTGCCATGTGCCTGTGTTGCCTAAACATAATCATGTGCAATGTGCTTGTGATGACATCACAGTAGCATCCCTGAATGTAAATAGCGGACGCAGAAGGACATCTAAAATGTAATATGTAGATGCAAAAGTCCATTGAAACGTGGCAACATGTGAAGCCTTGGGATGAGAATGTGCTGAGCCTAATTATATGATGGCTAAAGGCATTTACATTAGTTAAGGTCATGCGAGTGAGATTAAAGACAAAATGAGGCAATAGCTAATTGATAAGCACAGACCACCAACTGGACAGGGCTGTGAATTACTTTTTTTACTTACTTTTTTTCAACTTTGTCAAAATGACAGATGGCCTTAAGATTTCTCCATCACTGTAAAAAAAATAACATAAAAAATAAATAAATAAAATAATAATAAAAAACAAAGTAAAAATAATAAATAAAAAAAAAAATAAATTAAATACATTAAGAAAAGGCAGTCAGTGACAGAAAATATGTTTAAATTTTGAGCTATGGGGAACACCACACACACACACACTTACATATGAGCAAATTGAGATTGTGTGTTTCCATGTGTGCGTGTGTGTCTGCACATCTGTTCCACATACTGTAAACATAGTTGACCTCTAATCACAGGTTTTTCACTCCATGAAAAAGCATATATATTTAAAGTCTGATTTATTGTTTATTTAAAGGGGACACTGCATATTAATGAACATCAGTATAACATACAAACGTAAATATGCTGGAGTTAGCAGGACTGCTAATTTACACCTGTAGGCAGGTAACAGACAAAAGAAATATCAAGAAGGAAAAAAAAGAAGAAAAAAATACATCATAGGTCTCTGTGGTGTGATATGTATCCCACTTAATTTCTCTTTGCTGTCAGTTTGACCTATCACCATGACATGTAAGGAGGTGCACATTCAGCACACAGATAGTTGAACCTGTGGCCTGAGGGGTTAAGGTTATAGTGCGCTTGTCATGTAATCATATGTGTGTCCCTCCATGATGCCATTGGTGCTGCACAGCGTTCACACTGATGTGGATGAGTTTGCCTGTGAAGCTCCAAACCTAGCCCTGTCACCACAGGATCCTTCCCTGTGTCACACACAGCCCTGGGACCCAGAACACTCCATTTGAGGTTTCTGGCTGAACTGTGTTTGGAGGCTAAAGGTATATGAGTCAGCTTGCAGCTCCTCGTACTGTTTAGCTCAGAGTGACTTCATCTGGAGAAAAGTGTTCAACCTTAGAAAAGGAAAGAAACACTTGCACTAAATGTGCAAACAAATAAAGCCTGAGATGGGCTTGTAATAGACAAAACATCTGTTTTTGTTTTGTTTGGGTTTTTTTGCTATGTTTGTGTGTTTGTTTTTTGATGTTGTTTGTGTGTTTGTTTTTTGATGCCACCATTTTAGTCCTTACTGTCAAAATATTTTTAAAGCTGGAGTAGGCAAAAATCTGGAAAAAGTAAAAAATAAATGTATAAACCAAAGGCAGGCTTTGAAATGTCCCTCCTGCTGCAGTTCTCCAGTCTCTGTCTTAAGTTCCTCCAACAAGATGACAAGGATATGCACATGCTTCATGAGCCTGCTCTCATGCTGAACTCGTAAAAGAGCGGTGCTTTGTCAGTGCTTTTGGCAAAAGTGTGCAATGTCAGTGTGTACCGTTCACAAGTACATGAAACGTCACTGGACATTGCTGAGAACCTGGCCAGACAGACCTGTTCATGGTGTTATTATATGTCCCCGGATGGCCGAATGTGGTCGAATGCAACCTGTCACTAAAAAAAAAAAAAAAATTGCGTCAGGACGGCGTCAGGTTTAAATACTGTTCCCTCCACTGGTTATAGGTCCAAAAAACCCCAGCCTTTCATTCAGAAGTTAGGTGTTTACTTCCCGCCTTGTTTGTTTTTAAACCTCAACATGGGCCTTCTTCCTCTAAACCTAACCATCCGTGCCAGCATGTGCGTTTGTTGACGTCCTGGTGTTGGTTGCAATGTGGTTTTGTTGTCTAAACATGCAGCATCATCCCACCGTATGCATCACAGTAGGTGTATCCCAGAAGGATAACTAGAGCGTAAAATGTAAACACAGAAGTCCACTGCAAAGCGGCACCATGTGACGATGTGAGATGAGAACATGTTGTTTGTGCTGGCCAGATCAAGTTGCTACAGTTGCAACAGTTGAGGTGGTCTGTAGCTGCAGGGAGTGAGGCAGAGGACACACTGTGATTCAAGATCTAGCTAAAGCTGGGCATACACTGTAGGACTTTAGAAATGTTGTGAATTCCAACTCATACTGTACGAGTAAACTGTGTGCGATGTAAAGCCAAAGCTTACGATTAATGTGCCCATCATCAAGCCAAAACCTGAGAGCTCACACTGTACATGTAAAAACTGCCTCTTAGCCCCTGCTGACCATCCTGGCTATTTAGAAAGCCAGGAAATAGTCAATAAAGATTAGTTTGAAAGCTCTGAGGCAGGTATTATCAACAGTGCTAACAAGGCAGTAGTAGTGCGCAAAATGTGTGATAATTCTCTTATTTGTACAGTATTTTTGCCTTCTGTACAATGTATGATTAATAACTCCAAAATTGCCATAATGTACAATAAGTTGACCATTGTGGCACTGGTTTAGTTTATGCATCTCATCTACACCCATTTCCCGGCTCCTACATCAGTTTACACATCACTTCTCACATGAGCTCCTTACCGCTAATATTATCTCAGCATGCTGGAAAAAAAACCAAACTTATGTCAGCTGTGGGCTGAGCCGTGTCGAATGAGAAATACCTTCTCTCTGAGGCAGTGGGTATGGGTACATCTGAAGATGTATCAAAAAGTCATTTAAATACTTATTTACTAAAGTTAGAAATTTAAACTATACGTTCTCATCATTGTATATGTTTGGGTTTTTTTTTAAAAATTATATACGATAATACGATAATTTTGAGCCTCTGCTAAGATAGTTTAACATTTGCGATCTGGCAACACTGGGCAGTAGTGTTCTGCCTTGATAATCTGTGCAATCCTGTGCCTGGTAAAAGTATTAAAGTATTGTCAACGTTTATCTCATTCATAACGGTCATGATAGGAGGCGGAGGAGGCATCAAAGAGGCATGCATGCTGTTGCCACAGCTCAACCAATCTGGCCTCCATTTTTTTCCCTACAGCATCATGTTGCCATGGAGTGTTCAGATACTGCTTGCCACTTCGCACAGGCGCGCTGAGAAGTCAAGTCAAGTTAAGTCAATTTTATTTATAGAGCCCATTATCACAAAACATGGCTTGCCTCAGAGGGCTTTACAGTGTACAACATCCTTCTGCCCTTAGAACCCCTGAAAAGGGGAAAAAAAAGGAAGAAACCTCAGGAAGAGCGGCAGAGGATGATGAGGGATCCCTCTTCCAGGATGGACAGACATGCAATAGATGTTGTAAATAACAAATGAAATACATTTGTGGCAAAAAGGAAAGATAAAGAGAGAGGGGGGAGGGGGAGAGAGGCACAGCAATAGTGGAAACAGACACATGTCATATTACAATAACGATAGGTGTGGAATTATCAAATGCACTCTATGATGATATTGTGGGAGTTGATAAGAGTCTCATGCATATATTGAGGAGTCCAAAGGCATCATCATGGCATCAGCGCAACCAGGATCAAGACCACGATCAGGGCGAGCGGGGGGTAGAGTATCAGTGCAGCCACAGCACGAGCACAACCAAAGGCAGGGTCACAGCACCAGCACAGATATCACAACAATCAGGCACAGCCAGGGTTGCGGCCAGGATCCGGGAAAGCGAGGAAAAAAGGGAGCAGGAATGCTCCAGAGAGGCAACGGGATTAGCGTAGTGCAGTTCAACAGACCCAAAGTGGTGAGCAGTAAAAAGGATAAGCACTCAATGAGGATCCTAGAGTCATTGATCAGCAATTACAACTTAAATATGAATACCAGAGAGCAGTAATAGAAAAGAAGAAAGAGGAAGCAGAGCCGGAGTGGCAGGTCTGAACAGACTCAAAACCACCCCCGCCTGATCGGGCCGAAAGCTCTGCCACCTCTCCCTCCTCCCCGTCACACGGATGGGGATTTCAACTGAGCACAAGAAACTTGTGCTCCAGGAATATACACACTAACAAAACTAGGGTCACTAATCAACTATTATGGCTTAAATATAAAGGTCAGAGAGCAGTGTTAGTCCCACTGCTCTCTAACCCCTATAGAAAGTCCCCCGGCAGGTTAAACCTATGTCAGCCTAACTATGGGCTGGTCCGGGCAACCTGAGCCAGCCCTAATTATAAACTGTATCAAAGAGGAAGGTCTTAAGTCTACCCTTAAAAGCTGAAACGGTGTCTGCCTCCCTAAATGAAACTAGAAGATGGTTCCATAAGAAAGGAGCATGGTAACTGAAGGCTCTGGTTCCTATCCTACATTTGGAAACTTTGGGAACCACAAGTAACCCTGCATTTTCAGAGCGCAGTGATCTTGAGGGTTGGTAAGGAACTATGAGCTGCGACAGATAAGATAGAGCCTGACCATTTAGAGCTTTGTAAGTAAGGAGGAGGATTTTAAATTAAATCCTGGATTTTACAGGGAGCCAGTAAAACAAAGCTAAAACAGGAGAAATATGGTCCCTTTTCTGGGTTCCCGTTAGAACACGTACAGCAGCGTTCTGCACCAGTTGGAGAGACCTAAGTGATTTTTTGGGGCAACCGAATAATAGGGAGTTACAGTAATCCAGCCTAGAGGTGACAAATGCATGTACTAATTTTTCAGCATCTGTCTGGGATAGGATATGTTTAATTTTTGCGATGTTATGCAAGTGAAAGAAAGCAGTAACAAGGCACCGATATGTGAGAGCCTGTGTCGGCCAACCAAGATTTCTGACATGTCAGAAATTCTTCCGACCATCTGATGGCCGTTCCAGAGCAGATGATCAGTCCTCACTCTTCCCTGTAAACTGCACAGCAAATGACACCCTATGAAGCTGAAATTTGACCTGACTCTAAAATGAGTCATGCAGCTCAAATCATGCAAAAACAGTCAAAAACATGCTAAGATCATACAGTGTGTACAGTACATCAGTTGTGAATTTAAAGCTGCAGCTGTTTTTGGTTTTTGGTTCCAGTTATTAGAAGGCTGAACTATCAGAAACATTCTGTCTTTATCTCTGAAACTCTTCCTTTATTGTAGACTCTCTGTGAGACTCTTTTTGATAAGTCGGTCTTCCTTTTTAAGGTTGCTCTGTAGTGTAGGCAGTTGTTGAAAATGCTGGAATAGCAACTTTCTCTGCCAGATTCTCCACGATTAAAGCCGGCTTTCACCCAGGCAGCATGCATACGGATCTGCATTTATGGACCAGCCAACAGGAACACCCTCTCTCTGATTTGACTTGTAATTGGCCAAAGTCACTTGTCAGCAGCTAGATTTTCTCAAGCCTGGAAGCAAACGGAAGTGCAGAAGAATAGTGCTCTGTTAGTACACTTGAATTACAGTTTGCTCATTTTATTATGGGATTGTTGCCTGATGACACCAAAATAAAACAGCCTACCCTAGCTTTAAGTGCGGATACAGTGTTGAGGGTTAATGTTAAAGTCCGGTCCATCAGAAGTACAAGAGTCAGTAGGCCAACTCAGTAATGTCAGTTACACACCAACATCTGTCCAAAGTTTATTAGCATTAGCTGATTTTAGCCACAAAAAACATACTGGTCATATCATAGCAAGTTAGGCTGTAAAACCCAAGTGTATTGTATTGTATTGCATGGACGTGATTTATTGCTAATGAAATGAACTTCTCATTTGTAAGAAAAACAATGACTATTTTGTCTGCAAACAGTTACATTGTGTACTTTTAAAGCACCTGGCAGGTCTTATGGCACTGAAATCCTAAAAGTCTGAGCAATTACATGTTTATAACTTGCTTGATGTAACTTTGTTAGAACTTCTCTAATTCTCTTATGGTTCTTGTTTTTGACTTTACTCAGGTAAAGAGAACTGATTCTTCAGTTCTTTTCCAGTCAAAGAATCATCCAATTTGACCATAGTTTTATCAAAGCTGAGACAGGTCCAAACTTCACAACCAGTGAATTAAGATTTTGGCTGAGAAGATGAAGAAGTGGGTAGGAGGATATTGGCCCACATTCTAATGGCCAAGGCCTTTTGATTGAGAAAAATGCCATATGAGGGAGAACATCAGCGCCTTGTATCCACTGAAATAATAAGCTGACCCAACCGCCCCCTTTTTCACTGTGCCTTTGAGCACTGGCCAACCATCTGAATCCACTCAGTCCCAAATGAGCAGCTTATTTTTCAAAGTGTCTCTCATTTGTGCTAGCTCGGCACCCCGACTTGAGATGGGAGGGGAAAGAGAGGGAGAGGGATGGAGGTGGAGCGCAGAGCAGCAGTGTCATCTTAGAGCATGTCAGATTATCCTGTCTGGCTTGGAAATCCTTAGATGGGTCAGATTTTCCCTGGTGGAAGGCTGTGTGGTGGGAAAATGGGCAGAGAGTATCTCTGTGGGACTTCTGAATCCACACTCACCCTTAAAGAGGTGAGACGTGATTTTGTCATCACTTCAGGCCAGTGGACAAACCAGAGCCAGGGCTGGTACATAACAACAACATGGCTTTCATAGCTCAATGTGAAAGTTGAAGGATACAATTTGGGTTTTCTTTTTGTCGTTGCGTTATATTGATGATAAAACAATTGTATTCACCAAAACCATTGCTGAGATCAGGGAATGCAGATACAGGTTTTACAGAAGAAAGGGCAAGAATAAAACAGCACTAAAATGATCAGACAAACCCTCACTTTCTTCAGACTGGAAAAAACAAAAAACAAAGGCAAATTTAAAATTATTTTCCAAACTCTCTGTTTTTCACAGCTTACAAATCCTTTTTCAATTTTGTCCTTCTAACTTGCTGTAGTTGTTTGCGGTATGCTCACTTTTATTTTTTAACTTCAAATAAAGAGATTTAGATGACCTCTTAGTCGAACTGCTCAAGTTCCCTGTGGTCTTTTAAAATGATAATACAATATATTATAATGTAAAATATATGTATGTTTCCCAACAACCAACCTCTTTTCATTATGATAATTATGACATTAAATAATCAAAGACAAAAGTGGTGTGACTAGTTTGTGTTTGGCTGGACCATGTACAGTTGTTCCAAACATTATGTCTTTAGGGACTTCTTTACTAGCATTGAGTAAACCGATAATATATTTTAGGGATATTTCATTTCATGTTAAAGTCATAACTATAACTGATAAACTGTACAATTAACCCAAATGCCTACTGCAGGAAGTTTATAGTCAGTGTGTCAGATTCACAATTATGATGAATTTTGAGCAGATTATTTGCTCTGAATATTGCATCAGAGATGAGTTTTCATGATATTGGTTAAGACTTTTTATAGGATTCTATATACCTACAATCCTACAGTACATTCTTTAAAGGCTTATTTGAGAAAGTCCTTTTGCTTAGTCATCTTTTCTAAGACAGGACGGGTCTCTTTAGCAGAGAGTGATGGCTTTGTGAATACAGCTTGTGTTCAGATCAGGGATGAACGTCCCTGTGTGACTGGTGGAGGCTGTGCTGCCCTCAGCTGCTATCGGGGCCAAGCTCCGCTGATATGTGTGTGATATATTTGGCAGCACCTGGTCCAGCACTGTAACAGGTAATACTCACTGTTTATTTCTAAAGAACAGCCAATGGGTAAAAAGCAATGTCACATCATCAGTGACACTGACCAGTGGTGCAACTTCATCAGTCACTCACTCACTCACTCACTAATTCACAGAGTTTCCCGTTTATAGGGCTGACCTCACATGCTGTGGTCTCCTACATATTATTATTCATGTGAGAGTCTAAGGACAGAGGTATGTCACAATTTATCACAAATTGTGATTTGTGATAATGGGCTTTATAAATAAAACTGACTTACCTTAATCTCTAAAGTTGATAAAATAAATGTGTCTGCACACAGGTGCATGTTAACCCATTCAGAGTAACAATAGTATTCATTTGGGGTCGTGTAAACCCAATATTCACTCTCTTCTTTGCACTGTTTTAATCTCTATCAACTCTTGACCAACACGAATCTCTGAGCGCGTCTGTCTGCATCCCTGTCCCACTCCCAATGCGTCTAATACCGACACTTTGTCAGTGGCCTGTCGACATCAGACGTCGACGCATTGAGGCACCTTTAAGTTGCAGTATGAGAAGATGCTCTGGGCAACTACACTTTTTTTTCTGCATGAGTTCTGAATGCCCAAACCAAACTGTAAAGCTTCATTTGGGCAAAGGAGTGAAGGATAAATCAAGGGAACCAATAAGATGAGATGCTTATCACTGCACCGCCACACTTTTTGCCCTTTGCATATTTTTTTGCCCAACATAAAAAAAAAACCAACACATTTCTTTAGGAACCTTAGAATCATGTCTGTCACACTTTGGTGATACTAAATCCACATGTACTCTGGCCAACAGATGGCTTTTCTAAATGCATGTGTAGCAGGAGAGACCTCTCTGCCCAGGGCAATTGTGCCCTGTCATGGTGGCCAATCACCAGCAGGGGGCACTTCATAAAAGGGAGTGGAGCCTCCTTGCTCTCCCTCTCCCTCGGTCTTGGCTTGGCGGCTCGCCACACCTCTCTGGTTGCCTCACTTCCGGCCTTCCACTCGACCTGTTGCAGGTGAGCTAGCGGTGGCTGTGCTGCTGCACGCTGTGGATATATTGTTTGGTGTCACGCTGAATTATGGCTGCTGTCCTAGGTGACATGGCTGGACACCCCCGGACTGTAATGCTCTGCATGAGTCTCCGCTCTCCTCCTCGGGTGTGTGTTGGCAGAAGCTGTTTGTTGGTATGTTGGCCTCTCGTGCTCCACCTCCTCTAGCCACCGCTCACGCTATTTACTGATACCTGCCTTCTCCTGTGTTTAGGGAGACTCCGTTAGCAGCTAATGCTAAACACGTCACGGATCACTGCTGCTTTGCTAGGTGTTGCTTCAAACGGCTCGTCCACGCGACTGCGTGCTCGCCGGCTTGTTTTATCTGTGTTGATTCTCCGCTGCAAGTGTTCGCCTGTCTGGCTCGCCGTGCTGCCGATGCTAACCTGGGCTACATGCTAACGATTGTTGCTACGCCGCTGATCTACACGCTGTTGGTGGCTAACGTTGTAGCCGTCCTGAGTTTCGGACACGGCGGGTCTGTCACCGGGTAGTGGACACGAGCACTAACCCGAATTTAGACCGGGCGGATTTATATTGGGGTTAATCCCAGTTTGCTGTTTGTTTTGGTGGTTTATTTGGTTCTGATTTAGTGATATGTTCATTTGTTTCGGTTTTGTTTATTCTATTGACTGTATCATTTGATTTGTAGATTGTGTTGTAATTCATTGAGTTGAGATTTATTTCTCGTTTTTGCATTGATTAGTTTCTTTTCTATTTAGGACTTTGTATTTTATTTGATTGTTTCTTTTCATTTTTATGATTGTAATTGAGTAGGCTAAATCCTTATTTTGTTTTGTTGTTAGTGATTCCTGCCAGCTCTGTCTTATTGTTGTTTTGGTTTGCCAATTTCATTTCATCTTTATTTTTCATTTGTGTTGCAAGTTGATTTGGTTAATTGACCCCAATAATTATTGTTTCTGTCCTTTTCAGTTGCTGAGTGCTGAAGGTGGCGGCCCCTGGTGTCCCGGGTGGTGGTTTCCCCTTTGTGTGTGTCGTGCATCCCCTTGTTTCCTTTGAGTTTGTGTGAGTGTGGGACCTGCACATACGGTTGTGGTGATTTGTTTTTGTTTTTTTTTTGGATCCCTCACCTCCCCTTTTGACTCACGTCCCTCCACTGGTAAGCCTCAGCTCTGTCAAGTCCTTAGTGTATATTTTAATATCCCCTTAATGTTGGCCTGTTTTAATTGTCCATTTTTAAAAAGTATTGTTAATAAAAATTGTAATCCTAACTGGAACCACGTCCTTCGAGTCTCTTCATTAGTGCAACGGACCTGAGTGTCCTTGTGTGTGTGACACTAATTTCCTAGGGTGAAATTCCCTAGGTGGCGTTGTCAGGTTTTTGTGAGATTGATAACACTAAAAGCTAAACTTGGGCTCCATTCACCCATTCCTTTAAATTCCACGATTCGGATCGCCACACATGTCTGACAGTTCCCTCCATAAATCCAGCCCAGGCCCTGGAAATGTTCTCTTGCATCAGTAGGTGAAGCCCTCTGTCGTACCTGCCGCCCTTCCAGAAACCTCTGGAATTCTCATGAAGCTCCCGGATGCACTAAAGTACAGGAGAGACTCTGAGATGTGAAAGTATCCCTCAATTGCATAAGCCACTTGACATTTCTTAAAGGTTGGTGTGGAGCCAGGCTGCCAAGACAAACTGGTACCACAGGAGATACTGTACTGTGGTGCCTCTTTCATTTTCTTAATGTACCTTTCATCATTCTACTATATATATCATAAAACTCTGCACATGGCAATGTAGTTTGTATGTAGTTTCACTTATGCACATGTACTTCAACACTTTGTACACTCTTTAAAGTAAGACCATGTCACTTTAACACTTGTTCTCTGCGGTGTGCTGCTACAGCTCTGGTATGACCAGCTGCTCAGTGAGTCTAATGTTAGCTATTGCAAGCGAACTGAGATAGACTGCAGTGCAACCTGCAGTCAGTTCTCTGACATTATGGACTTGTCTTTCTCCTCATTAGAAGAGCAGTGGCAGGACCAAAGCATTCTCACTCCAAACTCATCATGTGGTGCCGCTCTGTCAGGACCTATCACGTCTGCCTATGACGTTTAAGGTATCCTTTTGTGTCAGGTGTTTACACTAACCATTCATGCCAGCACGTGCTTTTGTTGACGTCCTGTCATTGGTTGCCATGTGCTGTTGCTGCCTAAAAGTAACCAAATGCAGTGTAATCTCTCCATGTGCATTTGTTGACATCATGACTTTAGCATCCCAGAACATAAACAGCAGACACATAAAGATACCTAGAGTGTCTTGTGCAAAGCAAGAATATGACACGACTTGGAATGAGAACGTGTTGGTCTATGTTCCAACCTTCACCTATGGTCATGAGCTTACATACAAGCTTACATACAAGCTGCCGAAATGAGTTTCCTCTGGGAAGTGGCTGGACTTAACCTTAGAAATAAGGTAAGATGAAAAAAAAAAAAAAAAAAAAAGATCTCAAACATATCTTTGGCAAATCTGCAGTTTCCTGTTTGTCCAAAATACACTGTATACACAGATACTGATATATCTATGATGATCTAATTCAGACCAACAAGGGCCTAGGCAGATACACAAAACATCTATATGTACAGTAGTATTTACAGGATTATAAAAACAGATTTATGTTTAAAAAGTGAGTCATATCTGCTGCAGATTGGTGCAGGTTGATTTCATATTTAGGAACACAAATTGTTTTGAATTTGAATTTTCAATACTAATGCATCGACACACTGATGCTGTAACAACCATATGTCAACATACACAACCCCCAGTTGCATGTAAAATCATATGAGACTTATTAAAATTACATAACCAGAAAAAGTTTATTATATAAACACACAAAGATTATTTTACCCACAGTCTTCTGCAATGAACAGGGACAACCTGCTGTTTTGAGCAAGTCATACATTCTTGTCAGAGATTTTTGCCAGCTATTACCCAAGACCTGCTCATATTATCAAATCAAGCGCATCTGCTGACCTCTTTGACCTCAGGCATCTTGATAGACAGCAGGATGAGAAATGATGAATATGTGTCGATTGTAGCTTGGAGGGCTCCGCCTCGAAGCTCAAGCCAATTGGATCAGCATGTTTGTTTGGGACAGATGATTTTTAAGTGTTTGCCTGTCACCAAGCAGGCACATGATGGCAAAGGAAAGCACCCTGTCTTGATTGCGTTTAAAACATTGGTTTCAATATAGGTGACTGGCAGCCTATAAAGTTTAGTAACTTTGGATGCTGAAGTTAAAAAAAGCAGTTGGACTCATGACCAATCTGATCTGTGAACCAGTGCACTTCAAAGTTGTGCTGCAATGACACTGCAGCCACATGTGGTTTTCATAACCTCCATGTGTGTCGCTCAGTTTTCATGGGAATGACAGCATTCGGCTCCTCAACCTGATGAAACTCTTGACAGACAAAATCCAGCTTATCAATCAAGGGCTGTCTGTTTGGAAGGTCACAGGGTCGCTCCCCTCAGCGCCCCTCCACGACCAGCAGGTGCTTATCCCCTTTGACTGAAGTGTATGAGTCAAGTGGCTGACATTAGAATAACAAAGGCGGACGGCGGCAGATTGGAGATGGCCGGGTTTCACAGGTGCTGCCGCGGCTAAATCCCGCCGATACAGCGGGGAGATTAGAAGAGTCAAAAGTGATCATGGGTAATTGGTTATCTCACCTCGAGCACATCGCAGGGTCTTATCCCCCAGTAAGCCTGCTTATACTCTTGAGTGGACGGCTGCTTTGGTGGAGCTGGATAGGGAGGGAGGCTGAAAGTTTGGGAGGCTTTGAAAGGTTCATTTGAGAAACTGAGAGCAGTTGTGGCTTCTGCCTGGGCATGATGAAAGAGAAGGGATACAGTTATGCCAGCTCACACACACACCCTCTCTCCTTCTCTGTCTCCCACACACACACACACACGCATACATACACACATCTTGATCCACTCAGGAGCTTCATGTTAGTTTTCATTATCAGCTCTCTCTCTTCACATAATTGAGCACAATACACGTTGAGTTGGGCTTGGAGTTCCACAGCGAGAAAGGATGAATACATCATTAACCATGACTTCCCACACAAACACAGTCCTTGGTAAACAGTATGGAGGGAGACAGCGCGCTTCCACTCTTGCAAACTATAGGCCTAATTTCATTTAGCCCTCTCTCGTCTGTCGGTTTGAAAGACTTCCACAAAGCCTATTTAATTGGTAATCCCAAAGACACAGAGAAGATGATCAGAATTAGGCCATATCATAGCACGTTAATGAAAGGAGTGTTTTCCGTCTAATTTAATCAATATTAGAATATCTGCCAATTACCAACATTATTTTACTTTGAAAATCAGGACCCTGCTCATTTATCGGGGCCTCATCTCGCACACTGGCTGCATTACAAATGTGATCACAATGGCTGATTTTTGATTTCACCGTCGAGAAGGAAGAAGAGAGGGCGGCGTCCTAATTATACTCCATTCAAAGTGTTGATGAGGTTTAACTGGCAAAGTTAATTAAAAACTTTATTTTTCCCATTCCCGGTCAAGATTAGAATCATGACGTTTGGAGTATTTAATCAGAAATACATTATGCAATTAATTAAGAGCTCATATGCATATGTGTATGTTAATTTGTAGGATGGGATTTCAATCACGCGTCTTGAGCAAACCACATCACCAAGCTGTTTGTTTTTGTGTCGTACGTTAACCTTAGCCTGTGCATGGGACAGTTTGAGCAGCAGTAATGGATATTGGTGGATTAAATCCTAATCTTAATTCTTTCCCCTCAACCTCCTTTATAGCCACAGATTAGTGCTGCGTATCTAATTTTCTTCAGATTCTCTCATTACCATACTTATCTTTCGGGGCCGTTTTAATTGGAGATACACAGGACATAAAGTTTGTGAATAGGTCTTGGTATGCTCTCAACTTGAGGGTGATTAGGCAACATATCTTCTCTCCACATGGCTAATATACAGGCGATGGAGTGGGTTCAAACTCTGACAGGGAGGGAAAAGAAAAGGAATTGTGCCTCATCTGTAAGTTTCCTGCTCATTCCTTTCTCTTCTCCTTTCCCGGCCCGCAAAGGGACTAAAAGAATCAATTAAAGGCACACATAACAGAGAGAGACAGCAAGCCTTTTAGTGCTTAGGTTAATGGTGAGTTATTGTATGAGAATGACTCTGTGAACATTGCTTAATTCCCCCCCCCCCCCCCCCCGTCTCTGTCCTCACTGTGGTTAATAGCTATTTTAAGAGCAATATGATGTATTACTCGGGGCTCTCTCAGGGGAAACCCGGGGGGCTCCTGTACTGAATCCATTTAACATGCCGTGGCGATTCCATGGTCACACTTGGCCCTATTCAAACAGCGCTCACTCACTTCCCCCCACACACACCCCCTTGTTGAATTTAAAGACAAATTAACCATTAAGAGCTGAATTTAAATCCCAACTGTAATTTCGGTCAAAGAATGAGCAAAACATGCAGGTATGCAGCAGGTGATAGTATCATATTAACGCTGTAGCAGTCTAGACTATTATGTTTATGTGAAAATGAAAAATGCACATACTTATCAATGCTGCTGGCCTAGTTTTTTTTTTTTTTTTTTTTTTTTCTACCTGGGAGCAAAGCTCAACAATGAGCAAAAAATCATAAATATGACACTGTGGTCTTCTTAATTTAATTTGATATGGATAACATGCTAGCAACGTATTGCCCATAGCAGTAATATCTTTGCCCCCTGGTAAAGACGTCAAAAGATGTCAAAACAGTAAGCTAAAAAACATGTTTTAATGAGCTCTTTCGGCTCTGTGAGTTTTATCTCCACAGAGCCGAAAGAGCTGTTGAGTCATTTGACCCATTGTTCATATAAAACATTGATTAATGCAGCATTGTGCAGGTTTGTCCTGGATTGTACCAATTTCAAGAAAACATAGCCCACTAATAAATGAAGATCTGATGATGCTGTCAAATGGTTTCTTGAGTATCAGGCATGCAGTGACCGTGACCTTTCAGTAGACAGTTTCAATGTGCCTAAAAGGTCAAAATCAGGCCCTGACATCATATTTTTATGTGCATTTCTCCACTGAGAACTCAGGCTGGGTGAGGAGCAGCTGTAGTTGTTGGTCTGTAAAGCCATTTGTGAGAGTCTGTTACATGTTTCAAACAATGAACAGTACAAACCTCCTCTGCTGAAGTGGATCTTGAGTAAAGATCCACAGAGGTTGATTGTGTCCTGGACAATCAGCTTCATTGCTCCAATGCTGTGGGGGCTGTTGCAGATGGGGGTGCCGCGTCCATTTGCCGGAGCTCTTGTTTGCTGGAGCTCTCGTTTGCCTCCCTGTGTTGTTGATTGGCTGGTGCCCCAGCTGCTAGAGACCTTGTTCGCCCATGATGTTCCGGTTCCTTGTGGTGCCTCTGATGATCTCTGTGAATTGCTCATGCCCCTTGTCCCTGTTGAGCTGCCTGTTGCCGATTGTGCTGTCTCTGTTGCTGGGAAAGCCACCGAGAATAGGAAGCACGGCATCCGCGCCTCTGCTGCCACGGCCGCTCCCTTCCCGCCGGGCTGAACTGGACACTTATCTGGCAATCATTTTTGATCTGGCAATGACTTATGGGGGGATGCTTTTTCACCGACTATCACAGGTCCTTCTCTGCAAAGGCTGCCATGTACATTCAGAGGTTCGAGACTGGACTGGTCCGTTGTTGATTTGGCCCTCATAAGTAGGCATTTCACTGGTCATTGGACTCTGTCCTGCTCTGTCTGTGGCTCTTTCTCTCATTCCTCTACTCTGAGCCCCAAAACTGTGGTGTCTGGCCCTCTACCTGGGCTTTGTCCCCAACACGGGGAGACCAAGGTGACTCCTCTGTCTACTCCATTGTGTTACAATTCAAATTAAAATGTGTGTAAATTCTATAATTGTAAATATATTCATGCTTGCAGCTACTGTGGGGACAGGCATCCGAAGTCGGCAGTCAGTCCCAAAATTTTTTATACCTTGTTGGAGCCGCTTTCTTGGGTCCTCTTAAACAACTGTAAGCTTCCTTTTGTGCTTCACCTTTTGGATGATTTCCTGTTGGTGGATTATCCTGCTTCAAGGCCGGATAGGTGTATTTCTGCTCTCACGCAAACTTTTGGGAGACTGGGTGTTCATCTATCTGTGGAAAAGACTGTGGGTCCTCTCATCGTCTTAAGTTTTTGGGCATTGTTTTGGACAGCCACTTGATGCAAGCCTCTCTCTCTCTCGTTGGGTCGATGTGCGATGCTTAGAACGCCATTTCTTTCTTTTACAATGACGCTCTCGAATCCTCTCCTGCTCTTCGGCTCTGTACAGACACAGCCCCCTCCGTTGGTTTGGGTTTTTTTTTCAAGGATCAGTGGTTTGCTGATGTATGGCCAAAAGAACTATTATCACTGCAACCCAACGTGTCTTCTGTTGCACTCATGGAGTTATACCCAATAGTCATTGCTTGTCTTTTGTGGGGAAAGCACTGGTCTAGGAAATGAATTCTGTTTTATTGTGACAATGAAGTAACTATATTTATCATTAACAAAGGACATTCTTCAATCCCATTTATCAATAGATTCATGAGGCACCTCACATGGTTTGAGCGGTTCACATTCCTGGCTTAGATAACAACATTGCTGATTCCCTGTCTCGATTTGACTTTCAGACATTTCACTATCTGTGCCCAGAGGTGGCACCATCCAGCCGGACCTGTCCTCTGGTCAATCAAACAGTGCTAGATTAAGTTCACCACTGCAATCGTACATGCTGTCCGCATCTCGATATATGTGCTCCAGCTTAGCCAAATCCACATTTAAAACATACTATTCTGCATGGTCTCACTTCACCTCTTTTTGTGCAACCTTTTCTGTAACAGTTTTGCCAGTTAACATATTCATTGTTTGCACCTTCATAGTCCACTGCTTTAAAGTGCAAAACTTCAGCCCTCCTCAATCAAAGGAATTATTGTAGGCATTCAATTTCACTTGCGCTGTTTGAACCCATCCACAAGCAGCCTGCTCGGACATCCATCGATCCGTCTCCTGCTGAATGGCCTTAAGAGAGAGAAACCTCAAGGCAATGATATTCGTCTTCCTCTCACTCTCCCACTTCTGCACAAACTGATCTCGAACTTAAGGGCTGGGTGCTTTGGTCCTTATTGTGATCTGTTATTAGAAACTGTGTTTCTCACAGCCTTTTACGGGTTTCTCAGAGGTGGTGAATTCACAGCTTTCGATCTCTCACAAGACCTCACCATATCTGATGATAAGACTTATACGCACCACTTTTCTGTTTTTCATAAGCATTCAAAGACTGATAGAGCCAGGGACGGAACAGCAATTCTGATATCTGAAAGTAATACTGATTTTTGTCACGGAGGAGGGGAAACTAATGTCCTGAGCTTGGTTTGCTTCACGACTTTGCCTCCTCTGCCAATACTGCAAGCTTCCTCCAGGTCATTTTACAGCCCATTGCCTTTGCATAGGAGCAGCGACGGCCGTTTCATCCATTGCCCCTATTTCATCACTAAAGGCTCTGGGTCAATGGTCATCTTTGGCCTATGAACGCTACCTCAGACCCGGGGTACAAGCTATTCTAGATGCTCAAAAGGCTATGAGTGCTGTCTGATCTGCTGGCTTCAATGAAACTGTTAAGCGTGTACTTGATTATTTGTAGCCTTGATTCCTGATATGTTGATGGTGATGAGCTTAAAATTCTTCATCTTAGTTCCTCTCCACCCGATTTGCATCTTGGCTCCTCCTTCGGCTCTTCCAAGTAGCCCTGGAAGACCGGGGCGGTCTGCCTGGCATGGTCGTTTTGGGGGGTTGTTTTCTTTTGCTGCTGCTCTCCCTGCCTCAAGCCTTCCTTTATGCACAGGAAGGGCAGGAACATGTGCTGTTCCTGTTTACCGCATTCCACGTAAGCATATGGAAGGGCAGGGGGACCCCAGAACAGGTCCATACTGCTATTACCAATAACTGCAACTAAGTGGTCCTGTGTGAAGTTGATCATAGCTTAGTTTAGGCAGGCCACGGTATCAAGTGCTGCTACCATTGAAATCAGCTCAAAAAGCTAAGGCTCTTTGATCTGCTGGCTTTAATTAAATGTTAAGTATATACTATTAATTATAGCCTAAATTCCTTGATATGCTACTTAGTAGTGAGCCTGAATTTATCATGCTAGTTTCTCTAAACCCAATTTGCATCTAGCTCCTCCTACTGGCTCTTCAAAGAAGCCTTGGAAGGCCAGGGAGGTTTGCTTGGTATCGACATTTTTGGGGTTTTGTTCTTTTCTTTTGTTTGCTGCTGCGCTGCTGCTCTCCCTGCCTCAGGAACATGTGCTGTTCCTGCTTTACGCTTCCACGTAAGCATGTGGAAGGGCAGGGGGGTCCCCCGAACAGAGCCATACCGCAAAATACTAATGATTGCAATAAGCTAAATCTAGAAGCTGCTAAGAAGTGTTTTTTTTTTTCTAGACTAAGTGGTCATGAGCATAGCGTTCATGCAGGCCACGGCGTTAAGCACTGCTACTGTTAATATCAGCTGATATCATGCAAGCCTCATCAGCTGATGGCCAGCTGATTCACCTATAAGCATCTGATTCAATAACTCACTTGTGCTGCTTATTTAAGCTGCTCTAGCCCACCTGCTCTTCCCTGTTCCCTCTGCAAGCTGCTTTTGCACTCTCCTCCTCCCCGCCTCCTCCTTGTGCCGTTCTGACTTGATCTATGACTTTGTGCCATTGACGCCTGCTCTGTGGGGGTTTTGTTCTTTTCTTTTATTTGCTGCTGCACTGCTGCTCTCCCTGCCTCAGGAACATGTGCTGTTCCTGTTTTACGCTTCCACATAAGCACGTGGAAGGGCAGGAGGGTCCCCCGAGCAGAGCCATACCGCGAAATATTAATAACTGCAATAAGCTAAATCCAAAAGCTGCTTAGAAGTGTTTTTTCTTGACTAAGTGGTCCTGATTTAAATCAGCTTCTTATTGTCCGTGAAGCAGTCCAACATGAATATGCTTTTACAGATTTTTGTATTTGTTTGTTTTTTGAGTGATGCTTATGTTGCCACTGTCAATCAGATCTAATCACACCATAACTAACTTGTCATAAAGCACAGTAGGTGAGTTTTTTAGAATAAAGCTCTTAATCAGTGTTACTAAGGGTGTTTTTTTTTCCTAACCTTAATTTTGCGTGTTTATTTAGTCATGAATATTTAATGTTACAGGAAAACACTTAAGAGGAGGAGATTTACAGATCTAATAGATGCTTCAAATATTCAGTTATTAAAAAAAACACAGAATGTAACTCATTGTTCACTTATACTGACGAAGGCTGTGAGAACTGCAGGTGGAGCTCGCTCTGTTGAGTAAACACAACTGTTCTGGAGGTTGAGAATTTTCAAGTTCAAATATTAGATCAGAAATCGACCCAACTCTACCGTTGACCTAACTTGCATACTAAGTGACCCCAAATGGAGACACCACCCTAAAACTACATCCACATTACAACGTTATCAATTTAAGACAGAGTCTTTAAGCATAAACAATCCCCGTCCATATGAGCATTTTAGCACCATTGCTTGGGGAGAGCAGCATTTCCAAACCACTCCATTTTAAGGCTGCTAAAACACCAGATTAGAGAAGATGCCACAGTGGAATGTCACAATATTGAAGCGTCTTCAATTTAAAACAGAGAAATGTCAGTGTAGGCTAAGGTGTCGACACTTGCTCTGTATCAGATGATTTAAAGGTAAGTGAAATTTTGTATTTGTATTGTTTTTTTTAATCTAAAAATTGTCATTTCCAATAATAAATATTAGTATTAAATATTCTGAACAGTCAGTGGCAGACATTAACAATTTGTGGATTATTGGTGTTAAATGTTCTTTTCTTGTCATTCTTGTAGATGCAGGAATACCTTCAGTCATGCATTCAGTCTTAAACACATACACACAGGCGCGCGCACACACACACACACACACACACACACAGACAGATGCATAGAGACATACGCATAGAAAAGTGAGGGAATCCAGGGCCCAGCTGTTTGGGCCTCCACACATGGCCAGTAGAGAAGGGGGGAGCAAGCAAGTGTGCTCATTGAAAGGTGAAGAGACATAGGGAGGGTCCCCGAGGCCTGGGGGGGAGGTATAGACAAATTATAAGTTTAAGCCTTGGGTGTGTATGTGTGTGTACATGGTAAAAGCATGCTTCAAGTATAAGCCACATCTTTGTGACTATTATGTTTCTGTGCATATTTGTCTGCAGCATTTGTGTGTGCTCAGTGTGTGTGTGTGTGCGCGCATCCTGTGTGATCAGGGTTTAATGGCGGCTGCAGCCCCAGTCCCAGCCTCGGTAATGAATGAGCTATTACCTAATGAAATCTGAAGAATGCTTGGCAGCGGTGGGCCAAGTTGGCGCCGCGCACCAGGAGCCCGTTCCAACACGCAGCAGCGATGCCATCGTATTTAGGACTGGCGTTTGTCGTCATGTGAGACGGGGGCCAATGTGTGCTCTGCCCTGATTGTTTGAGTATACTATCATTAGCAGGCTGGCTTTCAATGACTCTTTCATCCCAGAGACAAGTGTTTGTTGAATGCTAACCAGGGTGACGGCGGGCAAAGGCTTTCCAGCACTTGTGTTGTAATTACAACACGGACATTTTCACACCCTGTTTCCTGTTGGATTTTCACACTGTAACTTAAATGTATGATGATTTCTGTTCAGTCTAGACAGTGAATTTACACATGATGGCTGCACACTTTAACTTCATAAGGATTTTCCTTTTCTTTTGCTTTAGGGTGGGAGTATAGGATGGAGGATGAAGAGCATTTAATGGCGCACACATGAAAAGAGTTCCTGCACTTTTTTGCACATTAAAACCTGCACTCAACATTTTTTTCTTTTTTTTTTGCTTGGAGGCAGGTTTGAAAAAAATTGGGGGAACAAATCAGTTTCGAGATTTTATTTTTTTCTGGTCTCATAGAGTATGATGAAGGTAAAAACATTCACCCCCTGCTGCACACACACACACACACACACACACATACACACAATGTTACCATCAGTTGTGGAACACATTAAGCCCTTCTTATAGCAT